>NC_134367.1:123807172-124109949 GCF_035582795.1 Mycteria americana
CTAGAACTGCAGCACTGGGGCCACCTTGGGCAGAGCTAACACTGAAAACAACTGTAAAAGCATCACCGTCATCTGACCAGAAAAGCCTATCTGTAGCAAAGGTATTACAAAGCAGAAATAAATGCTAAAATAAAAAAAATTAAAATTAAAAAATAATTTTAAAATGTTGAATAAAGCTGCCAGTGGCATCAGTACTTTACCTTGCTCTCAGTGAGAGGTCCAGCATTCACAGCCTGTCACTAGTTTTAAGAGGTGACAAATACAACACAAAAATAAAGAGGAACCTTGGTTCCCAGGCTTATCTTTAACCTTAAATTTTACTCCTCTACCTTTAACATTAAATTTTCCTGACTTGCTTCAGAGCTCTATCTACATACATCTCACAAGCAAATTATGGCGCCTACAAAAAGCTTAAGAACAGACTGGATTGCCACTTCCTATTTTAATGGGATTGATCTCTGCCCAGTCTTCCCATGCAGCCTTTCATGCTGTATCACGTAACACAGCATCCCTACAGTACACTGCCAGCTTTTGTGCATCATTTCCAATGATTTCTCCCTGATCCTGTAATATTCTAAAACCGGCTTACTTGAACCTATTGTTAAGGTACCTCTCCCAAGTTACCAGTGGAGACAACAGTCCATAACAACTTTCTTTTGAGCAAAATCATTTAAAAACACAAGCAAAGGGTGATTTACAACAAGTTACTCCAGGGTCACCTTCTTTAATTGTCACCAAAATCAGCATAAATGGATCTGTCAGTGAACAAGATTCACAGAAAGCCCTCATCCAGCCAGGCTGACAAAGACCCTCCTCAGGGCTCCTTGCCTGCCTTAGCATGAATATGCGGCCGAGCACACGAGGGTTCAAACAAACACTGGTGCTAAAGAAACCCTTTGTCTACTCTGAGGAAAAAAACCAATACCCATCCCCCAAATTAAAAAAAAAAAAGAAATTAAAAAAAAAAATTTTTTTTTAAGTGTAGCACAAAGCATCTCTCCCCCACAGAGCCCAAGCACAGCTCCTGACTTTAAAAGGGGACATAAATCTACACAGGTGAGCTCTTTCATCCCATTACTGCTCAGTAATTACACCAACAGAAAATACAACCTAAACCTGGCATGAGTAAATGTATTTGGAGCCTTCGAAGGCCCCACAAGCCTCACACTCCTTCAGTTGCCATTATAGTTGAAGTACAACAAAGTGCCTCCCAGCAGAAATTAGAAACCTTTTAGAAACCTTTAATCCCAGTTTCACCAAATGCACTGAGGATGCTTATAAATATTCAATACGAATTTTTAAACTCTCTTTCTCTCATTTTCCCTCACCCCAATTAGCATTAGAAATCGTTTTACTTTTAAATACACAGATGGGAGCCAAGTCTGAAGTCAAAGGCACTCACTCACTATAGCGATGAGGGCCATGTAAGTGTAGAGCCAGCTAGAAACACAGGCAGCCCCAGGCACTGAAATAACACAGAACAAAGCACCAACAAAAAAGGATTAATTCAAATGTTGGTGGAGAAATGTGAAATAGCACAGAGGACTAAAGCTGTGCCAGAGGTTACCCAACATGAAATCCAGTCCACTGTGTCCCCATGGCTCCAGGCAAGGATTTCACACTTTCCCATTAGTGTGCTATAATTACTCTGAAGCTCAGCATAAGGATCTCAGGTAGAGCTAGGGATCTGCACAAGCTCCAAACAGCCCTGAAGACTGACACAGTCAGGTCCAGGTCTGAGTGTTATGACTCCATCTTCCTGGCTCATTTCTCATTGCACCTGTGTCTTATTTAGCTGCCTCTACCAAAGCCTAATCTGCTTGTCTTGGCAAATCTGGCAGGTGGGGTGTTAGCCATAGCTTTAACACTCCCAAAATGTAAATCTCGTATTAAAACATCATGAGAAGATGATCCTCGTGAAATCAGCCGATTAACACACAGTACAACATTTCTCCTACAAAATAATTCAGAAATACCTGACTTAGATACTTATATATGTTTTCAGCTCCATTTCATACACATATCCAACCACACCTTAAGGGAATCAGCAACAGGTGGTGGTAATAAGAAACAACTGTGACTACTTGGTTGAGAGATCATTTATCTGTTTGTTCTTCCTTTTTTCCAGAAGTCAATGGAAATATTGTAATATGCATAGTATCAAGGCTACCTGTTATTGTTATTTGGGATATTGGTTATCCTGCATTGCAACCTTGCTTAAAAAGTTCTATTAAGTCTTTCTCAAGCCAGCAGAAGTAGTTTCCAATGGTTTCTGAAAGGTTCCCTCACCCCCACAGTGAAATGTCTTTTCCTCTAGAAACAGTAAAAAGTCAAATGTGATAGCCAAAGCCTTTGCAGAATATATGCCTTTGGTTTTTATTTTATCCAAAAGGATAAAATAAAGCCTTTTGTCTAGTCCCTCTTGCATGCAGCAACCACAAGGTTGAACAGTCTTCCCAACAGTTGGACATGAGGGGTTTAGTAAATACAGGGAAGTAAATGGAAGAAATGGAACCAGTTGTGGACTGCTACTATGCTTACACGTCCAGTCTGCCCACACGGAATTCATCTGAGCTCCCCATACAATTCACAGCAAAAAAAAAAAGAGGCACTTTCAGAGCATGATTCATCTGACCTATTTTAGGCGACCATGTTAAAACAAGCAGAGCTGAGCCCCAGGAGCACCTCTTTCGCTCCAGAGACTGTAAGAGGAGCACAGCTGTCCACATTCAGGTAGATCAGTTCTGATGTTGAATGTCTAGTTCTCATTTTCTCATCAGTTTATTCTTACATTATCACACATAGTGCTTCCAACTGCTTACAAAACACTGCTCCATTGGTTTGCTTTCAAGTTTGCAACATTGGGAATTTGATTTGCAATTGAATGAATCATAGAGGTTCAACGTTTTACTGTATTTATATCGCTGTTAAGTTTGTCACCGAAGAGCTTCATCCTGCAAGCACATAACAGTCATATAAGTCATCAGCGACAAGATTGTGGATTTGCTGATAGTTTTATCAGTGAATTGGAGAAGCCATTTGAGGCTTTTAAAAGAGTTATTCTAGTTCACGTGAATGGACCTCTGCATTTTAGACACTTTTATCTGTTACTCCCCAGTAACCATAAAACCCATTACCGATTCTGCACATGCACTGTTGAAAGCAGGACACTTTCCAGATTTGGAGAAAAGGAGAATGTTCTTGCTTATACACTAGCACTCACATTGGACTGCCTGGATTAATCCAGATCGTCATTACCTGGAGTACGTGATTGTTACTGTTTGGCTGACAGCCTGAAGCGAAGGTTTAGCAATCACCACTATGTCCTCTTACATAAATGTGAAGGATCCTGCAAGAAGACCACCTCAGCCAAGCCCTGGGCACCAGGAGGAATCCTGGAGCTCAGCAGCCAGAAAAGTCACTGCGAGCATCTAACAGTTGTGTTGTCATTTTTAGCAGCAACAAATGGCCACTGGGAAAATGAGACAGCCCCCTCCAATCATTCCACTACGCAGCTCCATAACAACCACACACATAACAGATAAACATACATGTCATTTAGAATAATAAAATAAATATGATTCCATCAGAAGCTGAACCGATGAAATTTTCTTAAAAAAAGTATCAGTAGCACAGAATGAAAGTTTTCCACAATTTGGGAGAATTTTACTTATCCTGTTAAAAAAACCCAAAACCCAAAAAAAACCCACCCCACCCCTTCAAAGCCCCCCAAAAACCCCAGAAAAAGACAAACAGAAATTAGACTCCAGACATTCTTTAGGGGAACTTGCTTCTAGACTTCACTTTCCTAACCTGTTCATGGTAGTAGTGACTCCAAGGAATTATTGCTCCTTAACTCTGCAGTGTAAATAACATCGCAGCCAGAAAGCTGGTCAGTGCTTGACCCAGTTAACTAACTGTAGTTCATTTAGCCTGTGACAATCAATGCTTCAAGAATACAAGGAAAAAAAGGATGGTGCCCCAAAAGCGGTTTTGCCAGTTTACATTTTATGACCAAAGGCAAACAAAACTTTTGCTATTCATGCCTGTCTCCTGCGTGGAGCAATGGGGCTCCTCTGGGTATCCTGCCACTCCTTCAAGGCTCTTCTGTGTTTTCAAAGCATCTCCCAAGACAGTAATACTCTGTGAATGTTTTCACACCTCAAATAGCCTTCTCACCAAGATCATTCTATCCAGGACCATTTAATTTGCACTTTCCCTCTCTGCTGTAGGACAGAGCCAGGACTAAAACTCGTAAGACATGAGTTTCAGCCGTATCCTAAATACTCCTTGTAGCTTAGCCCTGGCCAATGCTCTGAGAGTCTGTTCTTCAGAGATGCTGGGTGTGGTGGGTTGACCCTGGCTGGACACCAGGTGCCCACCAAAGCTTCTCTATCACTCCCCTCCTCAGCTGAACAGGGGAGAGAAAATATAATGAAAGGCTCATGGGTCAAGATAAAGACAGGGAGAGATCATTCACTAGTTACTGACACAGGCAAAACAGACACGACTTGGGGAAATTAGTTTAATTTATTACCAATCAAATCAGAGTAGGATAATGAGAAATAAAAACAGATATTAAAACATCTTCCCCCCACCCCTCCCTTCTTCCCAGGCCCAACTTCACTCCTGATTTCCCTACCTCCTCCCCCCCAGCAGCGCAGGGGGATGGGGAATGGGGGTTGCGGTCAGTTCATCACACCTTGTCTCTGCCGCTCCCTCCTCCTCAGGGGGAGGACTCCTCACACTCTTCCCCTGCTCCAGTGTGTGGTCCCTCCCATGGGAGACAGTCCTCCACAAACTTCTCCAACGCAAGTCCTTCCCATGGGCTACAGTACTCCATAAATTGCTCCAGCATGGGTCCCTTCCACAGGGTGCAGTCCTTCAGGAACAGACTGCTCCAGTGTGGGTACCCCACAGGGTCACAAGTCCTGCCAGCAAACCTGCTCCAGCGTGGGCTCCTCTCTCCATGGGTCCACAGGTCCTGCCAAGAGCCTGCTCCAGCATCGGCTTCCCATGGGGTCATAGCCTCCTTCAGGTATCCACCTGCTCTGGCGTGGGGTCCTCCACGGGCTGCAGGTGGATATCTGCTCCACCGTGGACCTCCATGGGCTGCAGGGGACAGTCTGCCTCACCATGGTCTTCTCCATGGGCTGCAGGGGAATCTCTGCTCCGGCGCGTGGAGCACCTCCTCCCCCTCCTTCTTCACTGACCTTGGTGTCTGCAGAGTTGTTACTCTCACGTATTCTCACTCCTCTCTCCCACTGCAGTTGCACAGGTTCCCCCCCCCCCGCCCCGCCACCTTCTTAAATATGTTATCCCAGAGGCACTACCACCAACGCTGATGGGCTCGCCCTTGGCCAGCGGCAGGTCCGTCTTGGAGCCGGCTGGCATTGGCTCTATCAGACATGGGGGAAGCTTCTAGCAGCTTCTCACAGAACTCACCCCTGTAGCCTCCCCACTACCAAAACCTTGCCACACAAACCCAATATACTGGGTAAACACTATTACGCCTCCTAATATTAGGAGAATTTCAGGCAATTAACAGCTGTAATATTCTTGTTTCAGTTGCCTTGCATGTAAAATGGCATAGTCTAATAAGTACTTGTTTACTTATTTTGTTTATTGATAGGATTCATTTAATTAATGCTTGCACAGCACTATAGACTGTGCTATAAAACTATAACTATAAAATGCCAAGTGCCATTGACAACATATATTAATGGGTATATCTACACATACAATATATATGTATGCAATCAGGTACCTCTTTAAGCAACAGATATTTGGTAAATATTTTAATATGTTTAAATAATACATGATGGAAATCTCTTCTTCGTATCAGTACATCTGCCTTAGGGAAAACTCGTATTATAAGGAATAGCTTGATTTAGTCATAGTCTGCAAATTGAAGTGACCATGGCACATTTCTAACTAAGCTGGATCAATACTGCTGACAGCAATTAGCGCTGCTAACAAAGGCTGCTTTGCCTCATTCCTGATCTACAACCCAGCTCTCCTTTTAAGCACGTAACCAAACAGGTTGACTACTATTGTCACACTGGAACCTGGTGTCACATCAGCTTTAAAAACACTGAGATAAAAGCCATGAGAAAAAGTTTGCTATTTTTAAAACAGCATTAAGATGTAGTGTGCCCCAGCCAAAAATTACAGATACTTGTATCTTAAGGATGGAGAGGGGGCAAGACATGGTTACTCACTGACATTTCAGTAGAGCACTTCAGCACTATTTTTAAATCTACGTCCATGTAGCAAAGTGTGTAGGACATAAACATGTGTGCAAGTGCCTAGCTAATGTAGTACCAAAAAGCATGAACTCCAGCTCTAATGAAGTAGTGCTATAAAAGCAGCTCAGACCAAAATTAGTTGGTTACTGACAAGAGCTACTCAAAAAAGCACAGAAAAGGTGAATTGCACTAATGCAAAGATGCTAGCCCTTACCAACACTTAAGGAAGACTTGTAGCTCGCTCTCTATTCAAAACCTTTATTCTTTCCTTTTTTTTCCTTGTCTGTTTAATGGTAGGCTGCCAAGCAATAGCCGACTGACACAAAGCGCTTCACGGGGAGGTTTCTGTTGTTAGACCACACTGAACAAATCTTCCAGTTCCCAGAGAAGCAGTCAATTCCTGGAGAAAAATATGAGCTTTATGGGAAAGAAGCTGATGGGTAACAATTAGAAACAAAACTGTGACATTAAAGGATGGGGTGGGCACACTGTAGCTTCTTTTTTTTTAAACTTATGATAGTTGGCTTCAGAAGAGCAGGGCAAGGAAGCTTTAAGGAAATGTTTTCAGTGGAACCAAGGAAAAGAGAAATTTTAGGACACTGCTGTCTTCCTTATTTTTGTAAGGTTGCTTACCTCTGCTAAGAGAAAGTCACAGACATTAATCCCCACTGTTACAAGACCAGGTCAGAGGCAAATTCTTCCATTACTTATGCCATCGTGAACTGGAGAGAGCTCCTCTCAGCTCCAGTACACAACAGTACGATCGTCACTTCACAACAGAGACTAACTGCTCTGAGTGGGTTCAAGAGCTCCGTATTAGACAGAAGAAAAAGGATGACCCAGATCTGCCTCAATGCTAGCAATAACGATGAGAAAGGAAAGAAAATAGCACCACCACCTCTTCCTCCTCCTCCCAGGGCCTACCTCATTGACCTTTCAGGCAGCTGTGAAATAAGTCTTTTTACTGTTTGTTACTACCAATTAATAAATGACAGACGTTTATTGCCAGCAGAAATTGTGGCCCATCCACCATGTACTGATATGTTATCTTGCTTTTATTACATCAGTCGAGCAAGGCAAATATAAGTTCTTAATTAATCACTCAGCGTGTTTCAGCCTTTAGAGCCTGGAATACTGGTCTCCCTACCAAGGTATAGTATATTTAACATGAATAAAATATGTTCATTTAGAAGGGAAAAAAAAGGGATTTTACAGAATGAAATTGAGTGGTTTAATTCCCATCAGAAGAACGACAAAAAAAATCCACTTGCTGTTATGTCTGGGTTTTGCTCTGAACTATAGCTGAATTGTAGGAGAAATGGAATGGGTTTACAGTTAAGAGAAGTACATTTGCCTATGAAGTTTTGGGATTTAAATGGTAATGTAAAAATTAATAGACGGAAATGCTGCGAAGACCAAAATTCAGTTAATGTCCTGATCCACAACTGTCATTCCACCAATGCTAACAACCCATTTTTCCAAACCTACAAATATGTCCAGGATCTGATTTTTCACCCAAATTCAGAATTGACAATTCTGCTTTACAATTGGTTCAGAGTAACTTCTAAATCACTAAATTTAGTTGACACACATTTCTAAAATTAATTGACACAGGGAAGCACAAGGTCCCTGTGGGACCAATGGGAATCCACCGGTCACAGTTATAGCTAATTCACCATATCTTGGCTGCAGCTAAAAGCCTTAAACAGAAGCTCCTGCTGCACTCGCTGTTGCACAGTAAGTGACAAAGACAGTGCTCACCCGTAGAGCAGATTCATTTCACTGGTGTTTCATAAAGAATAAATAAGCAGACAGGAAGATCCTCTGTCATCAGGAGAGAGGAGGCTATATCCCACCTCTTTTACTACCCTTACAAAGAAGAGATTCACCTGTTTGGCTCTAGTTTGATATCCAACACGCATCTAATAACAGTACCAGTTTCTCTACTTAATAATAATAATTAAATATATATTTGTTGGGTTTCAGGTTTTCACAGTTTGGTTCTATACTCTAGGAGAAATCAGTTCTGACATATTACTGTTTTACTCATGAGGTAAGCAAATAATCTAGTTCAGTCCTAAGTATCTGGGACACACTTGCTGACTGGTTTGATGTAAACATTGAGGTCACTCTTTCCATTTGCTTTCTGTGGACAAAGAAGTAAAGAATGTAACATTTACACAGAAGTTTTGTTTGAGAAGGTAAGTAATACATGACAAAGAACATTACAGCCCAGTTCAATACCTCAGCAAGTAAACTAGAGCTACCACTACCTAATTTATTTGTTTATAATCCCAGTGTATAAATGGTAAGACTGGGCTAGCTTGTAATTTCCTTTTTCAGGTCCAGGCTTCCCGCTACTTGCTGAACACAGTCAGCATTCAGCTGAGTTAGACTTTTGAGCCACTGTCATAAATCCATGACCAAATTGGATTTCACGCCAGCTGATAAACTGTGTGTGGTGGCCATGCAGAATTTCACGCAACACAGCACCAAATTCAGCTCTCTCTGGGACAGCGCGCTCTGTCCCAAAGCACAGCCTGGGACTGCTGAGCTGAAATTAAATCTCCATTTCAGTAGTATAGGGTTAGCTTTTTCAATGAACCTATGACAGTTAAACGTAGAGCTCGCCTTGATTTACAGGAAGAGCAACACACCAGACTGCTTCAGGTTAGAGAAATCCTGTCTTTGACAAACAGTCGAGCAGTTCGGCTTCCTCCCACCAGAGGCCAGTGATGGATGGAAGCTCTGGGCTGCTCACTGCAATATTTATAGGCGCCATGCAGCCAGCATCCTGTAGAGACCTGACCCATTTAATTATTTGAAAAAGTTGAAAGAAAAAGAAAAAAAGAAAAGGGTTTCTGACGACTAGGATAGCATTACAGGACAAAAGTAAATTTTAGATCCATTAACTACAGCACTGAGTTTGTTACTACAGCTCTCACAGAAACTAGCCACCCATGATATGGACTGGAACTGCACAGGAGGGTTTCCAAGGTATAATATTTTAATAAGAGCTGGCAGAATTTATCATTCATTTTAGCATTTTGGCTTGATTTCCAGCTCACAGAATTTTCCATGAGCACGGACATTTCTCAGGACTTACTAATTGAAACTATCTACCAAATAAATTCTACATACATTTCAGCAACTACTTTAAGTACTTTATTACAAGCATTTGAAACTTCAGTTGTATGGATTAATTTTAATTGGAATAATTCCACAGATGAATGAGGGAAAGGGTCACATGCAAACTTCTCCTTAGCTACACTATAAAGTATTACCAGTACAACTATTCCAGGAAGTCTGATGCTTTTTTTTTTTCCTTTTTGTTGTTGGTTTGGTTTTGGTTTGGTTTTTGGTTTTTTTTTTTAAATCAACATGGTCTTACTGGTAAAAGCTCTAGTTTAAATGAAATTTCTGCTAATACTGTTCTGACACGGAATGAGTTAAAGACGTCAGCACTCCTACACTGATAGTAACAGCACTGCAATTGGGTTTGTTTTCCCATTTTAACTACATCAGTACAGTTACAGCAGTAAAAGTTTTCTAAGAGTGGGTAGGGTGTTACATCTTGTTTCCTGTCATATTTTGTGAGAAGGATAGAAGGCTATCTTCCACCTTCACACAAAGTTTGGTTCTTCTAAAAGATAACAAATTCAAGCACCCCACAGTGCACCTCAGTGCTTATTTGAAGTAGCCAAACCTAGCAGCACAGTCTCTGGGATCATTTGCCTCCTAATAAACAAATGCCAAGGATGCCACAAGTTCTCAAAGTGAAGAACTTCGAGCTAGGAGTGAACTGACAATTTATTTTGGTCTAGAGTTTTAATTTGGATTTGAACTCCCAAGCTTGAGACAAAATGCTCTACCTCATTCGCAGTAACCTAAACCATCTGGGTCTGGTTGTAGGCACAGCAATAGGATCTGTCCATCTGGCCTGATACCAAAACCCAAGTCTTCAAGACAGGGTACTGTTACAAAAACAGTTATTCTTTTGCTGCACAGCTCTGCAACCTCAGGTCTGGGGACAAATTCAACTTCGGTGTAGGTAATAGCAACAGATATCCACACTGACTCTTCCAAATGGCTCTCAGACTGTTCTCAACACATGGAAAACCTACTCAGAGGAATGAGAGCTTCAAATAGGGCCCCAGACAGAGCCACAGCATACGGGATCCCAAAGTTCGAACACATACAGGCAATGAGTATACCCGTATGTTGCAGAGTCCAGAAATAGCCTGAAAGTCATCTACAAGAAAGCTACCTGGGCAGAAAGAAGGAGATCCCAGACTGACAGCAGGACAGTGATACCATACTAATGATCTTCGTTTATCTAGTGCTGATATTAAAATAACACCTTTGACTATAAATTCCATAGCACAGGTCCAAAATAGCTAAGGAATTGGCAGACTTGAAGTGAAGGAAACAAAGCCAGAGATCTGTTTCCTATATATTAATCCTGTCTCTCTCAGTACAAATCCCGAACCTCATTTGCATGGCACAGAAATCTCCACACGTCATCATGATTCTTTTACACAGAGGGGTACAAAGGAGAGAAATAAGCTGGGGAGCTGAAGCCACTACACACCAATACTTTGAAGGGATTTCACATGAGCAGGAAGAGGAGCATCACCAGGGTTAGGAGACAGTACAGGGCAACAAGCTGTTTCCTGCCACAAATGTCAACAAAGAACTTGTGGCTGCTCTGCCGGTGGTTCCCCCACCTCACAAGTACCCTCTGGAGCAGGGACTCTAGATAACAAGTCAGGGGGCCGCTTCTGGTTTCCATGGTGCCATGCCATCCTAAAACTGCTGGCCAGGGAGGCTGGCTCAGGCCTGGGGGCGTGCAGGCAGCCTCCGGCAGAGAGGAGCCTGGGTGAGCTGTTCCTGCTCCACCAGCTTTGGCAAGGTGAGGGAAGGAGCAGGCGGCACCCCCCAGCATCCACGCTTTGAGCACTGATGCTCCTCAGCTGCTTAAGCCCCTCAGACCTGGAGCTACTTCTTGGACCTGAAAGCTGTCCCAGGTGCCTTCACACCCCACCACAGCAAGCTTTCACTGGGCAGGCACTTGGGGCTAGATTGCAGGAGGTAGGCTAGTACACGCCATGTTCAGTTCTGGTTGTGCTAGGATCACAGCATTCTGGAAATGCTGTTCACTTCTTTGTATGTTTTCTATTTCTATTTTTCTCCTTGACACTAGCAAAACTAAATATAATTTAAATGAAAACAAATAACTGCACATCCCCAGTTGGGCTGCAGCATCAAAAAAACAAGTGAAAAAAGAATTACTTGCAGCACATTTCCTGGGTCTCTACCACATGTTCAATTTTGCCAATGAATTCAAGCACTATGAAATAAACAAAATTATAAATGCAGGCAGCTTTATAAATAGCCAGAATTTCATATTTTTGTGTTTACTGAGCTGTAGCTCAGTAAACAAAACAAAACTTATCTGTAAAGGTAAGGTTTAATGTGCGTGTTTTGCCAAGAAACAGAAATACACCATGTATTCAAAACAGCAATTACAGCAGGGGTCTCTAATAGGGGAGTCTGACCTTCTTGTTTTACACTCAAATAATAAATGTTATGAAAATCTGACAAGGTAATTATTTCATACCTCAAACAGAACACTCACCACCAACAAACATTTGGTTTGAGTCTCTGGTAGAGAAGGAGCTCTACAGAAACTGGGTTAGGGATGTACTTGAGCCTGTGGTTTACATTCTCCTTGTTGATAGTTTACAGCTTTCACATGCATAAGTGAGTACGTTTAAGTAACGTGGGATGTTTTTGTTCTGAGTTAGCCAGTTACAGTGTTTGCTCCTGGGGCTGTTTCTGCATCCAAGGCAGAATGCAAAATAAAATTAAAAAAGCCCAAATCAAAAAAAGCGTAATTTTGAAAGAAATACAGTATTTGCACACACAAGGCAAACTCTACTACCACAGGAAAACTCTGATTTAATTCCACTAACATTTGTCTTGAGTGTGAACAGGCGCAAACAGGACTTCCCAGTCTGTGCCCAGTGACATGGCTGGACCCATGAGGAGCTGACGAGGATCCCTCCAAATCCAGATGGCTGCTCCCTCTGCGTCTCCCCGATTACTTTCTTCCATGGCTTTTCTGGAAAAGGGAGCTCTCCATCACCACCCAGCACTGTGCCTTCCCACAGCAGGATCAAACTTTTCCTGATAGTTAATTGCTTCTTCCCCCTAATTTACACACATCAGCTCAGACTCTCTTTTGGAAACTGAAGCATTCGCTGCTATGCTGAAATGACCTATTGAAATCTCAGTAGTTGCACAATTAGCATTTGCATGGAATTTACTTTTTCTTATCTTAGTAATACAAAATCGCAACAGTGACATTAAAGTTCCTCGTTTCCTCAAAAAATTTACATCGTACCTTCCATTTCTAAGAGGTTTTTCTGTTTCCATAGTAAAGGATTACTTTTGCAAACAAACATCCTTTCCTCTAAGCCAGCATAAAACACAAAGCCAATCAATTAATTATTAAACACGTATCAGTGCACAGAAACACTGCAGTCTGAAGCTTGATCTTAAGTCCTTGGACTCCAGTGGGCCCATGTGGGGAGGCCTGGGCTCTGCCTCCTCTTTGCATGGGATGCTCCATTGCTTCAGCATCTGTTTCCACACTGGAGCATGTCTGCACCCTCCATGCTGCCTTCACCTAGCCAGAACTAAAACTTTCACAAGCACTTGGGTTAGCAGCACATGTGAAGACAACACAGGCATGTTTATCTGTAAAGTATGGATCACCATATATGTGCACAAATTGCCTGGTTAATATATATGCACACAGGGTCAGGCAGGAGCCTGGCTAAGAATTCACCCTTCTTTCCTCTTCTCTGCTCCATGCGTAGGTACTAGGGGAAAAGGAACAAGAAACATATGTACGTGTATAAAAACACATATCTATAAACACACATGCAGGCACACATTCACAGCCAGCGTTTTTTACACACACAAAATCCCGACCGACCATCACAGTGCATTCTGGGCATGCAGAAGCATAGCCTGGCACCTTAAATATCACACTAGGCAAACACTTCTGCAGGTTTAGGGGCTGATCTACACAGGAAGGGATTTTCAGGGCTTTAGTGTGTGGACCCCAGGATGAAACTTCAGGATCCCTGGAGGAGATCCCTACGAAGAGCTCCCAAGGCTGCAAACACATTATTCTGCCTCCTGGTCTGCCTTCCACACCACATCAACTCCCACCTCACAGGCTCCCAGCCTAGATGCAGGGAAGTGGGCTGCTGCAGCAAGAAACAGAGCTTCTTTATCTGCTAAATTTTGCTTTCAATAAGTCTGTATTTATGCAATGTAAGAAAACCCAAAGCTCCCAATGTTTCATGCAGAAAATCCTGGCCAGCTACAGAAAGCTTGGTCCTCAACCAGCAGCCTCCTAAGCAAAAATAGGAAGCAGAAAAGTCACAGCTGTGAGAGGTACCTTGGATTTTGCAAGATTTAGAGGGAGAGGTGATCAGGTGATAACATCAAGGGAAAAACACACCAGCTTTGGGGCACATAAAATTCTCCATGTTTTGAAATCCTTGTTTGGTTCTTATTTTAAAATCTGAGGCCACTGAATGCCAACTGTTGGAAACTCTTCACCTCAACGCTACCAGAACATTTAGCTATGGTGGCATTTTGCAGATTATCTCAGTGTTGTTGATGAAATGGAAAGAAATGTCTAAACTCTGATCTCCAATTAGGAGACCCTTCCAAATGCTTTTTCCAACTCCCCTTGTTAGAAATTAAGAACTGCAAGGCAAGGTCAGAAAGCAGCTTTTTTCAGCCTGCATTAAGAAATGTATTCCGGTGGCAACCATGCCAGGAGACAAACAAAATGAAGAGAAAAAGAAAAGTTCTTCTTTTTGCAGTTCTCACAATTTAACAGGTAGCTATTAGGGGGGCATCCTCATGACTCCTGAATACTCGAAGATGATAAGGCTACCCCTGTTAAGAAAAGAATATGCTTTATCACAGTATCTGTTTCACCAGGAATATATAGAATCAATTTTGGCAGGTACAAACGGATTGAAAAATTGCAAACATTAAAAAAAAAAAAAATATCAAAGAGTGCAATCAGAGTTGCAAAGAGGTCTGTATTCGGGATCAATTCAGGGAAGGTTAAAGAAAAATTGTCCAGTGTTTTTGAGATTCTACCTCAAATTAGGATCCTAGATCAAAACATAGACACCTGTTTATGTAAGTACCAAGCCCTTCTTAATCAATTCATCAAGCACTGAATTTAAAGTACACATTTTAGCCCACCTGAAGTCTTGTAGTGGTTTCAGAATGATGGTAGGAAACATGGCCAAAGAATCAATTAGAAAGCGCATCGCACAGTTCATAACGTTAATCTTCAGGTCAGTGCTTTCTCTTGTATTGCTGCAGAAATCTGTTGTTAAGTAAATGTAATATGCACTTGCTCAGAGATTGTTATTAGTAAAAAATCATGTGCGCTAAAAATATGTAATTTAAAAATCAGCTCCTATAAAGTCATGTTAAAAGAGGTCTGTGATACGCAGCATGCATAAGAGAAATCTCTCTCATACATGTCTTAAATTCACACACAGAAAAAAAGCTGAATCTGCCCTTGTGCTCCTTCTGGGAAAGTACCTGCACTGAAATAAAGGTGATTATTTTCAGACAATGGCTCTTCTCCAATATGAATAAAGGTAACGGGATTTGGTTTAAGTAAATAACTCATTATATCGTCCACTCATTATATGTGTGGTTGAAGTATGCAAAGATCACTTCTGCTTGTGATATAATTTCAGCTTTTTCCAGTATTTTTTAAATATTTCATTAGACAGCATATCTACACATGGTACTTTCCCCCAAGAGCTTACCACTAACAGCTCTGTTTCCATACACACACATGGCCATGTTCAACTTTCTGCACTGTCGTTATCGCCATGAAAGCTGAGTCTGCAGACTGTAAGCAGAGACGCTAGACAAGCCTGATGATAGCAAAACAGATTAGGAGACTCTTCAGTTCAGCAATACTGAAGAGACACTGGAATAGATGGCACAAGCTTTTACTAATGCCCGACGATCGCCACCCAAGCCCCATTACAGATTTCCCCTGCAGAACGGAGATTACTATCAGCCTCTCATGGATTATCCTCCGACACAGACAGCTAAATGCCAAGCCCTATGAACTTTTCCTATTCCCTAAAATTACTGCCTTGCAGACAGTAGGGTGCTCTTTTCTTTTGCATTTGAGGAGGAGGGGTGGGAGGCTCTCTTGCTTTTCAGGGATCGGGATGATGTAACCTAGAAACCTCTTGGGACAGCATGTGCTCGGTACAGGAGCCACTGTCACCATCTGCCCCCCCACCCTGCGAACACACGCACATCATGCCACAGCTCTCCTAGGCTTCGTTCCTAGAGACACACACGTCCACAGCAACAGCTCCCCCGCGGCATGTACTGGAAAGCAGGTACTCTCCTCTCGCACACCCAAGGGACTTCCCTCCAGCTCTCTGCCGAGATGAGCTACAAGATTGACTTCCATGAAGAATCTGTATGTCTCCTAATGTGCCCGAGGCACCCTAGGGAGAGGCATGGTGGAGGAGAGAGGATTGTAACAGCCCAGACGCTGCACTTCTTCATCCTACAAAATCCCCTCTCTCCCTGTCTCTTCCCCATGTGGGTCACAGGATCATTTGAAAGCATCTAGCAAAAGTAGTAAGAAATTCAGCTATGCAAAAAAGTACCCTTCCCTCCTCATAAGGCCTTATCAGTTAGACATCCCCAGGATAGGAGGGAGAGAGTGCAAACAGGAGGGGAATAAAAAGGGAAAACTGTTGATCAAAGAGCCATATCTACGTTTATTAATTGACCTAAGACCTAATCCCCCCAACAGATCCTTTCCCAAGGGCACCAGCAGCCCAGCTCTGTCACTATCAGGACAAGGCTGTGAGCCCAAAACAAAAGCACCTTAGCAGCAGCAGGAGCTGGCTGGGTCAAAGCAACAATGATCTTGTCCTCATTTCTCTAACGAGTTCCCACTGGAGTTGAGACAAGGCAGCCCGAGGGAGGGAGTCTCACTTAATCTGTTTTTTAAATTTTTTATACTTTTTTTTTAATCAAGGTCTTAAGCCATTTCACTCATCCAGGTTCAGGATGCCACTCTCATTCATTTCCTTGGAAGAAGGATCAGGCTCTCATTGCATAACTACTGGGGAAAGAAAAAAACCCAAACAAGCAGCAGCAGCAATGGTCACAGCTTCCCTCCCCTCCATGCTCCTCCAAGCCAAGTGCTGCTTGGGCATTAAGTCTGCCAGGAATTATATTGACCAGGGCATTCTATTAGCTTCTCCCTGTCTTTGCCCCAGATCTGACTGCACCCCAAAATATTTAGAGGTCTAATTATTATTTGAATGGCAGAGATTTCTAGTGGAGCTGGGAAGAGACTCCCTGCCACTGTGGCTACCTCAGACTTCCTAGGACCTCAGGAGAGAAAAAAAACCTCCAATGGCACTTGAAGTTTCTCCAACTTACATTCGTTAGTGATAAGCACTGATTACTTAATATTTAGTAGCTTCTTCCGCTTAATATTTATCAGCTTCTTCTTCCCTATTATTCTCTGTTATTAAGAAGCCACCAGCCTCACAAACTTGAGTGTCAAACCCCCGACAAAATCTTCCATTTAAATTGTGTGCAAGCTTCTCCATGGAGATGCGCCTTTAATTATTTTTTAAGTGCTCCGAGCAGTTTCGGTTGCAGCCGTGCACAGGAAGCCCTGGGCAGCCCCAGCCCCAGCCGCTCCGGCGCCCAGCCCCAACTCCCGACCCGCAGGATGGGAGCTCAATTGGAGGATGTTTACATAGTAAGTCAAAAAGCACCGAGCTACCATGTGGGAAACTCCTCTGCTTTCCATTCCAAGAAAACCACCCTTCAGGGCCGCTGCTGAGGAGCGCTTGCAAGGGCTCTTGGCACCGCTACTCCTAAAATCCCCTCAGAAAGAGGGGGGATTAACGCGGGGACAGCCGGTACGCGCCCCGCTCCGGCCCCTCTCCCCAGGTAAGTCGCGGGCAGGACCGCGCCGAGGGCTACCCCCGCGCCGCCGGGATGCTCACGGGAGGACGCCGCTTGCCCTCAGCACAACGTGAAGGGCATCGCACCGCCCCGAGCCTGCGCGGGGGCTTACCTTCCGCACCCCGCCGAAGCCGTGCTCCGCCGCCACCCGCTCGGCCTCCGCCTGGCCCCCACCGTGCAGCTCCACCAAGAAATGGTTGGTGTAGACGGCTCCCCGGGCCGGGGCGCCGAGGAAGAGCAGGAGGAGGAGGAGGAGAGCGCTCCGCAGCAGCGGCGGCCCCGCCGGCATGGCCCCGCGCTGCGCGCCCGCGGAGGCAGCCCGCCGCGCCGCGGGGAGGGCGCGGGGCGGGCGAGGCGGGGAAGCGCCCAAAGGATGGGAGGGGAGGGGAGAAAAAAAAAATTAAAATTAAAAAAAAAAATTAGAGCGGCGGAGGCAGGAGGGGAGCTGGGCGACGGGGACCGGCCGGGCTGCGGGGGGCTGCTCCGGGGTGCCGGCGTGTGTGTGAGGGAGCGCGGGTGCGTGCGCGCTGCCAGCTCTGCATTCCCAGCCCCTCCTCGCCTCTCATTCAGCGGCGGCCGGAGGGAAAGCACCAGCCGGGAGGGGAGATTGCCGCGCTGCCAATCATGGGCGAGGAGGATCGCCCCTGCCCCCCCCAGCACGCATCTCACAGCCCCCCCGCCCCCCCCCCCCGCACACCCCACGGCCTTCGCAACACCTCTAACGCCTCCCCTACACCCCTCGCACCCCCCTCTCCATACACCACGCCTCACACCCACCAACACACCTCACGCACCCTTCATATCCCCCCCCCCCCCCCCCCCCAGTTACACCCAGCCCCAGTTCAGTTCAGCACCCACGGACACACACCCCCCCCCCCCAGCCTAGCCCTGGACCTGCCCCACTCCCTCCAGCTCTCCCGTGGGGCTGGGGGGAGAGTGGAGCCAGACTCCCCAGAACAGGAGCCGACACGCAAGTGGCTGTAGCGTGGCCAGGAGGGCTAAACACTTTGGCAAAACCCACACAGCACCCGAGGCCCGCACCCGGCTTCTCTTCTGAGCCCAGCGAACACAAAGTGTCTGGGGGTGCCCCCCGCACACCCCCCTCGAGCTTGCACCCCGCACCAGCCGCTCACAGGGCACTCAGCAACGTGTCCCCGTCCCTCTTTTTGCAGAAGCCTAGGCTCGGGGAGGGCGCCAGGCAGTCCTGGAGCAAAGCCAGGGGAAAGCCTCAGGCCCAGCGCCCCCGGCTCTGCTGCGACCCCGCTCGGCACGGCCAAGCCGCTCAGCTGTGCAGGGACACACAGGGGTCCAGGCTCCCTGAGCAATCCCCAAAGACGAGTTTGCAGGGAAATCACTGGCAGAAAAGCACCTGGGCATTCCCGGTGAGGGGGAGCTGGTGGGATTTCAGGGAGGTGGCAGGACCTAAGGGGCAGGGAACTCTGTTCTGTAAAAAATAATCTGCCATTTGCAAAACTCCAAGTGGAAGCAAACGGTACAGAATATGCAAGCTCCCATCAAGGTATAGTTTAGCTTGTTCCAACAGATATTGTTAATTTGTCATGAAAAAGGTTAATCCTTTGATGAATCCCTGAATGGTCCCCTAGGAAAGACTTCAGGGCACAGAAAGCATGGAAAGTCAGTACTGCCTTTAAAACAAACAAAATGATAGGTTTACTGTAACCCGCTCTACAAATAGTCACATGGAGTACAGAACTTAAATCAATCTGGGAAAACAAAACAGCAAAGATCACAAGTGAGACTCTTCTTCCATTATCCTAAAATGCTTTAGAAAATGACAGAAGAGCTCACCGCATGATTGTGAATCCAAATGAGCATTGGTTTGTCATGACAAATTATTGATTTCCTTCCTCTGGATAAAAGAAAATCCCTATTCAAACAGAAGGGAAATGGTAACTTGGAGCCTGATCCAAAGCCCATTTAAATCAACAGAAGCGCTGTAAATGAATGACTGATGTTGAAAAAAAATCAAACACGAGGGAAAGGTAAAACATTAGAAATGGCACAGTAGAGAAGGAAAAACATCTTTGCAGCCTCATTAAAAGACTATGTCAATAGAATTCAGCTTTTAGATGCCTGTTCTAAGCATAGGCAGTTATTAAAAACAACTTTATATGTTATTTCTTAAAGCCAAGTTGTTTGTTTTCATCAATATTCAGCAACACCTCTCCTCACAACATCACTCCCAGTATTAAAGCAGATCCTGCTGCATGATGTGTTTCCAGGTCACCTGGGGCCCATGAGACTCTCAGGTCAGTAATACCTGTTGGTGACTGCTTGACAGCCGATGGAGGTCCTACTGGTTTCCATCCATAGCTGTTCCTCAGGATCAGAAACTAAAGGAAAATAAAAAAGAAGTGGGGGAAAGGGGTTTTCTCTACTTTAAATTCCTGTCTGTGAAAATATATAAAAGCCTTTCTTCCCTCAGAGGTCTCCTCTTGGTTGACATGCCTCTTTCCATTTTGTTGCCAGTCCGTAGAAAGAGGAACATCAATAACAAAGGCAAGGGAGCAGCCCTCATGGCTCCCTCAAATCAGCAAGACAACATCCTGCACGCATTCAGAAACTAGGACCATATCACAGGTCTGGGTGAGGAGTGTGATTAAGTCAGTCCCTGTGTATCTTCCGATATCCCCAACTGTCAGGTGACAGTACCACTCTGCAAGTTGGTGCCATTGAAGAACTATATGGGAGGGACATTGCAATGCTGCAGAGATAGCACCAACTGGCTCTAGCTTATAAACCTCACAATGTTGAGCTTTGATGGTTTTGTCTATGCGATTGTCATGGTTTAACCCCAGCTGGCAACAGAGCACCACACAGCTGCTCGCTCACTCCCCCCCAGCAGGATGGGGGAAGAAAAGTGGAAGGGTAAAAGGGAGAAAGCTCTTGGGCTGAGATAAGAACAGTTTAATAATGGAAATGAAATAAAATAATTATAATAGTAATAATAACAACAAAAAATTGTAATGAAAAGGAAAAAGACAGAAATAAAACCCAAGACAGACAACTGATGCAAATGAAAACAACTGCTCACCACCAACCAACCGATGCCCAGCCAGTCCCCAAGCAGCAGCCCCCACGCCAACTTTCCCCCAGCTTTATATGCTGAGCATGACGCCATATGGTGTGGAATAGCCCTTTGGTCAGCTGGGGTCAGCTGTCCTGGCTGTGTTCCCTCCCAGCTTCTTGTGCCCCCCCAGCCTCCTCGCTGGTGGGGTGGGGTGAGGAGCAGAAAAGACCTTGACCTTGTGTCAGCACTGCTCAGCAGGAACAGAAACATCCCTGGGTTATCAACACTGCTTCCAGCACAAATCCAAAACACAGCCCCATACTAACTACTGTGGAGAAAAATAACTCTACCCCAGCCAAAACCAGCACAGTGATGATGTTTAAAAAGTAAATACATAAATAAAGAGAGATTAGGTTAGGAAAGACTGGGTTAAAAAGTCAGATCTGAATAACACCAAGAAGAGAAAACTCAGTTCAAAGAGGCCATTTAAAGAAAAATGGTCATTAGAGTTGATGACTATAGAAGTTTAAGACCAGACAGGACCACTGGGATTTCTAACCCAGTGCTTTATGTAAACTGTAGGGCTTATCTGTATTAATTCTTGCTTCTGATTCATAGTCCTTTTTTTTCTTAATGTACCAATCGAGTTAAAAATCAAGACTGATCTATTACAGCCATTGGGGAAATATTCCAATGATTGCTTAATTGCTTATACTTGTAAGAAGTTGTAACTCTGCCTCTCTTTAAAATACTGATTGGTCCTGCAATGACTTCTAGATGTTGTTTTTATTATGAATTTGTCCATGGAACTACTGAACTTTTATTGAACTTTTCCTCCCCAGATGGTAGCTTTAAGGTTGTGATGTTAAAGACATCTAGATAGCACTCCCTGAGTCTCTTTATGTACAGCATATTTTCCATCCCTTCAACCATTCCCATTAAATCTTTCTACTCCTTGAATTGTGAACCATAGCTGCATCAGATATTTTTTTCAGCAGAGGTCAGGCCAGTGCTAAATGGATGTTACATCACCCTTCTATTCTTAATGGGCACCCAGTGTTTCACCAGCCAAGGATTTCATTCCACCTCCTTACCGCTGAGTGTCCCTGATGTGCAGCAGAGTACCCGTGCCGACTCGTACACCTCTCATCTCCCACAAGCCCTCTTCAGGACTGCCGCTCTCTAGGACAGGTTATTATATCCCGCATGGCCAATGATCTTTGTCCCTAGATATATATTACCCTACTTTATTGAAATACACATCATTTACCTGCATGCAGCTTTCCAAACAATCCAGATCACTCAGCGCTCCTCTCTTTTATAGTTTACGACTTCCTTCTTGAACCTACAAACTTTATCAGTAATGAATTTACATTGATATACTGGATTTAGCAAGATCTTAGAGAAATAATTTCTTGGCCCCAGTCCTCTGGAACCTCTCCAGAAACAAATCAACTTCAGCAATGATTCCCACTTTGTAATTATACTTAAGAACCTAGCATTTAATCAGTTTTTAGTCTGTTTCATAAATGCCATTTTGATTTTGTATCCAATTTATTCACAGACATGTCACGCAACATCAAGGGTCTCCCAGACACAAGCAATATCATAGACATGATAGATCCAAAAAAATGCCTTTTTTTTTTCCAACTACATCCATTTGTCCGGTAAAGGAGACTAAAGTTCTCCATAAATTTTGGCTCATCTAACAGAAGATGAATAAACGACACTACTAGTTTTACCAGTCAAAACTACAACGGTGTTTAAAAAGTGATATAAAGTTAGTTAAACAGTTCCAGTTCGCAAATGGATTGCTGACTACATCTTTAAACAACTATTAAATTACTACGATTATTTTACAACAAGTAGTTGGTATTCAGTATGAAGTCAACAAAGTACTAACATTTACAGGAGGTGTTTCTTTCCCTGGGGACCACATAGGATGGTAGCACGCCAAAAGAGACCAGTACATCAGAGAAAGTTGTAAGAACTCATTTCCTCGCTGTGAAAGTCAACTGACTACAAGATTTACATTGCTTTCATCTTTAATCGTTCATCCTAGCAGATGCGCAAGCAGTAGCATTCTGAAGAGCTGGAAACAGAATATCGCAATAATCAAACTTCACATCTTATAAGAGAGCAAAACACACGAGCATCCTTTTGCACAAGTCTGAGTCTCCCTTAAATCTATTTTTCTGAAGCTGTGAAATGAGCTTCAGTACAACCATGCTTTAAGTGGACTCTGGAGCAGGCTCAAAGATAATACCTACATTTGGAGCAACAGGAATGAGACTAAAAAGGCATAAGAAAAGATTTCAAAAGGGAAGAATTGGGTACATAGTTAAAAAGCCACAGTTGAAAGAACGTTAAACAGTATTGTTTGGCAATCTTGCTTAGAAGTTACTAGAACAGGGAATGAACAGACCTGTTTGAAGAAAAGCAAGAACTAGAGCCTTATATTCTCTGCTTATCAAGAACAAGAGGGAACCTGTGTAATTGAATGTACAGTATGGAAAGAATAGAGTGAAATGCTGTCAGGAACTGCCACGGCAGTTGAGCAGACCCGAGTTGGTTGAGCAGACCAACTCCCTGCTATGAGTTGGCCCACTTCAGCTACAGGGTAAAAGTCACTTCAGAAAGATTCCAGAACAAGCACTCTAAAGGTACGTCTATTTATCAGCCTTGCTGTGTGTGGATCATCTTATGAGAGTGTATAAGAGCAAGCTTTAAACTGGTTTGTTTTGATAGTGAGCAGCACAGGTATGAGGAAAGCAAAGCAGAAACCACAGTAAATCAGTTCAGAGAGAGCACAGCTACTATTGCTCCACTTCCGGCTGATTGCCAAATCAGCCATGACTGTCTCAAAGAGGGTTTTCATAAAACATCTGGGCCATTTGAGCACAACAGTGAAAAGATGGATGGATGAGTTACCATAGCAAAATGATGAAGCTGAGCAAAACCAGTGTTTCTGTGCGGAGGTTCTAGATTAAAGAGCTTGGGATACAGTTATCTTAGATGATTTCAAGATTGTTTGCCCTATTTAAAAATACTCGCCTGAACATTTTCATTGCTTTATACTATTGGAACATTTAATTATTTTTACAAATGTATTAACAATGGCAGTGTTATTTTACAGGCACGTGGCTCCTGATCTGCTATATGTTATATTAAATGCTGTTAGTGAAGAGAGAAGGCTACAACAGGCACCACTTTGTATCTAAAATATGTGAACCTAGGAAGGTTGGCAGTTACCAGGCACAGGAATTAAGAACTAAGATGAAATATTTCATGTCATCACTGTGTGGGACTGCACGGACCTTTCAAGCTTAAAGGACACTTGAAGACTGGAAGCCTAATCCACAGTTTCTGGTTACTTAGACTTTAAGCTGCAGGCAGAATCCTCTCAACACACGTTTACGTAGACAAGTGTTATACTGCCAAGTGTCAGAGTGAACAAGAACTGTATGTACTAATTCACTGACGTGATAACGCAAATAGTAAAGAAGAAGAGTATAAGAATTGGTTTTCAGCATCCATTGACTGCAGGCCAGCTGGGCCAAGCAAAGAGGATGGGAGAAGGAAAGGTATAATTTCCTGCTCAAGCAGTTTTGGTTTTCTTTCATTTATTACCTCCAGATATAAGGAACAACAGAGGGGCTGGTAAGCAACATGGTGTCTGACAGGCAGAAGGTGAAAATCATTGAGATAACCAGTGAAAGCACTGTCCCATGCTTACTTTATGAGTTTACAATCCAAAATGAACAGAGAGAAATAGCTTACATGTAAAATACATGTTCGCAAAACAGAAAAATAAAGCCCTTGAAAGAAGAGAGTCTTTAACTGAGCATTTGAATATGCTTAAGTCTAGGCCCATGCTGAAAGCTTCATGGATTTCACTGGGACTACAGCATGTACGTGTCCATTTGCTAAATGGGAATATGATTACCCATGTGCTGAAGTCATTTCCTGAATCTGACTCTTAACCACTGCTTAATATCCACATAGACAAATGTTCAGCTTAGGCAGCCATGGCAGAGCGGTACTAAAAGTAATGAAAATATGTGGTTCATTTATATTAAAAGGATATGCTTGTCACATTTACCAGGCTTGTTTGGGTTTTATGCTACTGAGTTCTTTGCTGAAGACCGAGTCTGTCTGGAAACGAGGTCTGTGCAAATGATATTAGACAACTAGAATTGCTCAGCAGAGTCAGTATGGAGCAGATGGTCTCGGTGACATTTTAGAATATAACAATGGATGAAAGAAAGCTCCTAAGTGAGACCTGGAAATACTAGGGAAAAAGAAAAAAAAAAAAAAACAAACCAAACAAACACCCCCCCACCCCCACACCAAAACCAACCAAACCAAAACCCAACAACAGCAGCCGACTTAAGAGAAAAGGGCAGAAGAAAGTCAAGGTAAAAAGACATCTGTGAACTATGGGAAGGACTGAGCCAGAGGAAAATGGCTGGATAGGTGGAGTTAGGGACAGAGATCATGCATCAGAGGAAAGACTGAAAGTGGAACTCCAAAGATCCAACAAGATGGTCTGCAGGAATTCCTCCCACATGGGTGATAAAACTTTCATGAATTACTAACAAATCTGGTTGCCTTGGGAAGCTCCCAACTGTGTCCCAAATGAATTACAGAAAGGCTCAGAGAAGGTGGGGAAGAGAGCGGTAATTGCAGTTCATTTAACTTTGAGCCCTTGTAATTGTTCATATCTTTGATAAAGAGAAATGGCTGACAACATACAGGTGTGGCACAACTAATAACAAGCTCTTCAACTTTGGTGGAGCACTAATTATGAATGTTTGGCTGAAACATGGGACAAAACAGGTGTCCACCAAAAATGCAGTTTATTGCAATCAAAATCCATATGCAATGTTGGCAGTTTCCATGACAATTTTGCTGGGTAAAAAACAGGTGTTTGATTCCTAATTAAACAATGTTGAAAAATTTTTGGTTTTACTGTTGTCCATTTTAGATTTCATTCAAACATATTATGTTCCCCATAGAATGTTTAATAATTTTTATCTTACTAGTTAGCAATCATCCGTATGAAACAAAGATATGTTTTCAGAATTGTTTAATTTCCATGTATTAAAATTTCAGGCTTTGTTTCCAGTCAAGAACAAAAACTAGTTAAAAAAGCCATGATTTTTTTTTTTTTTAAACTCGAGTGCTAAAAGAAGAGGTATGATCACAGAGAAATAATTTATAAAGGCAGACTGAAAATAAAACAGAGTTGCTCCTATCTGAGCTGAAAGCTCTCTATGGGCGGACTTAAGTTTGTTTCCATAAATTAGAGATGTGGCACCATTTATTCAGAAAAATGTAGGTTTCTTTCAAGTTTATCTTTGAGATTCCAAGTTTCTAAAAGGTAAATTAAACTCTTCCACTACTAATTTTGTTCTCCTTGTTGACAGGAGAATAAACATTTCAAGACTTCATGGTATAAATATCCTTTTGATGGAACTTACAAAATTTGTGTATTTTCCATTTCAAATTAAAGCCTTGCAGCCCATTGAAAAGTAGAGGCAAAGACAGGAAAAAAATCTCCACCATCTCTGCTGGGCTGCTCCAATCACTTTTCTCCTAATTCAGCTGCCAAGTACTGCCAGAGTTAAGTAGCTTGGTACATGACTGCGGTGAATTTGTCTGTGCTCTTTCTTGTACCGATTTCACAGGCCTGCAGTTCACCCCCCTCCCTGGAAAAAACTGCAGATGAGCAGTTTTTGATTCATGTCGTGATGAATCTAAAAATGTCTTAATCGTCACTATAAAAAAAAAATAGAAAAGAAAATCCCCAAAACAGCTTAAAGCATCATGCCAGAATAACAGTTTTAAGTTAATAACTATTTACCCATTAAGGTTCATTTTCTTCAGGATCTCTGCACAGCTACCTTTAGATTTTGTCACATTCAGCTGTCTCATTCATGAGCCCTGCCTAAAAATCTTTCCCCTTGCAACCAGTGACCTTCTCACACTCCTGGTACAGATGCACTGAAGCTGGGATGCTGGCACAGGATAAAAACTGGGGCACAAAGAGTATCTGCAGACACTCTTCTGCAGATATCAGCTTGGGCATGAGGAGAGTCAGTGTGCCACATCCTGACGCGGTGGCACTGAGTGCAGCTGCCACCACCCATGAGCCCAACCCTCTGTCACCAATCATGCCACAAAGAGTTGTTTGCTAGAGGCCACAGCTGGTGCAGAGGAGACAGGTTAGCAATGGAAGAGGCATAGGGAGAAATGAAAACTTGAATTTTTCCCTCCATCTCACACGCACCTCGTATAACAATTACTAAGACTGTTCGCACAATGAAACCTCATTCTAGACTGAGGTTCAGAAGTGCTGTGCCGTAGCCACCAACAATAAACAGCCTTTTGTAAAGAAAAATGGAGGATTTTCTAAAAGGCAAGCCATACAAAGCCTACTGAAATTCAGTGGGAGATGGATGACAAAGGCTATCTGTTCTTTGAAATTCTCCCCTGGCAGAAATAATTTTGTTTGGATTTTTGGCATGAAAACAAACACATCTATTCCTACATCATCTTTTCTGTAGTGCTGTCCTTTTCCAAATCATTATGAAGTGTATATACACATATTGTCACACTAAGCAGTATCATGGCTTCCTAAACAATTCACCAAAAAGCCACGGCGCATTAATTAAAAAAGTCAATTCTGACAGTGTAAGAAAAAAGGAAAAAATATGAGCAAATAAATCATTAGGAAAAACACATTACTTGTTCCCTAAACTGCTCTCATATCATCATTCTCTTCATAAAGAAATGCATTACCTGTTATTACTTCTGCTGCAAGATAACTGTAATGAACATCACAAAAATGCGTGCAGGCTCTGCTCAAGAGCTCACTTCTAAACCACTGCAAAAATTGGTGTTTGGCTACATCTTAATTTTACTTGTAGAAAATAAAGAAGCCATGAGGACCAGATGAGAGTTCAAGTCTTCAATAAAAATCTTGATATGGCAAAATTGAAGTTTAGTTCATGTTAGGTTTTGGGTTGGGTCTGATTTTGGTTTTGTTTTTACTTAGCTACACAATCAGATTTTAAGGAGTGAGAACCCATTTTCCATCAGAACTACCATGCTGGCATCAAGGAGGGAGGAGCAGGCCTTCAAGAGACTTCTCAATAATTTGTTAGCTCTTTGCAAACTTTACCTCTCAATGGGAGCAGAGCTACATCAGCATCCAAAGGGAGGACTTGGATTCAGCAAATTTTCCATTTGAATTTCACTTCAGAGAAGAGAGTACAACAATAACCAAAGAAAGAGGAGAGGCTGACACTTCATTTGAAATCCACAGTTTCAGATTCAAGACAAAGGAATTTAGATGGGAAAGGAAACAAAAGGTCTGGTCTTTACTACAGGTTTGCCTTTGTACATATATCTCACCTAATATATATGATAGGACACTGGTCTTGGTGGAGCCACGGACCGCTATTTTAAAAACATCAAAAAGAAAAAGCATCTGGCTCCACAAATGTGCAGTTCTGTTTTGCCCAAAGGTTTGTTTTGGTATGTTCTTTTAGCCACATCCTGTTCAGGTTACTCTCAGGAGCCATCCCTTTGAACCATGGTGATACCTTGCATGAGAAAATTAAGCAACAGGATCACCAACATCATGAAGGGCATCACAAGACAAAAATAATCTCAGTGGGAAACGTATCGATTCAATCTTCTTATGAAAGTGCATAATACAGAACAGTCCAAATAATTTTGGCTATTAAAGGGTCACAGTAATGCATCATAGATATTGAGTAAGTGTTTACGTTACCAGGAAATACAATAGTGAAAAGAAGTATGAAAAACAGAAAAAATAAACAGTGGAAAAGGGAAAGAAAAGCCTGCAGTGTTCTATTTGCAATGCAACAATCATTGATCTTATCAAATCACGCCACTGGCCACTGTATCTTTGTATAGACTCCTCTGTGTGATTATTGCTGAAATGTGGGACAAAGTACATCCTATATTCAATTGATATAGGCTGCACAACATTAAGCACTGAATAAAGGATTTTTTTTTTCTTAATAAGGAACAGATGGTCACCTTATTCAAGCAGCTGTTGGGGGGGGGGGGGAAGATTCACTATCAGGCATCAAAGGCTAAAAATGGTCAGATGCACTCCCTCCTGCTAAGTAGTGGTATCAGTATTCAGCCACTAACTGGTATAAGACAGGAGAAAAGAAGTGAGGCGAGAAGGCTCCTCCTGATCAGCTCTGCCCACTGCTCTCGGTGGGCTATGAGCCATACCTACAAATCCAAGCTGGTGCTGAGCTCTATGCTTGAAGGTATTTTTGATGTCCAAGTTCAATGCTAACAAGTGGAATTGCCAAAGAGTACAGTAAAGGAATAAGCATCTTAAAGCCTGTAAAATTAAAATTGAGTTATTTCAGGAGATTATATTTTATCACTAGGTGGCATTGTTCTAAATCTTTCAGTGCCTACCTCTCTTCTGAGCTCTTTACTATATGGGTAATATTCTAACAGCTGGTGAAACACACAGGTTTCACTGAGGTGGTGCCAGCCATGCTGCTCAAAATATATGTACAACACTAGCGAATCTATATGGTAAGGCACTTTATTCTAACTTTGGCCTCAAGTCTTCTGTTTACTACTATAGCAATAAACACAGTCCATAACCAGATGTTCAATTACTCCAACTGGAAGCCTCAGTCTACTCAGAAGCATTTATAAAACAACTCCAGCCCCCTCTCATGGCTCCCCCCTTCCACAATTCTTTCCACCAGGGACAGCACAGTTGGTTACAGCTCATGTTCACATGTTGTACAACAGCTGTAAAGGCAGGGCTTTTTGCCAATTCACTACACCACTGGGTTGACTCATTGGCCCATGGAATTTGAAAAAAATGTTAAAAGTTATTTTCAATTTTTTTTTTTTTTTTACTTGAACTGTTAAATTGTCTGTGAAAGCCATTAATGGTAAGTCTGACAGCATGAAATAGAGTAAAAAAAGCACAAACATTTGTATTATCTCTAAAACCGAATAAAGTTTTTAACAGCATAGAAGTGATACAAGAACTCAAACCTCCATTTTGAAACAACCTTAGCAAAATGTGTGTCCAATTCAATTTTGGAAACTAATGAAATCTCATTCTGACTCCAGTAACTAAATCCTATGTATTGTATCTAAGGCTTATGACCCAATGTGCAATGGTACCATATCCCAAAGAGGGTTTAAAGCTTCAAGGAGGTAAAGCTTAGCCATGTCCAGAAATGCAATCCTGAAATCCCCTAGCCTGTGATTACCTAAAGCACAGACACGGCAAAAAGACTGTTTATGCACTTCATATTCAGGAGTCACTGGATAAGAAATATACCAAGGTCTTGGAAAAGGGACTAGAGCCTAGAACTCCTCACTCTCCGCTGAGGACCCCAGGCACCAGCTAAGAAATCATGATCCTTCCACATCTACATTTTTGAATAAGTAGTGAGGACATTCAGCCCCTTGCACAAGAAATCCCTGCATGCTTACCATCTTAACAGCTACAGCCTCAGTTCCATTGCTAGATTTTTTGCTTCCTTTCCAAGACAGACCCTTTAATAAAATGTACTTTGTGGCCTGGATGGCACTATCTGCTTTACTGATTTGACAAGCTGATTTGTATTTGCCTCGGTTTCAACAAATCAACTTCATTAAATCAGCAGCAATGACCCTTCCCATTTTCCTGAGCTCAGATCAACGCCAAGAGGTCAGAACAGCTGTAACACCAGCAGTGCTTAAGTTCAACAGATTTTATCCTAGGAATGAGATGATTTGTAACAGTCACATCACTCAATTTTAGGAGAAATACATGGCCATTCCAGCTCCTTTTAAACCATTTCAGGACAAAGATAGAGTGCTTTTCAGTAGAGGAAATCAAGTCAGTCAAAAGAACAAATGGTTATTTTCACTTTTAATACTACACAGAGTTAAGTTCCAAAAGTGCAAGAATTGTTATAAACACCTTTATTTCCTTTACACTCCTCCTTATATGCTCTCTCACTCTGAGAAACATACATACAACCATCTTCCGGCTCTGAGAAGCAAGACACAGCCTCACAGAAGTGCGTCAAGGAAGCTTTCCCCACTCTCTGAGCCCTGAGTACAGCCTGAGTTTGGTTCACTAGGTTCTCCAACAATTGCTTCAAGTCTTTGCAATTGGGCATGTGTAACTGTTCAATCAGATTGAGAACACTTACTCATCCTTGCAAAGCACTTGAGCTCTAGGGATGAAAGCAGCTTAGCACTAATGGTAACTATTGTCTTTAACCTACAAAGGCCTTGAATACCCACTTGGGAAAAAATAATAGGGGAAAAAAGTTTTAGCAGTTTAACTGAATGAGTTTAGAAACAGTTTTGATAAAATCAGTGAACCTCCCTTATGCTGGCTCTCAAGAAAATGTCTATAAATCAGTTTCGGAACCATTTAGTGGGAGCAGGAAGAGCTGTGTGCTGAGCTGCCAGCATCAGCCCAAGGCGTGTGGCAAAATGCTGCTGTGCTGCTTGCCCGAAACACATCACTGATGTCCTAACACAACAGTCCTCCTCCTCTCCCTTCTTTTCTGAAACAAATTCCTTAACAGGTACAGCCAGAAAACAGCCCCTCCTTCATGAAGGGTCCAGGATTTTTTTTTTTTTCTTTCTTTTTTCTCTTTCACCCAATCCAGCAAATACCAGTCACTGATTAACATCTCATTCCCACTCCTGCAACCTTGCAAGTACCATTTCTTCCTAAAATAGCCCGGTGCAGATGGACCAATATCATTCATTTGTATGTACTTTGAAAATCACACATTGGATCACCATGGTTAACAGGTGACTATCACAGCTTGACACTGCTGTATAGACATGGGCTGAGTGTACCCATTATGCTATTGAGGAATAATTAAGTAGTCTGTTAATAATCTTAAAAATGAACAGTGATTGCTATTAATATATTAGTCATCTCAATAAAACTACCCACATATACATGATAGATGATGATGCTGACAATAGGATTTAAAGAAAACCTGTGTGATGATAGCATGCTCTCAAAGGGAAGTGAGCTCTGTGGTTCAAATACGTGAATTCAGAGACTAAATTCCCTCTCAGGTCTGCCACTCACTTCCAGTGTTGCACTAACCTACAAAATGGGGGCATTTATATAAATTAGGCATATCTAATTTAATCAGGCACCCAGTATTGGAACATTTGCATGAAAGATTATCAGGAAATGGAAAACCCCACGTTTGCTCCCTCCAGAAGCAACTGACTGGAGTCTACAGGGACTCTAACTTTTTGGCAGAGAAACAAGCTTTTCCTTCTCATGAACAGACCATTCTTAAGAGTCATTTATTCCCCGCCCTCCCTGGCTGCCTGTTTAAGATCTCAAGATAGTCAAGAATTTGATGAGTTGCACTGGGAATATTTGGCATAATATGAACAATTCTGATCACTCAGATTCAAGAAAGATTGAAACTCAGGTATTTAAAAAAAAACAGTGAGGACAGTCATGGGAACCAAGAGTCAGCCCCAAGGTTGCAAAGTCCAGCTGGGTTTTTTCAACCAATCAAAGCAACAGAAGAGAAGGGATGGGGCTGCTCTGAAAATCTCAATTACAGAATCCCAGAAAACACATCTAGGGGAAAGCACTGACAAGGAAGGGACACTCAAGACCTGGGGCAGTATTGTTATAAGAATAAATGGGTATTAATAATCCATATTGAGGCATGATGACACTGAAAGTTAAAAGATTAAGCATTAAAAGAAAAGCATTAAAGGAGTGAGGTCTTATAGCTGGGAAATAGTTTTTCAGATACAGCTTGCTAAGGTTATGAAAAAGGTTGTGATATGGTGCATTCAGCAAGAAGGGGCTGGAATTGCTAACCTGGTAGAACACTCCCAGTTCTTTGTACCAATGCTTCTTTTAAAAGAAAATAAAAAGGCAGGGCTCATATAAGGCAATTATTTTCAAGAAACATACACATGAAATAATCTGCATAGAAGTTTCATTCCCCCTTATGGATTTGCAAAAAATTTGTTAAACTTTGTTTTTCCCCTGTTACAATCAAAACATCTGCTGGGACTACACAGTGAAGAAAGGCAGAGGGCTAAGACTAAGCATTTTATCAAAGGCCAACAGATTTCTGAAAAGTCTATTAGCAGGGCTTGGCAGCTAATGGATAAATTACAAGCCCATGATAGATCATAACTAAGTTCTGTGGGTTGAGCAAGTGCCAAACGTGGCAGCTGATTTTTTTAGACTACAGAAACTCTCCAAAAGCAGGGACAGTTTCCAACACAGTGTACTACCCCTTGCTCCTAAGGCATGTTCTGTAGTACATATCCCCCTGGCAGGATAACACCTGTACCTTTTGTAATGAACTTTACCCGGTCTGACCACATTAGACCGAGGATGAGCAGGGTAAAAATCCCAAAATATATAGTGAGTATATCTTGACCTGACCTTCTCTACAAAACAGTACAGGAGACCTAAGTGCTCTTACTTGATCTGAATATGATGGCTCCAGTCCTTATTGTACCTTGAGGGCCTCATTGGGAAGGGATGGAAGTCTCAGAGCCTCCCTGAAGAAGAAACTGAGCTGCAGCTCCCCTTCTGAGCTGCCCTGAACAACACTACCTGGATCAGTGCAGGAGGAACCATGTGCTGGTCCTCTCCTTTCTCAGAGCCAAAGGATACGTGGAGGATACAATGGTTTTAAGGTCTCAAGAAGCTGCAGCCCTGCTCCCATTTGGATATAGGAGTGTGATTACAGCCTATCAGTTGGCCGTTGCATGCTGCCCATGAAAATATGGAGATGGAGGTAACACAGGAAGAGTGGCAAAGCAAGTGGCTGAAGAGAGAAAGAGTGTATGAGACAGAGGGAATGCAGAAGAGGATGGAGGAGGGAAAAAAAGTGAAAGATGGATAAGCCAGAGACAATATACAAAAGAAAGACGGCATGAAAGAAGAGACACAGAGAAGAGATGAGGCCAAAATATGTGCAAAGCCCAAACAGAACAGTGCAAGAAACTGCTATGGGAAATAAGAAAGCTGAGAGGATATGTGAATGAGATGTACTTCTTTGTCATGGCAAACCCATTGCCTCCTGTCTGCTTCCTTCCAGGCAGCTTCCCTGCGAAAGCTTGCATTTCTGGTACAGCTGCCCAGTAGCCTACACGTTCGTCTCCATATCTATTTATGCAAGATACTATGTCAAATATTAGAAAAGCACCTAAAACCAGCTCTAAATAATCAGCTAGTGCAGTCTCTGCACATCTGTAAGGGCTGGAATGCAGCACCTTTTCAGTACAGCACCATTACAGTATGCCTTTAAGCCTCTACAAAGAAATCCAACTAGTGAACAGTTGTTGATTTATCATGCAGTTCCCTGGAGCCACAATAAAGTTGAATCCACCTACTAGATTCACCACACAAATTCCTGAGAAATGACTTGAATTACACTTAATCTTTATTGCAATATGAAATGTTGAGGTGTGAGATGCTTCCATCCCATAAAATGAACTAAATTGCCTCATTCCAGGAAAAGGAAAGTGCTGCTTCAGCCTCATCAGACAACACAGCTCCTACTGAGGTCAACAGATTTCGCCAATGCAATGGAGGCAGAACAGATTGCAATTCTGCACTGTTTTTATTTGGTAGTAAACAACTCTGAAGGAGACCGTGCCCCGAAGTATGCTTTCACACAAACCTGGTGTTCCCCAGCAGGACTGTTTATGTGAACAGAATTTAGCACTAGCTGTCTTAGGTATAAAGGTGCAAATTTACTACTCATAAGCCCGTGTTATTTCTCCAACACTTATTTGCTCCTGACTTCCAAAAGTTGCTATAAAACAGAAAGAAACTACAGCTTTTCTGTGAAATGATAGAAAAGTGGCAGTCCTCCCAGCTGCAGAGCTGTGAAAAGATGATGGCTGTTAGATATATTCTTTCTGACTGTATTTTTACAGGAGGAAATCAGTGTGAGTATGCACAATCCAAGGGCACTTCCTCAAAGATGGCAGCTGAAAGCAGCTTTTCTTGGAAAACACACAGAAAAATCCTCAAGAAAAGAGAGCTTCTCCTCTAAGAGAAGCTCTCCCTATCTCACAAAAATCCCATAAGAGTCAGTTCCACAGACCCGATCGTTCCTGGAGTATCTGCAACAATCCATTTGGAAATACTGTGCCCCTCTTCGAGCAGTCATCCCTCTCTCGTGCTGTTCCATGGCTAAGGGAACACAACCAAACTTCAGGCATCTGTTCCTAGGAAGCCTTTCATCCAGCGCCAGTGTAGACTCTGGTCTGTTAATACTTTGTTAATTTGTTTCTCAAGATTACAGAGATCCCCCAGCTCTAACTATTTCTGCCTGACACACTCTCTGCTGCTTCTATTTGAAGAGCTTCTAGAACATGTTTCAGAAGCAGCTGTCTGAAACTAAGAAACAGAGCATTTTGACATATCTGAAGATGCTAGCGACACCGTATTCCTTGGCTCTTCCTTGGGCTCAGATAGCATCAGTGACATTTTTATCTAAGGATGTAATGAAAGGAGACTAAGGATTTTAAAAATTTGGCTTGGAATTTTAGTAACAGAACTAATGCAATGACAAACAAAATTCAGGCATGTACCTTATAAAAAACCCATCAGATTGCTAAAAGTTGTAAAAATCACATAGAGAGTTTCAGTCCTTATCAGTTTGTTAATCTCAATCATGAAAAAAAGCTACTATTTCAAGTACTTTCCAGAATCAGGGTCCCAAATGCACCAAGGTTGACAAGCAGCTTGTCTTTCAAGGGGACCAAGGGTGTCTGAACACAGAAATGCTCTCTACATTCTGAAATAGTTTTATGAGCTAATATGATCTAACCAATCATTTTAATTTAAAAACCAGAGCACATACTTCTGCAGAGATGGAACAGATGCAGAGTGGGCAGGTAAAGCCTTTTTACCTTGAAACACACTATGTTCTCATTTCTAAGCGATCTTTCAGTCTTACAGTTTACTTACTTGCTTTTCCCCTCTAGCACTTTTGAACAAAGAGCAGGCTTTTAAAACCACTGTGTGTCCTAATGTTAATCAGCAAGAAAAGCATCCATGGGCATGGGATAGGATGCTGACCATAAGCATTCAAATCTGGGTTTAGGATCCCAAAACAGAGACTAAACTTACTACTGATTTCGGCTCCAGGATTCCTAGCACTGGTCACCTCAAGTGCTATGTTGCACTTAAATATGCAACTAACATTCAAAGCTTTTAGAAACATTTCTCAGAAGAGGTCCCATGAGTAAGGAAGAAGGCTGACTCCAGAGCTCAGGGCACTGTCCAAGACGTTATGCCTGGGTGAGAGCTACGACCACTGGTGGTTCCACCACAGGAAATGACAATGTTGCACTGTAAGTCCCCTCATGACACCTCCCACTAATTAAGGCACCATGTATGTGAGAACGGTTAATGACATTAGGAATGATAGAAAAGAAAGTACAAGGCATTGGGCAAAAGAAAAAAAAAAAGGTGAACAATTTAGGTAGCCTTTAATGTTTGATGCCATACAATTTTGAGTCCTTGCACACAGCAGGAGGTATTTGACATTTTCCTCTTCAGAGATTAGCACTTGCAGGTATTGATTTAAACTGGGTTTTATACCATGACTGTCATTTTTATGAAGGGCACAATAAGAGAGATTAGCAAGAAATTGCCAGGCACACCATCCTTAATCAGCTGCAAACTGTTTTCACCTGAAATCTGCAGGTTTGTCAGCAAAAGCAAAATGCACATAACTAAGTGGGGTAGCAGGAAAAGAGCATTCAGGCTAACAGAATAAAAATAGCTTCCGAGAAAGGGTGCCATAAGAGAGCTTTTTATTTTCTATTTTTAATCTGGAACAGATTCACAATTCATGCCACCTCTTTTTAAATCATTATCTGGTTTGGATTAGAATTAAAATTCCTTCTCAAATACCAAGCTCTCCCAATGCTCTTTACAGGACATAGGTTCCACCTGAGCACATCAGAGGCTGCCAGGCCAACTTCTCATTACCCAAGTCCCTTGGCTGGATGCAGTCACTTTTTCAATGCAGGAGTCTTCCATTGGAAGAAGTAGGTTTAAAAGCACAACGCATAAGGAAAAAGCCCTCAGCTGTGTGTGAGTGAGACCTGAAGATTGAATATATCAAGAAGGATTTTCTTTAGCACAAATAGAAGTAAAAGCCTTGCTCCTTTTGATTTTCAGCAAGAGTTCAGCACCTACTTTGTTCTCAGTGCAATTCGCCCAAGTACCTTTCAACTGGCCTTGTCCCTCTAATCCATTCTGAAAAGCCCATTTTTGCCTGCTTGGCAGTTATGGAAACATATGCTACAGGCAGGTGTATTTCAATTACAAAGGATAAAAATTGCAGGGAAAAATACTATATTTTCTGCCTCTCCTAGTTACCCAACCTCTAAATTAAAAGCAGGAAAATAGGTGCCTCTTTCACTGCTAAAGTCTGCTTGAAAATTGATTTCCTGTTTAGCCTGCACCATGGAATTTAAATTATTTTATTCTAAAAGTTACAAAGCACCAGAGGTTCTTGCCTCCGAGTGAAATGGATTAATATTTACAAGAATTATATCTTTCTTGATAGGGTTTAGTCTGCATAGCCCTTTATCAATGGTGCCCTGATATGACAGAGCTGTTTCTGTTACAGTTAGGTTCAGGCAACAAGCATAGCAGGTTTTGTTCACTTTCTGCCTGGATGAGCTTAGGTAAAGCATAATGCTGGTCCCTATGAGGTACAATTAAGGTCCTGAATGGTAAAAACCTTTGATATCTTTTCTGTTGTGTCTACAAGTAATGAAAATTTCACAACTGCCTTGTTAAGGGAGAAATATGTTGAAGCAGCTCCCTATCATTCATACTGCCTTTTGAGCTTGTGTTATTGATTCGAAGATGACTGAAAGTGCACCTGCTATGAAAAGAAAGCCAGCCATGGAGCCAAAAAAGTGGGAGAGCTGTCCATGCTGTGTAGGGATCATCATGGTTTGGACACACTGTCTCAACTGGGCCTGCTATTGGATTTCTGTGGAGTGTCTGAATGGATCCCCAAAGCCGTGCCTGCATTTATTGTAAGCAGCCAGCTTTGGATCTAGATTTCCTCTCATCATGTGGTGAAAGTTTACCAAGGCCAGGCTGTGCAAGGCTACTTCTGTCACAGAAATTGAATAGCAAGAGAAAAGAGGAAGGGCTGGGACAGAGACATCAAGCCTTAGTGGGCTGCTTCAGGGGGAATTGGAGAAATGGGGTGCAGTCACAGTTACCTCCCACCCCAAACAGAGATTTTGCACCTGGGAGCAGCAGCAACCAGCTTGACTTCCCAGGCCTCTAGCCTAAAAATAATTAGGGGTACATTTTTGCTGTTTTTTTTAATCTGCAGCCTACACTTTGAGAAAACTGCTTTCCTCATCTGCACCTGTCCAGTGGGAAGCTCTCAAAGCAACAATGTCAAAACGCAGCACACCTCCACAGCCCAATGGGGCCAATTTATGATGGCTGAGGATGTGACCTGGACCACTTCTCTCATTTCTGTGCTACTCAATCTGTATTCAAAATGTTTTGCTATCAGAGGTTTATCTTATGAAATAGTAATACCATTCCGGCTTAGTGCCAAGGTTGGGCTAAGGGATGGCAATACATTAATGCCGCAGGTAGTCAGCTCAGCAACTTTCAACTGCCAGTCACAGCTCTCAAACTATCCTGGCAAGAAAAAAAATGTTTTCAGATATACTCATTGCTGATACATTAAAAACAGTATCCAACAAATGTGAGACTTACCTCTCTGTGTACGCAATGGGTCTAACATAATTGCAATGATCCAATCAACCAGTCAGAAAATAATTTTAGTTCTTGTATAAACATCTATTTTTTTAAGCAGGGATACACAACCAGCTCAGGGTGAACTCAATAAATGTTTTTAACATTAAATAAGACATAACTCAACATAAGTATCGAAGTAGAAAATGAAGACTATTGTTGTGCCCAAGGAAAATAAAAAGCTTCTGGAAGGGGAAAAAAATTCTTTTAATGTTTATTTTAGTAGGGCTGTACTTTTAGTTAGACCACATTTAAATTACCAGACTGCACTTTGAAGAGAAGGTAATATAGCAAACCATCCAGACCATCCCTCCATAGGTTTAGTCTACAGAGAGCTCAATGTTTCATTTTTGGTGTAAAGACATAGGTCAGCTCTAGTTCTCATATGAACGTTGTTTCAATCCAGCTTTACAAGAAGAAAATTCCTGCATTACCAAGCCTCTCCTTGCAGCATATTTAATATTTCCTTGATCTTTTTCTATTACCAAATAATTTATGGGATTCACTGTGTCTCAGTCCATAGAAAGTTTGCTTGTAGTAGAAATACACTAGGCCTTGTGATGGAGGAGAGATCAATATAAACAAGAAAAAAAATTGTTCATAGTTCCCCCTCCCCCTCTCAATGTTTATCCAATTACCAGTATCTGGTATGTTTTTATATTCTGACTCAGATTTAAGTTTTTCTGTCACAGAAGTCTAACATAAATAATATTTCGCAAGGAATTAACAACAGCTTTGTGCTCCTTCAGCAATTGTCTTCCTCCTGAAGGACTGTCTCCTTTTATAGGGTTGCTTTCCTCTATTTTGCTTTCCAGGTAAACAACCTCACCTGACACCTTATTCATCATCCACTAATGGTGGAGAATGAGAATGTGCTCGCACTCCTGATTTGTTACTGTTTTCATCAGACAATATAAAGAGACTGAAGGCATCAGTTTGTGAAGGTCCAAATGCTAGCAAAATGGTTAGCCCTCAGTGATGTGCAGTAAGTTAGAAATCGTCCTTGCTTTTGCATTACCCACTGACATAACAGCTGCCTGAGACCTGTGATCAGCTACTCCACATTTTTACTCCCTTGACAGTAGTATTAATTTCAAATTAATCAACACCCCCAAGCCATGAAAGTACAGAGTCTAATTGGGGAGGAAAGAAGATGAACTCTAGTTTCAGTTACAGCTGGCCAGAAGTATATAAAAAAAGTTCCTCACAAAATCAGAAGATCAAAGTTTGGGGCTTTTTTGGTTCCCCTCCCCCGCCCTGTAAATACCAACATGCAGTATTTCTGAAAGGAAATCATTCCCATGGAGCATATAGCCCACAAAACAGAAAGGAAAACTGGACAGCATACTGAGCAGCTACAGGAAACACCCAGAAGGACCCCAGGAAGAACTGCTCCCTAGGGCTCACAGAGTCCCCACTCTCTAATAGGCAATTGGTAGTACTGACATCAACGAACTCTCCCCAACCAGAAAACATCAAAACATTTTAATCCTCGGCCTTGGGCTAAATCTCTTCCAGAATTGGCAGTTCTTTCCTGAAATCAGAGAGGTTGAAAGAGCTACTCTGTCCTGGAGCTGAACATCTAGAAAGCATCATCTTTTAACCCCATAGTACCCCAGCTGCTGGACCATCCCTATAGAGCCAGAGTTCACAGATGTCAACACTGGATTCAACCAGAACTTGTCAAAACCCAAATACAGGGGCGTATCTCCCTTTACTTGGGAAAGAAATATAATCAACGTTTTCCTTGTGTCCCATTTCTGCCCTGGGGAAACTGCTTAGCAGCACCATTTCTGCATGCTTCCTGCAGCATTCTACTGCCTTTTTCCAATCTAGTCTGAAATGTCCTTAGGTTAGAGTAAGACTACTTGAGTTTTCCTTCTTATACGCATTCCTCCCAGGAGTGGATGACTGTACTTCAGTGTTTACGTTTCAATTACTGGCCTCCAACGTCAACTCTGCAAGCCCTCTGCCATTCGATGAAAACATACTTGTTTTCCTGTTGACATGCACAACAGCTTTTAGTTAATACGCCCCCAGACCAGAGAAGCCATCAATGAAATATTAATTTATTGTGCTGCTTGAATTACAGTTCCTGGCTGGGCAAACTAAGAGCTCCTCTGTCACAGGAATGGGTTTGTTACACTTAATTGCATGTCTTACTCTCTTTCCAAGTCATCAAAACATTTGAGGTCTCTACATAACTTCCAAATATCTGAATCAAGCATGAAAGGCTAACAAAAACAAATGAAAAAGCTGAATGCTGCCTCACACTGCCCCATATGATTAAAGAGAATTAGAAAATGAGCAGAAAAGGCCTAGAGTCAGTGACATCGGTACCGGGCAGGAATGAGCATCTAGGGAGCTGCTGAAACCGCTTGCGCTTGGGAATCTTATGCAGTTTCCCAAATGGAAGACGAAGTAATTAACCTACAGCCTGTGGCCTGCCCAAGAAAGGACAGAGACGATGAGCAAGAAAGTCGGTCAGATCTGAAATTTATGACATCTGGGATATCTCAATAGAGCAGATTCCAGCAGAGCAGGTCTTGAGGCAGAACACAGGGCTGGGATTCAGGACAATGGTATTTTACTTCTGTCTCTGTCCATGCAGAGAAAAAGACATTTTACCTCCCTGTTTCCTTTCCTATCCCTTTGTCTGCTCTATCAACTTAGATCAAAATGCTTTGTGTGCTTGCAAATTGGCACCCTGATCCTGAGCCAGACTAAAGTGCAGCATGCTATAAATAAGCATTATGTTATCAAAATGACATTTGTTTGGGAGGCCACTTTGCACATTGGGTCAGAGACGTCATTCCTGCCACACTTCACAATAATAGCTATTCCACAGGTAGTATCCCTTCTTGCTGTGTTGGCCAAAGCAGATCTGACTGAGGTGGGATCAGGGGCAGCAAAGATAAAACCCATTTCACAATTTGGACCCTTCTTTTATTTAAAACACAGGACCCAATCACCTATAAAATATCCCATTAAAGCACATTCAACCTAAATGAAAGATTCTATTCCTGCACAAGCTATCCAATCCAAGCATCAGATTTGGTCTATTCCAAACAAAAAGGGTCTCTTCAAACAATATTATGAGAAATTTCTGAAGGAGAAGGGCTGGGTAGATCTCCAAGTAGGTTTTCCACTTAGGAAGTTTTTCCCCAAATAAGGCCTACATAAGAACAAAAGAATCCTCCTGTAAACTAGGATTTTTCATTTCTTCTTCAATATAGAGAGAACTGACTCAACAAGGTGAAGGAATGAAGAGAAGCAAAAGGACTAGCTCCTCACGCTGTCTGTTGAGGCAGGCCCAGTGCAGCCAGGCAGCAATCTGCAGTCCCTCAGGTGAACACAAAACAGATTTAGAAACACTTCGCCTCTCTCCTGAAGTTCCCCAAGGGGAAAGAGAGCTCAGCAAACCCTTTTATTTAATAAAAACCTTCATCCAGGAAATAGTACACTGTCCAAGCCCACACATCACATAACATTGTCTCCTAGTACTGATAAATTAAGATGAACACTTTGCTCAGTTTGCCTTACATAGCCATTGGAAATCTCTTGGAACAGGGTAAATCATTAAGAAAAGGCCTCTGTTATGCAGACACCAGGAAATACGCATATTAGGTTATTGCATGCATCTGTATCCATATCTGTGTCTTTGTATTTATCTAAAAATACACACCACTGGTACTTCTTATTAGTTTGTTGAGAATGCCAGTGCAAAGAGAAAATGGCACGTCTTTGTTTAATGTTAATCATGGGAGCATATCTGTGTTACACACATCATCAGAGCAACTGCACTTTTTATACAGAAAAGCCATGAGATACATTTTGGCAATGTGCTGCAGAAAACAGTGGGAAGGTTGAATTCTGCCCAGCTCCAGTTGATTTGTAAACAGTTTTTGTTCAACAAGATAAAGGTATTTACATTTTATGTTTTAATGAAGGAGTTAATTTTCAATAGAACTAGGGACATGTGTAAAGATTAACTGAGAAGGGTAATGTAGGGGGTTAATTTAATTTCCATCTCCCTACTCTGATCCCATGTTTTTATTCTCAGGCCCCTCCATACCACTCCATCCCTGTGCTTGACATGCCCGCCCTATCAGCTTTTAATATATCTCTTTTTAAGTCTTTTCACAAAACATACCTCTTCTTTTAACTCTGGCTCATTTCTTGACATGACACAAAAAAGTAAGTCAATACATTTTAGATGAAATTCAGTGCCCACATTATTGCAGTTGGTTTAGTAGCTATTCATTAATCTATTAAGAAAAGTAAGACCTACTAAAAGATACAGGCTAAAAAATATGCAAATGTATATTACACAATTTACCCAGATCATTAACAATCTTGCAAGATTAATAGAAAACTGACTTACAGAATCAATATCTAGTCCCTCTCTCTCAACTCTAAGCCCAGATATACCCTGAGAGCAAGCCATATTAGATTTAAAGCTAACCTGATCTAGGTCTTGCTGTCCCTCTCTAAGGGCAAATAATTCTATGACATTTGGAAATGGCAGCTAGTTACACGCCATGCATTTTTCAGTAGCATCCATCTCAAAGTGATATCATTACATGAATGAGCTCTACCCACTGCTTGTGGAGAGCTTTGTCTGGTCTGTTTTTGTTTGGGTTTGTTTTTTTTTTTTTTCCTTTGCAAATGACTGTACAGTATAAAGCTCTGAATAGCATGCGTTTATGAACCTGAGTATAAGTGTGCTGCTATTTTCACAGGAAAACTGTCATTATAAAAACCAACCAGCACAGGGCCTCATGGCACTTACCTTCAGAAGACAACTGGTTTCATGGAGCAAATACCAGCAGCTGCATTATCAAATAACCTGAAGACTGTGCTGGATAAATAATAAAAAAAATTGATCTCTCTGTGAGATGCACAAGATGGAAAGAAATTCATCTTTGCAGCTCATCTTCAGAACATCAAATAATATACCTGACCAATAAATATCAAAACTGAAGGTCATCTTATAGCTGCACATACAGCCAGCGCTTGTTTTATGAGACAATGTAAACACACCCAAAAGCACTAGAAGACAGATCTTACCTTGTAGTTTCTAGAACCCGGTATTTAGCCCAAAATCTTTTAAAAGACTACCCATCAGATACATCAGATGTAGAGTTATCTGCAGAAAGAAAAAGAAAACAGACAACTAAATATACTGAAACCCAATAAAAATGCAATATCCCCAACTGTATACATATTTCGTAAGCAACACAAAAAAACTTTTCAATGCATCCTGTAGAAAAAGAGGTTTTGGTTCCTTGTCCTTACTACCATGAGTATTCAGCCTAAATTGCTGCCTTCTCTAAAAGTTTTAAGCTCTGAAAAGCAGAAAAATACCTCAGAAAATGAATAACTGATTATCTTGAGATAATCAAGATACTTAACAGTGACCTTGCTTCTTTGTTCAGTGTCAACTCATCTATTCTGCCAATGGTTTGCTTTAGTCCGTTGGTAACTTGTTAGCCACCAATCCTTCTTAATTATTTCTAGCTAAAACCAAACAAAATGTTGATTTGGCATTAAACAAATTTATCTAACAAAGTTTCCATGAAATTAAATGTATTTATCCCTTTGTCTGCTAACTGAACCATCAGTGATGCTTTCTCCATATACCGCATAAGACTTTAGCTATTATTCTAAGCAAATGAATTCAGGACAAAAATAGAAACAGCCATTAAAAGATAATGCTACTGGATAATTCTTGCTTCCAGTTCTGTCTACGTATATAAGCTTAAGATCTTCATGATACTCCAATCAAGCTGAATTAAAATGCTTTCCAAGTACAATTTTGTGCTATATAAGCTTGTCTCATTAAAAATTGGGAAGGGGGGGAAAAACAACCTTGTGACTATGAACTAAAATAGCACTGGTACTGCTTTTTGAGAACCAGGCAGACTGTTTGTATTCTCACATTCCTTGTTTTTACAAATGAAAGAAAATGTAATCAGGATTCAGTACATTTATCTGGAACCTCCAAATCAGAATTTACAAGAAATAATAAGGCAGCAAACTGGCCTTGCAGAAGTCTCTCATGCCCCAAACACTGCAGAACTGCATGTAGTTCAAGGTGTCAAAGCAGCAGAAAGTGACCCTTCTTCTGCACAATAGCTGCCTAATAGCTGTTTTGACAACAGCACCTAAGGGATTATAGATAACGGTCACCTCCAGGAAGATATTTCTTACATGTTGCCCACTTAACCTGAACCTGATTATGAGGATATGCGGTGTTTTTGCAAACCTTGGCGATCCAAAACCCTGCTCTGTACAAACAGGTTTTCACTTTCCAGTTAAGTGAGCCTAGTACACAGTTACTCTGAGGCTCCTTTTCATTCCTCTGTTGGCATAGTGAGGTTACAAAGACTCTGTGATGCCAGCATGCCAGTTTTCATATTGCTACAGAAAGTCCCATGCCTATTCAAGCAGAATGAGTTCCTCAAAGCCACATACGGTTCAAGCCAGGAAGGGTTTTGTGTGTGCGATTGCTAGCAATGATCACACATCGGTTGTAGGGGAAAAGGCATAACCTACCCTGACAGGCAGGATTGTCCCGAGCTGCAAAGACAGTCAGGAACGTCATGGATTTGCACAAAACAACTTGAAGCCATGGTGTGAGAGAAGGAATCACAAGAGGCTATCATTTCCAATTACAGAAGAACTGAAACCCAGCAAAGCTTCCCCTGATCCTCATGACCACAGCAGACTGTTTGCACACATTCTCTGTAAGGGAAATTTGCTTCTTCAATCATGGTTATATCAAGAAAGAAGGGAGGCAGAGCAGAGCAGCTGGTAGGGCAGTAAACCAGGGCTTTGAGAGAGCAGGAACACTTGATCCTCTCTTCTTCTAATTAGCTCTAACACGAGAGTAACACAACAACACACTGACTTCTTCCAATCCTCTTTGTACCGTATCTAAAGTGGTTATGGCTACCATTCTGTCTCAGGATTTTCCAGTTCTCTATTTTAAATGTCACAGCTGAGTCAAGAGCCAGTGTCAGGAGAATGAATATGCAGCCACCTGCAGAAGAGTTAGCACTGACAGATACTCTCTGCCTGTTCTCTCATCAAAACTATTTCTCATCTCACCGGTTAGCCCTCAGGAATAACATGACCTAGAAAACAGTCAGTTTCATAGCAAAATATTTTTGAATAAAATGCCCTGCCCAGATTCAACAAACTCCATCAACCCATGATGCAATGGTGACAGAGTTGGTAGGTGGTGGGCAACATCCTATTTGTTGAGGACTTTAAGCACAGACCATTATCCACAACTTAACTGGCTGCTCTTAAGGTGGTTTCAAGTTTGCTTACCTTCTTCAAAATCTGTGTTTATACTTGGCAATCCATATGGAGAGTCAGAAAATTATGGGGAAGGAAATGACTCATCAGAAGTGGTGTCAGATGAACAGTGGCAGGTTAAATGGTAACCACACTAATTTCTGTTTGTTAAGCAGGACAACGGACATCATAAGGAACCGGAGCCAAAGGGCTGAGAGCTATGTTGATATCAAGTTGATGGCCAAACAAAAACCGTGTATACTGATACACAGATGGCTCCAAGTCAGTCTGTCCTTTCCTCTCTTCCTATTTCTCCTGATTTCTCTGGTCTGGGCAGGGAGGCACACATCTAGATTTTGGAGAACAATAATTGAAGTGTGATGCCAATGCTCTAGTTTGACCAGACAGGTAGGTGTGGGTCAGCAGACTGAGAGAAGACATTCAGAGCACTCTCCCCCTTACAACCTTTCTTCCTCTGATGTTTGCTGGTTTATCTGTGCATATACAGCTTAGTTATGGCCTCCAAATCACTTCTCACATTCTCCTCTGAAGAACAATACAGGCTAGAGCAGAACTTCATAAAAATGCCTAAAAAAGGATGGCAGAGAGCTGGGATTTTCACTTTTTGCACAGTGCTGCTGTGTGGCTGAGCGCTCTTAACTCCTCCTATGGACCAACCTCAAGCAGTTAAGGTATCCACTTGGGCTTGCCACTGCCACATTTGGTTGCTGCTTCTCTGCATACAGAGGCAGTTGCAGGGAGGATCCAGGAAGATCCTGTAATATTCCTCATGTAACAAGGAAGAGATGCCCACTTCATCACACCATCAGCACAGAGCTGACCACCTACGCCTTGGTCAGCCATCAGGGCTGCTCTTCGTGACATAGTCTCTGTATTTGCTCTATGCAATAACAGTATGTTCAGCTTCTAAGCAGACATGTTTAATTGACCAGGATTTTAAAATCTCACTTGCTATCAGATACACAAAATAAATCACTAAAAGGCAGGAAAAGAGGTTATGGAAATGGGGTTTCACCTCTCCATGCTGAATCTTGGGGTAGATTTAGCATGTTTTGTGGAACAGCAGTGTTTAAACCAGCTGAAGGTCTGGTCCAATTTTTTGACTGTTCCTTGGTCTCAATGCAATTCCCCAGAGCTACACTGGGCAGGTAGTGCCTGAGGATGTCTCTTATATTTGTTGTTGGGGACACAAGGGCACGTCCCCATGACCACACTGGTGATAATGTCACCTGTGATAAGTATGATTAAGCAGGTGCAGACAGGGTGGTTTCCTGGCAAGCTGACTCCTCTTTCCTCATGAAAGCAAAGCACTTGCTTCAGCCATTATCTTCAACAAGGACATTTATCATTTGCTTCTCACATGGTTTTCAATTTTCTTGACATTTAAAAACAAAAGTACCTTTTGCCTTACTAACTCTCCCCCCCACTGTTAGTACCTGACACACAGCTCTGCTGACTGGGCATATGACCTTCTGCTCCTCTGAAATTAAATGAGGGCTTGGAGGTTTTGTTACCAAGGCAACTCCTTTTGATATTTGTACGAAGTTACATGCTTTGGAGGGAACCTGCAAAGCTTCCAAATCCCACAGGAAGGACACCCGTGGCTCGCTCTTTTAGGCTCATGTACAAAGGACCAGATCCGATACAAGTTGAAGCTCTAACGAAGTCGTGTAACAATCTGACTGTATAAATCTGTCTAAAACAAGAGGAGCTCTGTTGCATGAAAGTAGCAGCAGCTTACATATTGCTAGAAAGGATGAGAAATCTTTGCTAAACTCCATGCCTTCCAAGAAACTTAGCAAAAAGGACAACACAAGCAATATTTCTGCAGCCCAAATGAGAGCACTACCTGCAGAAACATGGAACAAGAACAGAATAGCTTTACAAGAGAGCAATAAATCTGAAGTAAGCAAATATCTCTTGGACGTGGCTGTACCAGAGGTCCCAGTGGGAGAGGAGGTTTATTGGACACAATTCCAGAGGGCAATGGACATGTTAGTGAGAGCATCTTTTAATTTCCCATGGAGGAAAACCAAAGTGAACATGAATAAATTACACTGAAATGACTGAGAGTGCCAGAGTGCTCAGGATTTAACAAGGGAAAATTGACTGCCAAAAAAAGAAAAAAAATCCTAACTAAATAAAGCTCAAATTGAGCAATACTGAAAACTCCAGGGCATGCCAAAGAGAATGAGCCTCTCCAGCAAGGGTCAGAAATCAGCTGTATCAAACATTGCTGTAGGTAACAGAAGTCATGAAAATGAGAAAAGGATGAGATCGCCATTTCTGGTGTTTTTGTCCTTGCATGGACTCCATGGGCTAACATAATTCATGAAGCCAGCAGGATTTTCCTATCACCATAAAAACAGACCATTGTAGATTGTTCGTTATCTCCTGTTACTGTTATTCTTACAAGGGACCATATACAATCCAGTTTATAATTAATGCAACTAGAATTCACCAACGTTTCCCATTATAAGATCCTATTTTCAGTTGCTTACAACTTTGTCAAGCTATCAAAATTGCAAAAGCAGCTTTATTTTAGCATTTTAAAATTTGCACTTTCAACTTAGAGCCTTAATGCCTGCATTTTCCAAGATAAGGCTGGGCTTTGGTTTATCAGAGAAAAATGGCACTTAGAGTGTAAAACCAGCAAACTTGAAGATGCAAGGGGAAGGACAAGTTTCCAGTTAATTCAAGGTTTCATTGCCAATTCTACAGCAGGACTTCTGTGCAGTTCTGCTTGGGGGAGAGGACCAGGCTTGCACGCATTCCCAAGGTAAAATGGGGCTATAACAATTCTTCTTTACCAGTCTTTGTCTGCCTATATCTAAATTAAATATTTTTGGCTTCTCCCTTTGTAAGGGTGTGAATCCCTAACAGCTGACAAGGGTGAAGCAGGCACTGGTTTTGGTTTGGGAAATGCCATGTCAGCCATAGATGTACTTCCACAGTGAACACTGAGGTCCTGCTCGAGACAATGAAATTGTCCGTTCTGTGTTGAACAGCTCATCCTATCATGAAACAAAAACTGTGATTTATACAGTCTTGACAATGCTGCAACCAGCAACAAGGTCATATGAACTCACTGAAATCTGTTAGTGGGAAGGTCACAAGCTACCAAAGCGAGTTTGAGTGCTAGGACTGATTATTGTTACATCCCCTAATTATGGTAGACATAAAATAGCACATCTCTGATGAGTAACAAACATCAGAGACACAGCTCAGAACCTACACACCTTGCTGCTGTATTTTTTCAGTAGCAAGACAGACTGTCCTACTTCTTGAAATACAGAGTTGCACAACTTTCCAAAATAATCACCAGCATGACTGTTTCCAAACATATAGCTACATATAGCTCTACTCCATGCTGAAAAGTACTTCAGTCGTACTGAGACCTGCTCATCTCTCCGAAATAAAATAAGTCATTTCAGGAAGACGATGCTCTGAATAAATTGCTGCTTAGCAAATACAAATGTTGATTGAAAAATATCAGTAAGAAAGTAGATAAACAAACATTGTAAATATCTGCATCTATGTGAACTAACTGTATCAAGACCGCAATTCAGATAAATAAGTAAATATATCTTTACCGAAAATAACATATTGTTGTTCCTTACCAGGTTTCTTACTTCAAGGGCATCTAGAAACAACAGAACTGAGTCATCCCAAGTTACTGTGAAGTTTGTTGTTGTGGTTTTGGGTTTTGTTTTGTTTGTTTGTTTGTTTTTTAATTAGTAGCATACTTGCTTTATTCCTATAGAGTCATTTGGGGTTTAGGTAGAAAAGATTTGTAATTATAAAGCAAACAGTCAAGCAAAATTAAACTGAATTTAGCCTATCCATCCTCTGCTGCTGTTAGCAACCTTCAGTCATGCTTTTTTTTGGTTTTCATGTTGCTTCCTCCCCTTAAAGGAACAAAGCCAGCATCTCCTGCCAGTGAGGGAAAATCTTCAGTAAATGCAGGAGCTGCCAGACTAACTAAATCCTGATACAAGTTCACTCCAACACTACACAAAGACCATCATCACTGCTCCTGGTGGACTGTTAATTGGGTTCTCTGTCTTATTATACTCTATTACAGAAGTGACTGTAATCAAATAGGGCAGGGCCTGTGAGGGCAGGCCTTTTAGCAGGGCCTGTTGCAATAGGACAAGGGGTAATGGTTTTAAAGTAAAAGAGGGTAGATTTAGACTAGATATAAGGAAGAAATTTTTTACAATGAGGGTGGTGAAACACTGGAACAGGTTGCCCAGAGAGGTGGTAGATGCACTGTCCCTGGAAATGTTCAAGGTCAGGCTGGACAGGGCTCTGAGCAGCCTGATGTAGCTGAAGTTGTCCCCGCTCATTGCAGGGAGGTTGGACTAGATGACCTTTAAAGGTCCCTTCCACCCCCAACTATTCTATGAATGTATGAAATGGCTGTGTACAAAGAAGACATCAATGACCCCCTGTATGCAGTTTTGCCTGAGATATGGTCTTGTTTTTCAACATCAGCCACCATTCCCTAGAGATAAACACAGAGTCTGTACCATCTATCAGACAGCACCCGCAGGAGAGACCTGACTTATTCCTCCCCCCCCCCCGCCTTTTTTTTTAATTTAAACCAGAGCAGATATTTCTGAGGAAGGAAAGCAAAACTGGCAGAGGAAAAGATAATGCAAAATTAAACAGTGATGCTTGCATAATGGATGGCGTGACTTGTTAGAAATCTTTAATTGCTTTTTACCATTTAGTACAAGTATTTTCAGATACACAATCAACCTCCTAAAGATTTCCCTCGAGAACTCCACAACAGAGCACAGGATCCCTCTGCCACCATAACAGAGTACTCTCCCTTACAAGAGCAGGCATATTTATAATGTCAAAGCTAATTAGCAAAAACAAATACAATATTTAAAGCATGGATGCAGGCCATAGTTTAGACATCATCAGTTACTGCTACTACTGGAGGACCACCAGTTTTGAGCCCTTTATAACCATATGTGAAACTTCAGCATTAGGAAAGTGGCAGGTTCAGCCCAAGCGTGAAATGGTTTGAGAGGCTTACATTTCTTGTGCTTAGACTCAAAATTACTTGGCAGCATGCTGAAAACAAACAAAAGATCTTTTCCTGCCTTATGCAATGCTTAGTTTAATTCCAGAGCTCTCCACAACAGAATGCTGTGGAAGCCAAATTATAAATAGGTTGAAAAAGAAACTAGACTCATTCATCATTGGTGGATATTAATCAGGGTGGCCCAGCCACAGTCACCCAGTCTGGAAAACAGTACTCAGCAGATTACCAAGAGCTAAAAAGAAACACATGTGGAAAAGATACTTTAGGCATGCATTGTTTCATATACTCTTTTCCTGAGTTTTTCCCAACTAGCTACTAGTTGAGACTATTTACTAGGCTGGATGAACTTTTGGACTGATCTGGAAGAGCAAACATAATTCTTTTAAGTTAGAGGCATTAAGAACTCTAAAGTAATTCCAGTTTTCTTTGTTTTCCAAAGTTTGAGCAGAGAAAGTGATCTGGAATTCAATAGAATTGTATTAACTTTTGTGATGTTTGCACTGAAAATATCTAGACATTTTACAGTGGGATCACAACAAACAGAAGATCGTAGTCATTTAAGTTATCCCATTCTTCACAACAGTCTTTCCTGATCTAATGAAAAACAAAATTGAACATGAAGACAGGTGGAGCACAAAGGAAAATATCTGTATCAAATTCACATGCAGTGCAGAAATGCTGCAAGGTTTGCACTGAAGCAGCAAACGCAAAACTTTCACCAGGAAATGGGTGAGCTTCTTTCCATCTACTTCCCAGTACAGCTACACATTTTTTTTAGCAGTCCTTTGGGATTTGCCTTTTTCCAGCTACGTTAATTGCAGTTAAGAAACTGCAGTTGTAGGAACAGTCTTTCCTTACGACGTTACATTTCTTGTGCTGCACTTCTGAAACTGTCATTGAATTGCAAAGGGGGAAAAACCATTCAAACTGCTTTTGAGTTAGACTGTGTGCTGCAGTATCACCCATCTCCAGCATCCAACATAAGAGACCATGGTTTTAATGTACCTTATAACTCTGGTTCAATGCAAAAGGTTGACAAAAATCCTGAATCCAGATCCTCCCATTGGGTAGAGATGTTGTCTCCATTGACATGCACCCATTTCCATCAGCTCAGGATCTGACCCACAGACATGAATGGGAGCTTGACTTGGATCGCTCTCCTTGGAAACAGCAGAAACAGGCACCCCCAGAAGCACATATTAGCAGGTGTGCAGCTGTTAAGAGTCCACCCCCACATTATGAAATACAGTCCCATACCCTGTCTTTTCACCTAGTTGGACAGACTATGCAACATTTCAGACTATTCTTGGAGGTATGAAATGTCCTGTCCATTCACCTACAGGCAGTAGGGAGGGTGAGGATCCAATCCCCACAGCAAGCTTATATGGATAATACATTCTTTATGCCCCGAAAACAAAGCCATAAGGAGTGCCAGCAATCCATTTTTAAATAACTGAGTTTGACTTTTTTGGCAGCTGATTTGACTTTTCAAACAAAATTCAGACTCTCTGCAAGAGAAATATTTTTCTTTTTTTCAAAGCTCACTTTCTGCTAGGAAAAGTACAGTAACAAAAGAATGCCCTGTTTCTTCTGCAGCTGTGCATATAGTACAGACCTTCTCCTCCAAAGTCAGGCAGGCTTGTTCTGATTCAGCAAACAAGCAAATAAGAAACAGCCATAAGGGAACAGCAGAAAAAGCACAGACTATGAAAAAAATGACCAAAAAAATGCATGGGCAAATATCAAGAAAAGGGAAGGCAAATAATATAAAAAGCAGTAATACAACTAATGATATTCCAGACAAATATTAGCTGGGTTTAATGCAAGCTGGATGAATAAGGTAAACACTCAGAAGAGTGTATGGAGACTGTCCTGTGCCTCTGCACCAGGGAAGAGGATGATGATGGCCACCCCTCAGAACTCAAGCTTTTCTGCAACAGTTCTCAACTCAGCAAGAGAGAGGATGAGGAAAACTTATTGACAATAATTCTGCCAAACAGAATCCACTAAACAAAAGCAATATCAACACACAACACAAGGCCTTGCTAAGAAGCCAAATGGCTTTTTTCATGAAGTGACTAGAGGACAATAAAATTTACAAAGCAAAATTACAGTGGTATTAAAAAAAAAGAAATCCATGTTAAACAAATTGTACACCAATGAGGAGGGAAGAAAAATTAAAAAAAACTTACAGAGAAAAGGCCTGAATGGAAGTCACAACACATGAAGTTTATAAGAAATATCACTTACACCCATAGTGAGTATTGCCATATTCCTGAAGAGATAAAGCAGGTAGCAGTGAATTAAGTTAACCCATGTAGACAGAGATAGTGTAGGACAACTGTTTTATTTACAAACTTTTCATCATATAGATGATCAATGAAAATGCATTACAGCATGTACATTGTGGATATGATCCTTTAATATCATCAGATTTCAACTTTCCCTAGTTTGAAAAACTTAAATTCACAGATTTTTTTTTTTTTAATTAGAAAGGAACTGATCACCCATGCAACCCTCTGAACAGCACTTTTTCTACATGTTTTATATAGAATATTTACAGTACTAATGTTTATGCTCAATACATTTTGGCAGTTCTGCTTGGAAATCTCTTGGATAAAACTAAGACAAAACCCAAGCCTTTCATTATGTTGCATTAAGCAGCCCAAACGGAGTAAAAGTCTTATCACAGCCACACAGCTTGTGTACAATACAGCATATAGCTTGTGTACCATGAAGTGATAGGCACCATTAGAATACACTTTAAACATTCATACACCTAATTTTCTGTGATCATAAGGAATGAGATCTCCCACTGTTTAGCTTAAAACTATTACTGCCATCAAACATACTGACCCACTGTAACACTTCGTGAGAGATACTGCTATTTGCAAATCATTGCTTCTCCTCTACCCTATCTATCCATTTTTCACTGGCTTGGACCAAAGTTGTTTGCTGCCATGAGGAGATACCTCCATGCTCAAGTCTCCTGTGGCAGGCTTCGCTCTGATGCAGTTTCCAGACTGACTTGATTGGGAAGGTGAAGGAAGGACTACAACCTCCAGAAGGACTATACTGCACCATACAAAAGAGAAAAGAGCATGGGCCAGTTTGGGTTTCTTTGAAATGAAGAGGCTGCTGCTTGCTCTATCAGGGCATCCCATAGTGTCACTGCTGCTATTATATTTTGGGAGTTGGAGACTGCAAGACCTCACTTCCACTTTTTTCTTCTAGTTTCTGTCAGTTGCTGGGCAATACGGATATTTCCGAATTAGAGAAAGCAGATGTCTCTTGGTTCCTTGCTGCTACAATAATAAACTAAGAGGTTAAAGGCACAGACACCATAACTGACATTCAGTTTGCAACATATACATATATATATAGATATATATCAGAGTTCTCTGTTCTTCCCACCTTCATGCAAGCAGCAGCAAATGGATATAAATCATTCCAAGTGCTAACAAATAATTGCTTTGCATACATTCAAGTGAAAAACACCAAACCTCGGCTAGGGTAGCCTTTAGCTCAGTCATGTGTTGAAAGAAGCACGCTCTCTCCATCATTCCTCCTAGTCTCTCAACCATTTCACCAAAAATCTGAGTTAAGAGCTACGATGACATGAACAAAACACTCACCCTGTCCCACAGATATATATCAGGGTGACAGGTTTCAAGCTAGCTCATGTTGGGCAGTTTTGATTTTGAATCACGCTCCAGCACTGAGGGCCACAAATTAAGAGAGTTCTGTATCATTCAAAATGATAAGTAATTATTGCCTGGAACTTAGAGTTAATTTTATAACATTAGTCATAGATTTAATTCTGATCATTGACTTAATGGAATCCTATCATCTTCCAATACCATTTTACAAAATGCTCTTTAAACAACATCTTTGTAATATAGCATGATGCGAAAACATTCAAAGATGACTGGCAAGCTCAAGCAGATGTGCAAACCTCAAATGTCAAAAGACTGAACTAAGTGTCCAAAGCTTAGGCTATTGGAAAAAGGACTGAAAGGTTCCCAAGCCTCATCTTTTCTGCTTCCTGAATGATTTTTGTGGCACTTACGTCTTCTGGTATTTTTGTCCTGGTCCAAGTCAAACCCCAGAAATTCTGAGAGGAAAAAGAGATAAGGCATATGCTTTATCTGGCATGATATTAATAGCAAAAGCCATGGAAGAACTGTGTGCTGCCCTTGACAACAAAGTTCTGTAGACCAGAAGTAGTTCTATAAAACAAACAAACAACTTATGTGCAATGTGATACTCCTTCTTGGGAATCAAGCAAACTCTGACAAGTTTGCTCACAACTGTGTTGCAAAAGCAGAAATAAAACATGATTACTCCACTCCTCAGAGAATTTGTACCATCAGAGTGCTTCACGCTCTCTATATTTGTACTTAAAATAGTAGCTGAATTTAAAGGAAAATGTCAGCAGCACAAAAACACCTTACTGCTCCCCATTCCCTCATGGCTTGTGATTAGGGTCCTGCTGGGAGGCAGGTTTTCCCTTGTCCTGCAGAGGTGCCACAGCTACTGAAATAACTCAAACCCAAAGAGAGGGGCTGGATTTTTTGTGTTTATTTTCACCCTGCCTGCTGTTTATTGTCAGTAGCTACCATATCCTAGAAGCCCTGTCTGCATGCTTATTGAGTTCCTGCTCTCTTTTGAGGAAGCAAAATCATTAACTCCTTCTAAAATAGCTGGACCCATTTCCAAAATAGTAAGAGAACAAAACAAAGCAAGGGCAGCCAAACTGCTTGAATAAAACTGGCTTGATAGTAGGTAGAGAGGAAAACATAAAGCAAAAGATAAAACCTCAAACTCTACTACGATGGGAGAAAGGGAATGAATATAGTTAGTTGCCTGCCCCACCTTGCGTTCTGGGTTGACTTACATGGTTTTTTGAGAAGGGATGTCTATGACATTCAGAGCCAATCATGAAGAAAAATTAGAATCTTGCAAAAATTTTACGAAGAGGTATGAAGGAAAGATGTGGGTTTACCTCTGGGTTGGGAAATGTACACAGAATATAAAATAACTATGGAAGAATCAAGTCAGCTGCTTCAAAGGAAGGAGGAAAAAGTGAAGAACATACCTTCCTTAGGTAGAAATTCAGTGTTGAAAAATTAAGACAACAAATTGACAGGTGCTACAAGTACAAATATTTATATATGGCTTGATAATACTTCATTTTACAAGTGACCATAAAATTACGTAAGAAAAACAATTTAATTCAGTGGAGGACTAAGACTTTCCATGAACAAAAAGATTTGCATTTACAACTTCTGGAATAAAAAAGACCACGTCAACTGTTACCAGCCTGAGGTTAAAAAGACACTTATGAATATGCAATTTTGCATCAAAATACATCTGAAACATCTGGTAGAGGCCAGGGACAATACAGGTGAAGCTGAACAGACTGACCATCAAGTTAGTGTGCATCCCTGCATTCATCAGGGTTTGATTCTAGCATGGTGACAATAAGTCACACTGAGTTCAGATTAAAGGTGACTAAAGAAGAATTCTAGGCTCACCTTTCTCTGTATGAAGACTTTGCACAAGGGGGCTTGGTGAACATCTTCAAAGTGTGTAACCCATTGGCAAATAGAGAAGGATATGTCAGTCATTTATGAGCAAAGATGAAGGAAGCAGCAGAGAGCTCCCTAACAGTGTCTCCTTCACGAAAGTGACATTAATGAAGTCCCCAGAAAGTAAAATAATGCATGGGGAAGATAATAAACACTAGATAGGCAAGCATGACCTGTGTTCCTGAAATGAGATCAAGAAGGAGCAAAAATATCTGCCATGAGCTGGTTTCCCTTTCTGCAGGAAATACATCGATAAGTTCTTTGTAGATGTCCAGCTCCTCAGCTACTTCCATCAAATGTAGCTGAAGTTGACCAACTCAAAAACCATCAGGGAAAAGAGAGGACAAACTACAACACCCACATGCACTTGCAATCACTGTGTGACTGCAAATCCCAGATACTTTGGGAAGCCAAACAAGACTTCAGAAAATGGTTTAAAAACAAACAAACAAAAACAGGAACTGAAGGTACCATCTAACCTAACATAAGAGCAGAGCAGAAGGAGTCATGAAGGAGGGACACTTTAATGATCAAGGCTGATTATTAAGAAAAGCAAAGTGCATTTATGCAAAGCAAGTAAAGACAATGAAACTTGTCCTAACTCTAAGCTAGATGGGTGCCCAAGCAGTGACAGAGCAGCAGAAAACCCCCAAGAAACTACCACCACAGAGGGGAACCCACCAGGGGAAGAGAGAGGAAGAGAGGGGGTGGAAGAGGCAAGTCTACACTGAAGTCTCTGTATCCCAAACATTCTGTGCATTATGGACAGTCAAAATACTCCAGCTGAGAGGGACTGAGGACTGAGCACCTGCCAGTCATGAAAACAGAAATCAGATTAAACCAGCAAAGTGCTAATTCATTTTTTTATCATGACCTGCATTCCTGTCCCTGACACATAATAGGTTCAAGGATTCACCCAGGCAGTGAGTCTCAGCCCCAAAGATGCAACCTGAAGGGAAAGAAATGGATGGAGGAGGTGAGAACAACAGCTAAGTTACAGTACCGGTTACTGCAAACTCCTTACAGTAAAGCAAGCCCTATATTTGAACTCATGGAATGTGGCAATACAAGAGTAACAGGTATCAGAAATAAATTCCACAGGAACTATGAAATACAATGATGCGGGTGGAGTGGGGAGTTTTATAAAAATCTTTAGCTCAGGAGAAATCTTGAAAAGTCTATCCAAGGCATCACAAGTAATGCATATACAGTCTTCCATCACTTAAAGATCAATGGGAAGAATAAAGGGTAAGGAATGGTTTTGAAACCTGAGATATCTGAACAATCTAGCAACTGGGAAGATAGAGAGGTACAGATAAGAATCAGATAAAACCACTAAAATGTAGTGACAGGTGAAGTAAATATTGAGAAAAATAGGTGTGGTTTTATAGAGATCAAGATTAGAAACTAAGGAGGTCAATTAATAATGGAGGAGCTGATTCTAGAGACTCAACAATATAATACCATCCTGCCTGATTTTGTTTTTTAAACTATTTCTCCTTACCATGAAATAAAATATTTGCACAGGTTTGGTAGACTAGGTTGTTTACAAAGTACTGTATACTGATAGATACAGTATAAGGAAATTCTAAGAAAATGTCAGGATAAGGAATCAGTTGTATCACTTGAAATGCCCCCTGGGGAAGTACAGACATCCAAGTACTGAGGCTGATTTTATATTCCAATTTCTGTTTCAGAGTATCAAAGCCGAAAATCATACTGTCCCCTGCTTAGATCACATAGCTGGCTCAGAACAAGATGAATTTCCTACTGATACTATGTTTGAGGAAATTGCTCATTGCATGTTCCCTCGGGCTGGATGCCAAAAGGAAATTAAAGATATATTGGCCAACTCAGCTGCTATGCAGTAACAGCATCTGAAAAATACAGCTCATGATCTTTGCCATGTCAGGGCAACCTCTCTGCAAATGAAAGCTAACAAGATTGGGATTGAAAGGAGTGGTGATAAAGAGTTTCTAATGTCTGGGACAGACTCTCAGCTGCTGGTCCAGCTGTAAGAGCCAGGATAGAATACTTGCTGAGGACCAGGACCCACAAAATTGTCAGATCTATTACCCTCCTTCCTACCAACTGATTTGTAACAGGGAAGGAAAATGCTGCAGCTCACTGAGAAGCAAGATTTTGTCAGCATTCAGAACAATGCTCATGTTTTCTAACTGGTACCAAGTCAGAGTTTTCTGACCACTGATTTCATTTGGGCAGGGGGAGGAAGGGGGTTGAAAAGGAAGCAACTTTTTTTTTCTTCCATAAATGTAATCTTCCTTTAAAAAATCCCTCCAAGATACACATGACTGGACAATCTGTACACAGCTCTAAACAAATATGTCACCTTAAACCAGCCAGCTGTTGAGAAAGCAGCACAGGCAACAAACCACTAAATTACGCAGCCACTTAGAACAAGGACACGGCTCCGACTGCTTTCACCTCACTGCATTCCTCTGAGAGGAATGCATTCTCAGTCACAGAGATATCTGCCCTTTGAGATACTGAACACTGTCCCAATCCTGAACAACACTCAGAGTAATCCTCTTGACTCATTCACATCTCACATACTCTCAATGACAAAAACAGAGCACAGCACAACATCTGGGATAGAGCCCATTTTCTGTTGTCTATTATCTGCGTCACTCCATCCTTTCCGTCATTGCACCACTAGAGCCACAGACTTGTGTGTGTTGCTTCTCAATACTCCTGCAAAGAACAGCGGAGCTCCTTTGGCAAAAGGGGAAACAGTCCCAAACACGTATTTGGGCTCCCTTGGACTCAGCTAGACTTACCTTTCTTTGAATGTTGCAGTCATTGGAGTTTCCCCTTTAAATCTTTATTTGCCCAGCATCCATGAGCAAGTATGATTTTCAGCGTTAGCCCTCATATGATTGCAGCATATCTAAAAGATACTTTCAAGGCTCTATCCATTACACCACAGAAGTCTAACAGCTATTTACTCAATGGAAGCTTAGGAAACTAAGCAGGAGTTAGACATTTAAGTATTGTTATGTATACAATGATTCACTCATCTGGAGACTCACAGAATGTCCCCCACAACAAAATATATAAAAATGTGAAGAGGAGATGGGTTTTTATAGGTTACCTTCTCCTATTTTAGCCACAATACTAAATGCATTGCAATGCACTGTCATACAGTGACACTCACGTGTTGGACATGCCACTTTCAGGGAACACATCACTTAGTCGACAGCAGGGCAGCGAAGCACGAGCTCTTCTTTTTACATAAAACGGAAGAGAAGAGTATCCCTTCCAAACTTGCAGGGACAGGCTGGAATTTTGGCTAAGAAAAACCTTTTGCCTAGTCCAAAGGAAAAGGTCATTTTCAGCATAAGTTAAGACTACTGCAAGCATTGTCAGGGCTTGCTAACAATAACCTCAGTAAGAATGAGAACGGGTCTCAGATGCAGAGGGAGATGTATAAATATTCTCCATGGTTACAGATTTCAAACATAGCCATCTGAAGAGCAAGTGCCTTCGTGTCCCATTTAGTTCAATAAGAACTGAAGCATCTTCAAAAGCAAGTCACAGATCCTGTCTAAATCACAGCCAAAAATCCTGATTATGCTCTCTGTAACAGAACACACTTCCCAGAAAACACAGCATGTTAATAATGAGGTCAGTAACATGTAAGTGGGACATAAAGAAGGTACATATTCAGCATGGGTGAAGGCTTGGCTGATGCAATATGGCCAGTGTAAGAAACTACGCTGTAAGAAAGGCATAGATCAATTAGAGAATTATTATAAGTCTAGAAGACGTGACCTACGAGAGAAGATGAAATGAATGTTCAGTCTAAATAGGAGTCATCTAAAAAGGACAAGATGTAAAAACATTCAAAAATACAAAACTGTCACAAGGAGAGAAAGAATCAAATGGAGAACTTGGAAGAGCAATCCACTGCAAGTTACTATGTAGAGAAGCCACAACAGGCTCAGAAAATCCTGTGAGCCAAAATGGATCTGGCCATGCTTTTGTAAGGTGACAGTATCACATATGCTTATCCCTGTTCTTACTCCTCCTCAGGCATCTTGCTGTGACTGCTGTTGGAGGCAGATTGCGGTGTTAGACAGACCTTTGCTCTGGACCACAAGAGCAGCTCTTGCAATCCTACGTGTTCTCCACACCCATGGTAAGTAGAAGACAGAATGACTAGGCTTAAGTCTACACAAAGGAAAATTCAGGTTAGTTATGAAGAAAGGGAGAACCAAAGTTATGAAGAAAGGGAGAACCAAAGTTATGAAGAAAGGGAGAACCAAATGTCTCCCTACCAATACAGACAGGGATTCTCTAACTGACTGATCAGAGAAAAGGCAGGATCTCTATCACAGGAAGTTTTTAGAAAGAAACTCTTGTCGGGGTGACAAATCTTCCCTTTGGAGAGAAGAATTGACTGGATGACCATCTTCTAATACAAGGATTTAGTATTGAAAGGTTGCTAACCCACCACCCTCCCTGCATAAAAGGTCTCTGAACTGGTTTCAGAGGCCTGGGCTAGCTAGAAAACATCTCATTGGAGCACACCTCTTCTATCATGCTGCAATATTATTTCCCTAGGTGGACTGCTAATTAAAAAAAGGTGATGAAGACAGCCTGTCTACCTGAGGCTGCAGCTGGGACAGTTATTGAGCACTAAGGAAAGTACATCTGCCAACAGGCTCCATGAACCTTCTTTGTATGCTGAAAATATCTTGCAAACTGGTTGCTAGGTGCTCTGCTCCTTGACATTTACATGCTTGAGCAAAAAACACATCTGCTGTTTAGCAAAACGTCATAATAAATGTCATTTTTAAACATTGTCTGCTACAGTTCTGATTAGCTTATAAGCAAAACACGAGCATCGTTTCAGTTCTTAGAGGGAAGTCCTGTTACATGACAGCCAAATACAGGCCTTCTCTTAAAATGCTGCAGGGTGGTACGGCCACTTGTAGAAAGCAAGTTAAAAATTTATTTTACCGATACGAATATCTCAATTTAAAACCTGAACCAAAATAAATGGGTTTGTAGGGATATTCCTATTAATTCATCACCTCTCAATAATGCAAGCTAAAAAGAATGTGAAAGGGTTAATGCAATCCATTACATAACTTTAAAAGAAAGGAGAGTATATCTTTTAGTAGACATTATCCTGGACCTCGAGGGCAAGGGGGGAATCTGTATTGATCTCTAGTTCTGGCCAACGCATAGCGCAACACTGGATTAGTAGCTTATTCTCCCTGTATGGAATTTTCAGGTGTTAGAGGAGAACAATGCTACTTTTGTCTAGTTTAGTTGTTGCAGGGGCTGTCTCTTGCCTTTTGTAAATGTTCTGGGGGACCAGTGTGTCAGTACGGAGGCAAACAGGTAAACAAAGGCTACTAGGTGGCTTTCAAAGATGGAGTCCTATGGTTTTGCTGGACCAATAAAACTCATGACAGAATGCTGCAAAATAGTGTCCTCTTGACAGCTCTGTAAAGCTGTCAGACATCATTTGCTGAGCATGTCAGGGACCCACTGCTATTATGGCTGGCTGTAGCAGGGGCAGTGCGAGAAGAGCATTCACTGCAGCACCATTCCAGGGAGGAGCTGGACTGAGAACAGGAAGTCCACATCCCACCAACTCCTGCTGAGCTGCAAGAAGCTGTGAGAAGGGGAAATGGAAAAGCAGGTCCTTATTTCATCCCTGCTGCTATTAAATAAATCAATAGAGAGCAGAGGCTTTCAACCTCTAAACCCAAGCTAAAGTGACAGTGATCAAAAGCCTTTACTGGGCTGGCTGTTCAGTGACAAGGCACAAAAGAAAGAGCTTGACCAGTGTGACACTGGCCCCCAGGAGGTGTACATCAGCATTGCAAGAAACTGACAGCCTCCGACTGACAGCAAAGGAATGAGCAACAATTATACAATGTTACAGGAGTTTTGGGTACCTCACACATCCATGGCTTCTGCAGTTCCGCTCTGAGAACAGCATGCTTGGGCTAGGCGTGCAACCTTCAGTTATTACTTCAGATAGAGAATAAGAGAGAACAGAAGGTCTTGGCTGATCTGTCTTCTGGAACAACAAGGTGATGCCAGGCAGTGCATCAGACTGATGTGACAAACGCCCAAAACCTGTGAAATAATGCATTCCACACTAGTTTGGCTTGACTTCAATAACCAAAAATCTTCTGCACCACTGGGTGCATTAAGCTACCCATTAGCTGACCAGATCTGAATTTAGCAACACTGAAGAAACACAGCACAAGGGTCAGATTTGTCATGGTACATAGGTTAAGGAAGCTGGAGAATCCTACTACATACTGAAATGTATGAATCTATATCCAGCTTCAACATTGCATAGAGTATAAGGCTAAAAAACTTAGAAGGAAAAAAATGGTCTTAAGTATGAACTTGGGTTAAAAGGGAAGAAGGAAAAAAAAATGTATTTATGTAAATTAGGGATTCTGGGAGACAGATAGAGATGGTTACAGTTAACATAAAGCTGACCTAAATATGAAAGGACATATAAAGCTACTCACTTGCCACTGCAGGCTTTGGGGTTTTCACTATCTATCTTGCAATATTTGGTGTTTGATTTCAAGATCAAGCTCTTGGAGACAAGAGACCGCATAAGAATTTAAATTTCTTTCTTGCAAGGAAAAGCTCAAAACTTGGGCAAACCACCAATGTAACTTGGGGGCCCAAACAAAAAGAACCACTTGTAACCCTGCAGGACAGATAAAAGGAACGATAACTATTGCGACAGACCACCAGTGTGGGGATTGGAGATGCTGCAGACTCCATTGCTCTTGGTACCATGCTTCTGGCTCAGATATTCTCTAGAAGGAAAGTCACTGCCACTGGTATAACACCGAAAGCCGGCTTTGCCTGGTCACCAATGTCAAGCCCAAGACAGGGAGATTCAAGCATCTTTCATTCATCCTTTAGACACTGTGCGTGGGCCCCATCCACATGCTTACAGACCACACCAAGACAGTCTCTCTGACTTCTTGTGAAATACGTACTTCTGCAAGAGGGAAGAGGAATGATCAAGACCATCGCTCTGCTCTGTATGTTCAGTGGATTTATCTTTGAAAAAGATAAATGAATTTGCTGAAGGATTCCCCATCATCTTGAGACCAGAAGAGCTCCATTCTGGTGTTCGTAAGCAGGCACACCACCAGTTATTGTTAAAAGTGATGTATTTGCCCTGAAACCTTACAGCTCAGTCTGTTGTAATGAATTTAGTCATAACGAAAACTTCCACTTCTGTCATAGAAGATTAAAAAGGAGGAATGCTGATACTATGAGAAAAAGGTTTATCGATATACACCTGACAATACACATTTATAAAACAGCACAGATAATACTAGCAGGCATTCAAATGCCCTAACTGTGTAAATCTGTGTTAATTAGAGCTACAAACAGTTACCAGGGGAGGTCTGTTTCACAGCATCTGATGTTTATGCATGTTTTGGGGGTTATTTTTAAAAAGCTGAAGGCAGAGTAAGATTATTTCAGGAACATTTCAGTATGCTGTTTCTCACAAAGCCTGAGTGATTAGTGCTGAGGGTAATTTGCGTGGAGGTGTTTATCACCTTTGTGCTAGTATTTTTTACTACAGTTTTTTCTATTAATTTAGCAGTTTGATATCCAGCTGACACACTGAGGACTGATACAATGGAAAAGCAGATAGAATACTATAAATAAAGACCAGCCCAGGGTGGGGGCATTTGACTGACACTGTGATTCTACTCTCACTGAGAAAGAATGGCTTTTATGACTGCTCTCTGGAAAAACAACAGCAGACAGCTATGTTAAAACAAGTTGAACTAATCATACAAAAAATAAGTTAAATTTCTACAAGTTATTCAAGACCATGTATTTAATAACTGGGTCTAGGAGGAATGGAAAATTGAGATTCAGGATCCTACCTTATGCCATATTTTCTTCCTATAGCTTTCAAGTGTCACATGAATGTAATTTAGTCAATTATATAATTGCAGATTGATAGTTTTGTCTCTACAGTAATAGACTAGAAATCTAGTTCATGTTTAAATATTAAGAAACGTGCATCCTATTTGGAAGGAGGAGAATCCTGTGTAAATTTTTGCTGGAGTGATCCCAAAGATTTCCTTATTTACGGCAAAAGGAGGATAGGGAGAGGATACTAACTAGTATGAGATACAGAACAGCCTAAAAATTAGGACTCTAACTTGAGAGAATTATATTAAGTTCTAAATTGTACCATAGCCTTCCATGAATCAAGATCCATTTTAAGCACTCCTCAGAGTTAATGGTAACCATATTAATCAACGTTTTAATTCATTGTAAAGATGATTACAATAAACCTTTCAGACTTATGTCAAAATACCCTATTCAGATGAAGCCCTGAAGGAGCTGAACTACACAAGAGAACTTAACATTTGGATCACAGGAGAAAAAAAAAAAAAAAAAAAAAAAAGAGAAGCCACAAAACAAATGCATCACCCCAATGCAGTTCTCAGAGGCACTCTGAAAATTAATTCCATCATTTGCAATAAGAGATCTATCTTTTATAAAGCTGAGCCCTGTGGAATGCTGGTCCAGTTACCATAAAACCAAAACATAATGCTTGTAAGTCATTCCTTCACATCACCTGAACACGAAATCTCATGGAAGGTGAACCCAGCCTTCATTCCACCCATTGTAGTATAAACCAAATTATTTAACTAATGCTGACTTTCCAGTCACATTTCTGGATTATACTGCAGACCACAGAGTTTTAGAAACTGGGAATATGTTGCTCAAGTTTCAGTTTATGTTTAAAGCAAAAGCCCTTCATTCATTGTGAGGTTAGTTTACCACACATGCTGGCAAATTCCACTTCTGCATTTGCTGATACAAGAGATCTGGCATCTCTGATTCTGTGTGCAAACAGATCTCTAAAGCATAGAGTTCCTCAGAAATAATTCCAAAGCTGATTACCAGACGGGGTTGCAACTCCCTGACATGCATAGAAGAAAGATAGAAGAAAGATTAGCAAGAAATTTATTGCATCAAAACATTGGTTGTTATGTACTTTGTAAGAAAAGAACTGTGATTGGGAGAGATTTCTTATGACTAGGGAATTAAAAGTGAAAGAAAATAAAGGCTCCTGAAGCTTTTATTATAAAAATTTTACCTTTAAAAATATTTTAGGTGAGCTTGCCTATCCTGAATAAAGAGACATGAGGGTAATTTTTATCATTTTAAATAAACATTTTACAAAATGTTAGAAAAATATTTTTCTCTAAGCGTTCTGCCCTGGCAATTTATTTTTCTAATTCACTAAATTAAAATAGAGAATAGGTCAAATTATCAAAACCTAATTTGTAGTGCAGAGATCACAGTGAGTAATCTCACTTAATGAAGCTGTAATCAATGTCTGAGCAACTCCATTATTAGTATCATTACATTATTTATTTATGCTCTGTATTGCTAAACTCCTCACCATAAACAGTCTTCAAAGGCAAAATTTGCATAAGCTGAAACATGTATTACTCCAGAGTGTTGCAAACAACCTCTTGTATAAGTGAAGTAGCTCTCGCACAAGACAACATGAGATCTAGAAGGTCAGGTTCAGACATTGGTTTAAATCAGCCTGCATAAGATGTCAGTTTTGGCTTTTAACAAAAAAAAAAAAAAGAAGCAGCTAAAACAGGTAGAAAAATATTCTAGCAGTATTTAGTGTTGTGATGGGAGTTCATGCTTGCTCGTGGTAATTACAGCGGCTTTCTCCAGGAGCATCTCTGTCTGGACCATTTTATACTGGCTATGAGACCATATGATACAGCCAGCCTATTCTCCCTTTAGAGGGGATTCCACTTGTGAACAGCAGGATCTTTTTGGCTGAAATAGTCCCCCTAAAACTCCACTGAAAGCAACATAGGAAATTTCAATGTGAGCCGTTAAAACACAGCCAGAATCAAATTCCTAAACAACTGAGAAGGTCTCAGAGCAAGTGTCCCCACTGCCACCCATTGAAACAGCTCTTTCGTTTTTAGCATGTCTGCTATGGCCCATAGGCAATATGTTTAAACATTCACGTAGGGACACTAGCACAATTGCTTAGCCAATGAAGGAATTTCTCAGATGTTACATAAGTGGTGTCAGCTCAGTGCACTGAGAAAACCTGTGGTTTCCTAAACTGACTTTTTTAACTAGTAGCAGGAAGGGAACAGCTTTGTCACTATTGTTCACCAAGTACCTATTACACTAGTTCCACCCAGTGGCACCTGTAAGGACTTAGGACAATGACACCCAGAATGCCTGAAGACCCAAGATCTCCCCAGCACTAGAAACAAAATACAAAGACAAGGGATGCAGAAGTTGCTTTGGGCCAAAACCTCTAGAACCACCTCTTCTGAAAGACATAGAAGTCAAAGCACTTCGATATGCTTGTAAATCCCTAACTAAGAGTCCCCCTTTACCAAGTCAGAATAGATATAATAAAGTTTGGTTTATATATTAAAACAGATAATTATTTATCTTATTTAAAAAAAAAAAAAAAAGGGGAATTGCTCTCATCAGCTTTGTTACCAAAGCATTCAATAGGTTGGTCAAGGCCTAAAAAAGCACAGCAGTCCTACAGGTCTATGGAAAAGTAATTAAATGTCTTCCTCAATTAACCTCAGGCACAAGAGGTAGTGCTTATTTCATAAGACTCAGTTTTACCTGGTGATAGCGGTGCAAAGCAGTATTTCATAATCTCCAAAAAGAAGATCTTATTATTCCAATATCAGAAGCTATATCCTGTCTAGCGATACAAAAATTAAATGTTATCCTAGAGATATGTGCTTCTTAATATCACTGGTCTCTGTCTAGATGAATATTGAACAAAGGCTAACAAGATACGGAAAGCTATTAAAAAGCCAGATCCCCCTATACACCACTAGAATAAGTTAGCTGGTTTCAGCTGAAGAACGCCACACAGACATCTGTAAGAAACAAATGCACAGACTGAATTTCACTTGTGAAGGAGTATAAAAGAAAAATCAACTTCCATTGCTGCCTAGAAATAACTTAAATTGCCTTTACTTGTACAATTGTATGACCACAAAGCTTTATGCGAGTGCACACATTCAGCATGTTTTGAAATAACCAGTGATGCCTTTATAAATTTATGATGTGAAGTTTGGATATCTATCACCATAAGATCCCATGTTGCTACAGAATTGCATCTGCAAGGTAACTATCTGGTTATTCAGTCTGTGGCCTATACACAATCTTAATGTTTATGCACAGGCCACTAAGACATGTTCTGACTCCTTTAGATTCAGATGAAAGGAATTAATTATAGATGGAAAATGAAGGCTTTAAAATTGAAGCAGAAGGTCAGCTCTTCAACTGGTATGGAAGAGCTCAGCTTTGGTGATAAAATTTAGCTGTCCCCAGTTAAGCAACCTTTCAAGTCCACATAAAAATGCCAAATCTAAAAGGGGGGGGGGGGAAATCAGCTCTCCTTTCATTCTAGACAATGCCATAAATAAAATTTGTGTCCATTTCTGTGATAGAAAAATTACATATGTATTTACTTTGAAATTACTGCTAGTGTTATATGGCATAATCTAATTATAGTGATGCCAAGTTTACACCAACCACCTTCATTTTCTAATGTTTTATATGGAAAGAAGCAAACTGTGACACCAAGATCTAGGTCTGGACTACCAGAGATCTTTCAGCAAATCCTATTTTATTTGTGAACAAGCATTAATTTACAAGCAATACAGCTAAGGCAGAAATTAATTCCTTAGAGCTTTGCCTTAATACATACTGCCAGCCCGGTCTTTCTAAACAGAGGACATGCATCATATTCCGCAGCTTGTCTCCTCTCAGGTGCTTCACACTCAACAGACAGCTACAGAAGCTGCAAAGATGAGAGGGGCTATGAAGATGGAGCGATAAGTCATATGTAAGCAATCCAGTGTAGGGAGATTTGTCACATGTCCCATCTATGCAGTACTGCTTTATGCTATGTTAAAGGGGTAAGAGATAATATGAAAGTGGTCAGTGTTGCCTGTAGGCAGTGGGTTGCTCTCTGCCAGGAGAAATTTCTCCAAGTTATTGCTGGCAGCTGTCCCTTATGGGAACACCATCAAGATGGATGAAAAGGTACCTTAGCTAATTTAGCCAAAGTGAAAATGAAGACACTGGAAACATGGCAGAAAACGATCAGATGACACCAATGGCACATCCATCCAGCTGCCATGACCATTACAAACAAGCACTGTATGGCTGAACTTCTTATCTGAAAGATCCTTTCTAAGAAAATAGAACATAGTGTCCCAGCAGTTGGTTTAGAAAAAATTAGCGTTTGATAGCCCAATTTTGTTACCAGAGCTGTTCTGTGTCCTTCAGTCTTCTACCACACACCTACTTATGTGATAGTTTACTCACAAGGGAAGACGACTGCAGAGGATGAAGCATGGAAGTTTATTATAGCTGATGACTGTCACAGAAAAGCAAAGGCAGAGCCAAAGAAAACCCCAAATCAAACCAGAATCCAGTTGTGCAAGAGAAAGCTATTGCTTTTAAAGAGGTGTGGAACTGCTTCGCACCCGCTATTCTGAGTAGAAATTGCACTCCTGTAAGTTGACAGAACTATTATATAAATTAAGCCTACTTAATGCAGTATTGTTGCATATTTTGTATCTATTGGTGTCAGTAACCATAACTGGCCCAAACACGTTGCACTCAAATGTTAACCTAGTGCAGTAGAAAATGTTTTTTAAATCATTGTAACAGATGATGTTCAAAACAAATGCAGTGGTGAATAAGCGCCCTCTTAAGGGCATTTGGTATGAATAACGTTCCTTCAATGCACTTATATAATTTTTAAGTTCAATACTGAATATTTCCCACAGCTAAAATGGCAGCTTCTAATATTCCTGCCTTCTCAATATTTCAAAAAAGTGCTGTGAAAGGTTTTGAAATATTAGCTAGAGTCCCAGTCATTTCTATTTCTAAACAAAATTATCAGTCACTGAGGGTACTGAGTTGGCAAAAAGCTATATAAAAATATTCATTCCACTGTATGATACTCACCTGTTCCATTCCTCTAACAGGAATTAACAGTAGGATGTTTTCACTTACCTGGGGTAGCAGGGGAATAAGTAAAGGGAGAATAAACTAACAGATTTAGTCTTTGGCTGCAGTAAGCCAAGACAAAAAATAGTAAGTCTTCCTAGTTACTCATATTGGAGACATCACTCTGTTTTCCTGATCACATGAGGAAGAGAAAATTTCAAAGTGCCATTTTGTGTTATTAATCAATACAAAAGAAGCACATGTATCAGGCATGAAATTGCCTTCAGAAACCATAATTAGAGACCTACAGGTAAAGACCTACATGCTGTTCCAAAAAAGGCTTAGCCATGCCACATGGGATCCTTTGGGAGAGCTCCCACAAATTTAGGATGCTGTGACAGCAAGAGAGTAACCTCACTTTTTCCCTGACACATGGGTTATTGCAGAACTGGTTGCAGAAAACAGGTTTACCAGAAGCTGAAGCTTGTTCACAATGGTCTGTAACGCAGTCTTTGCCATTCAAGAGTTCTCATATGATCAGAGTGGCAATTTCAGCTTCTGCACAAAATTTGGATAAGTTGAATAATCTTCTGTACTTCAACAGGATATCCCAAAGGTCATTTTCACATCTTAGGTCAGGGAAGCTAGCACCTCAACATAAAACAGATGGGTCCTTGCTTACAACAATGTTGCAGGGAACAGATACCTAGGGCACTGACAGATTTTATTGTCATATACATTCAGCTGTAAAACTAACTCAAAACAAAGAAAGTAACTTTTTCAGAGTTTTCCATCTAGCAGGCCCCAAAATCCAGGTCAACTCTATACTTCAAAGCTGTTCATCAGGTCAGCTAAGATTATGTGGGCATCAAGGATTTGCTTAGGCACTTTAAGTTCTCACATAGCTTAAATAGGGTCAAAAAGAATAAGTAAAAGCATGTCTTTCTAGTAGGAGACACCTATAAACAGCTGAAAGTGGGAAAATCTTCCCCCAGCTTTGCTACTTTGGCCCCAGGCAACCAAATGGTAATACCAGTTGATCCCCATGAAGGTAGTAGTAAGGCAATAGTTTGTTGTGGGGGGGGGGTGGGGTGGTTTTTTTCCTCCTCAACAGGTTGGGTCTTCCTATTCCTTTTGGTATGTTTCTTAAACACAGCTTGATTGAGAGACTTTCTACTTTCAGAGCAGCTATAATAGTCATTACTTCAGCAGGTACACCAACCTATAAAGGAAAGGTATTTCAGGAACTCCAAGTCTGAAGAAAGTCTACTTTTGAACACCACACCCCCATTATTTCCTCTCCTATAATCTTATATTTTAGATATCGCTTATGGAGGAAACTAATGTTTCTCACAAGAAATTGATCTAGAAGTATTTGCTTTGGACATTTACAGACAAAAGCTTGCTTTCGGAATGTTCTTTCTAACAACATGCAGCAGCAGCCAGCAGAGAGAGAAGCAGTCCTGGGGAAAAAACATTACCAGCTATGGCCAGAAGAGAGTTGGCCCTGTAAACCTTTCCTAGCCTGCTTTTGGAAGGGATTATTCCAAAATATTCTTCACTTTCACAGAAAGTACAAGAGAAATGGGGAGTGGGAGGGCAGAAGAAGAAACTGAAAGGAATCTGTCTTAAGGTTGACAGTAATGTTCCACTACGGTATCTCTTGCCCCTTTTCTGATTTTTTTTTTTTTTTTTTTTTTTAAGACTTTAACACCAGTTCTGCAAGGGTAGGATGCATCGGTTGCTGTGACTGCATGGCATTATAGTTTCAAATCAACACTTCTGGTTCTCCACTATTTCAGTGGGCCAAGCAGGAGAATAACTAAGATATTGCTCCCATTTTTCACTGCAGATATCTCTTCAGGAGAGACCTGGCAGCAAATTATCCAGCCCCCATTATCCAGGGGGAAATGGTGAGTGACCTGCTGCACCACTTAGACACTCACAAGTCTATGGGGCCTGATGAGATCCACCCGAGAGTGTTGAAGGAGCTGGCAGATGTGCTCACCAAGCCCCTTTCCATCATTTACCAGCAGTCCTGGCTAACTGGGGAAGTCCCTGCTGACTGGAGATTAGCGAATGTGACACCCATCTTCAAGAAGGGCCGGAAGGAGGACCCGGGGAACTACAGGCCTGTCAGCCTGACCTCGGTGCCGGGGAAGCTGATGGAGCAGATCATCCTGAGTGCTATCACACGGCATGTAGAGAATAACCAGGGGATCAGGCCCAGCCAGCATGGGTTCAGGAAAGGCAGGTCCTGCTTGACCAACCTGATCTCCTTCTATGATAAGGTGACCCGCCTAGTGGATGAGGGGAAGTCTGTGGATGTTGTCTATCTAGACTTCAGTAAAGCCTTTGACACGGTTTCCCACGGCATTCTCCTGGAGAAACTGGCTGCTCATGGCTTGGACGGGTGTACTCTTCGCTGGGTAAAGAACTGGCTGGACGGCCGGGCCCAGAGAGTGGTGGTGAATGGAGTTTACTCCGGTTGGCGGCCGGTCACAAGCGGTGTTCCCCAGGGCTCGGTGTTGGGGCCAGTTCTGTTTAACATCTTTATCAATGATCTGGACGAAGGGATCGAGTGCACTCTCAGTAAGTTTGCAGACGACACCAAGTTGTGTGGGAGTGTTGATCTGCTGGAGGGTAGGCAGGCTCTGCAGAGGGACCTGGACAGGCTGGATCGATGGGCTGGGGTGAATTGTATGAGGTTTAACAAGGCCAAGTGCAAGGTCCTGCACTTGGGCCACAGCAACCCCATGCAACGCTACAGGCTTGGGGAAGAGTGGCTGGAAAGCTGCCTGGCAGAGAAGGACCTGGGGGTGTTGGTTGACAGCCGCCTGAATATGAGCCAGCAGTGTGCCCAGGTGGCCAAGAAGGCCAATGGCATCCTGGCCTGTATCAAAAATAGCGTGGCCAGCAGGACTAGGGAAGTGATTGTGCCCCTGTACTCGGCACTGGTGAGGCCGCACCTCGAATACTGTGTTCAGTTTTGGGCCCCCCACTACAAGAGGGATATTGAGGTACTGGAGCGCGTACAGAGAAGGGCAACGAAGCTGGTGAAGGGTCTGGAGCAGAAGTCTTATGAGGAGCGGCTGAGGGAGCTGGGACTGTTTAGCCTGGAGAAAAGGAGGCTGAGGGGAGACCTCATCGCTCTCTACAACTACCTGAAAGGAGGTTGTAGAGAGGTGGGGGTCGGTCTCTTCTCCCAGGTAACAAGTGATAGGACAAGAGGAAATGGCCTCAAGTTGCGCCAGGGGAGGTTTAGACTGGATATTAGGAAATTTTTCTTCACCGAGAGGGTTATCAAGCATTGGAACAGACTGCCCAGGGAAGTGGTTGAGTCGCCATCCCTGGAGGTATTTAAAGGACGTTTGGATGAGGTACTTAGAGACATGGTGTAGTGATGGTTTTTGGCAGTGTTAGGTTTATGGTTGGACTCGATGATCTTAAAGGTCTTTTCCAACCTATATGATTCTGTGATTCTGTGATTCTGTGAAATGAAGGCTGGTACGAGAGCACAAAATTCCCAAACCACATGCCCAGCCATACACTGCCACACCTACACACATCACCTTCCATTGTCAGCTGCCTGCAACTCCTCAGACTCTGCATACTGGGTAAGAAATTGCCAAGTGTGTTACATAAACTGCTTTAATTTCTTTGATGAATTATTTTTCTCAGGAACATACCTGTTTTAGAAACCCATGATGATCCGATGAGTAATCACCAACAATGACACTGCAGTGGAAATTGATGTTTTACAGGTTTAAACTACTAGGTTATAGAATCACTGTGGAAATACCAAAAGTTATCCTCCCATAGCTGTTTTCATTTGTAAGAACAAATGTTATGGAAAATAGCCTTTGAACAGTTCTCCTAATTTAGCATAGGCAGTCATCACTGGATATATTCATGATGCAGTATGTAACCAACTAGCCCTGTGATATGGTATTGCCATTGCTAGTAACAGCCCATAAGCTTTGTACTGAGTTTGCAGGGCCTCAGGACTGAGACTTATCAGGCTTGCTCTATCTGAACTTATCTGGACCTGCCTACAACTCAGTTTGAGCTTTATTTAGCTGTAACAGGAATTTTTCTAATTGAGTAGGTGTCTAGGGGTAATTTGTTTTACTTCTGTGTGTCTTTGTATGGTATCACCATAGTTTTATGACTAACACAACAATGTGGTACAGAGAAATGCAGCCTCATATGATTTTTCAGAGGCCTGAGGAAGTGTAGACACAGGATACAGTGTAGAAGTACAGGCATGGGATGATAAGAGATGGGGCACAGGCTTGGAATAAACTTGGTTTAGGAGTAACAAAGGGAACAAAGAAATAGTATCTAACATAGGCAAAATGGCCATATATAGTAAATTTGAATGTAACATGGTGCTGCAGAACAGAGAATAAAAAGCAAAGGTGTACAACTGTGTTAGCAGACACATAAAAAGAAACCCAAGTAGATCCTAGGGTAAGGAAGAAACAACCAACAGGAAAAATCCTGTTCTTCCTTGTGAAGGACTCCAGATGCTAACAACTCACCTCAACACCCACCCCCCCACACACACACCAGAGTGAAATCACAAGTCATGGGACTTCAGGAAATGGAACAGCTATGTCAGTGTAGTTTGCAGTTTGGTAGTAGACTGGTTTACGTACTTGAGATGTTATTGCTGTGTCCTGTGATAGTATCAGGACTAAAGCTAGGCTAAGGGAATTTCTAAAGCAGGACTGCATTGCACTGAGCAGCACGTATCCAAGCTATTACAGAACTTCAGCAGAGTACTTCATCTAGTCCCACACCACACTGTAGTCCTGACCTGAGAGTTTAAATAATAAAGCAAGAAACTCCTTTAATGGACCATAACTGAAATAACTGCCCAGAAAGAAGGTTCTGTCTAATGTTATTGTCCCAGATATACATCCTCAATTAATACCTAAAAAGCAAGCTGTTTTCCAGGCATTATCCCAGTCATATGCGAGTTTTACTAGCAACAATTTTCTCTTCAGACTTGTACTTGGCTATTCCTAATTACATGCAAGGGTTTTTCTGGTCAGATTAGACTCTCACATATATGCAGGGCTCATCTTACTCAGGCTCCCCACAGTCTTGGTATAGTCAGGGAGACAATATGGGGGGTGGGGTGGGGGGTGGTGGAAAGGAGTTCTCTCTCCATCACATGGCTGCAATCATAGACATTGGGTAGTGCTAGCAGCAGACGGGACACTGCTAGCTTTGCACCCTTTCTCCCGGGAGTCTTTGCCACAGCTCCTAAATTACACTGCCGTGGAAACACTAGTTTCATTTGCCATTATTCTCCCCAGATTCTTAGGCTGGAAAATACAGGTTCTTTACAAATCTGTTCCAGCTGTACTAACACAAATCATATTACATAATGTAAAAAAAATATTAATTGGTATATCTAGGACCCTACACCCAATTTCTTTCCCTGTGAAGAGCTTGAGCTGGAAAGGTCTTCAGGAAGATGAAAATTGCTCTACTTGTTTCTCTATAAAAGAGGACTGTGAGGGCTAATTATATCTAAAGTGTGCTCCTCGTGCTTTCCACAAGATGAACCATCGCAGTTTTGTTAAGTGTCTCTTAATAACAATGGATCCATTACCACATAGTTATGTCCATTTCTCAGACAGGAAGATAGCACATGTATTGCTTCCTCTTCTCTTGGAATCATGGATTAATTCTGTTTCAGTGTTGTTCTTTTCAACAGGGCATTACTGATAGCCTAAGTTCATCCTTTTTACAATTACATACATAAGAAAAAAAAAATGTTTAGGAGATGCAAGTGAGGAGATGAAAGGCAGCTGGAAAAGCAATAGGGGTAAGTGACTAATGGACAAATTCACTCTGAATATATTCTCTGTGGAAGTTTTCTATTCCTGCTCAAATTTGCTCTATGAGATGACATTCTCTCTCACTCCCCCACACGCCCATTTGCATTTCATACACAGGTCTGACCAACAGTAACTGAGGAAGAGAAATACTATTATAGACAGTAAGTGTGCAAACCCGACCTTTTCTCTAATTGGATAATGTCTCCTAAGACATTCAGAGTCTAATTTTGTTCTCAGTTACATGGATGTAAATCAGGATGAGTTTCTTCTGAGATCAGAAGAATTATATTCTTAGCCTTTATGCCTTCTGGTGGTCTATTACACAAAAGCACACATGTCCTTTTGCTGTAGATAGCCGAGACACTTGTCTGTCTGTAGCACGTTGCCCCTAGATCCAAGATGAACCAGCCTCTAATTAAGATACAGGACAAGACAGCAATAGACATTGACAGAAACAGTCCATTTGTCCAGTCCCTGAATCACTAGCATGATGATTAGCATCTAAACTATAGCTTAATCTTAGGCGACATTGCACATTACAACATTGCCGTGTACGGAAACCTATTCATGAGCATTTGCATTCTTCAGGCCAGCTTTTAAAGACTAGGTCCCCAAAGGGAGTAGAAAATTAAAAGGCCTTGATAAACTGATGGTAATTAGCCTCTAAGTCATCTGTACTGCTTAACATGAAATTTTATCTTTATAATCACTAGCTATAGAAATAAAACTAGCTTGATAGTTTCAAACAGAATTCCCACAGTTTTCTTTTGGGAAGAGGCTACCTTCTGGCTATAAAACTGACAGCCCACTAATGAGAGGCTTGGGAACAGCATATAAGAATGTGAAAAAGCTCTCTTGCCAGAATTCAGAAGTTCTTATCTTCGTGTCAGTTTTAACCTAAGAAAAAAAGAGTTTTTGAAAGAGTGTTCCAATTAATTTTAAGAAATCCACCAAAACAGCATTTTTGATCAAACAGATGATGAACTCTGATATATAGGGGATCAGTTTTCCTAGTTAGTCACAGGAAGTGTTGCAATAGTCACTTTTAATGAGTGAAAAATAAGAGATTGTGGGAGCAGACAAACCACTGAAATAATGCAGCATGGCTGAAATTCTGCTCCATAAGCTCATAGAATAATAAACATCAAAGCATTTTAGGGCATTAGTAAGTGAAGATGGATTTAATCAAAAGAATATTTACATATAAATAATATAGCTTGTTATACATTTATACCCCATCCATGGAAAATTAAATTAATTTGCAATGCAAACCAACTGGGTCAGCTAACGAATGCCAATGAATGATGAACAACACTAATGACAGAACTGTATTTAATTGGTTTAAAAAAGCTTACTTTTTTTGGTAAGTGCTTATTGTACACTATAAAGAACTTCTACTGTCACTGCACAATTGGTAGAGGCACCACTATGGAGGGAAAAAACCCCATCAGAGCAGGTTATGATCTTTGTTATTTCCTTTTATACAAACACAGATTAGCTTAACCAACAAACAACCAAAAAAACCCCATGGAAAAGGTGGTTAAAAAGATGTGGAAGCTGGGCAAAATGCACTAGTCAGTTGCAACTTGTTCATATCTATTTAAAAAAGGCATCACTGTGTGGAGAAGGAATTTGCCTGGTGGCATTTCAATACAGTATGAGACAGCCCAATAACAACTGAAAGAAAGATTGACTCTCATCTTCCTTTCTCCACCTTCCTGTCTTTCCCCACTTGTATGTTTAACGTATCTGAGAGCACATAATGAGGGTTTTTCCACTGACATGTGATGGAGGACAAAGCACAGGGTACAAGATGGCAGCATAAAGTATGAGGTATCTCAGTGGAGACAGGTGGGGGACAGAGGAGCAAAAAGCCAACTAAGTGATCAGATAAACAGCTTACCATGTGAACACCTAAATGCAAATACCTCAGACAAAGAGCACACTAAGAATTAGAAACACCATCAAGATTAATCACCTTCTCCCCCCACAGCAATCATCCATAGATACTGAAGATTCGATAAACACAAGTTGCAAATGTTTGCACCAAATTTTGCCTTGAGAGTTGCTTCTCCCATCTCAGGCCTGCAGAATGAGGGCAATAACAGCACCACCTCTAAAAATCGTGAGTGACGGCATTCCCAAGCCTCACTGGTACAGAAGAGTCTGAATCAATGACTGACCCTTTGGTCAGCTTTAAAGTCCATTTGATGGCAGCACTCAGTCCAGAGGGCCAGGCTAAATCTAGTCCCAAACCAACCTGACAAGAACCACACATGTAGAGGTACGGGCCACAGCCCCAACTGTCTTCATCTACTGGTTCACTGCTAGTGCACCAAATTACTAGCATCTATAGATACAGCCTCAGAGCAACAAGCGAAGAAAGTAAGTTCTCTCAGAGGGCTTCCTGCAGGTTGAAGTTATACACAAAAGTCACATAGAAGCTGGTTATTAAGGCCAGTGCTAGTAACAGCTTGCTAGCTGCAAAAGCCAATGCAGAAACCACAAGTTACACAGCTCATGAAACCAAGAACACATAAATATCTTTAGATGCATTTGTTTAGAGTAATAGCAATTTTTTTTTTTTTTAATTCAACCAAACAAACATCAACACGCCCTCATTTCCCCTCCACACAGCCCAAGACCCACTGTAGTAAACAAGTAGTAGAAAGATAAGGCTTCCCAGTCACAGCCCTCTGGAATTGTCACTTCTGAAATGTTGTTTCAAAGAAATCCATCTTGAGGAATGTTCCCCAAACAAACCTAAGAAAGTTAAAAGGTACAACTCAATATAAAGTGTTACTAAGATGTGTCAAGTTTTGATCATGGTTTACTTCATATTTGTTCATGAGGTGCTTTCTAGCGGTTTTTACAGGAAGCAAGTAAGTTACTGGTGTGTTCAGGGCAATAAAAAATAAAAAAAATAAGATTTGCAGCACAATTAATGAAAATAACTGAATACACCAAGCACTTTAACAGAACTGTGCATAAACTTCTACTCTATCTGCCCAGAAAGCATTTCATAAGGCAACTTGAATTAACTTGTCCAACTAGTGAAATATCACTCAAAGAAATGAAAAACACCCTCCCCTCCTAAATAATTATACCTTTCATTCATCAGTGACACGCAGTGGTTAGGATTCATAAGAGCAGATCATGAAGCTGTCTTTTCCATATTCTGCCATCTGGAAGCTTGTAATATCACACACCTCCATTCCTTTTGGTTAGGAGACCCAATAACACTTGACTGCCATCTGTTATTTTGGGACTCCTCATGACTATTTCATGATCCTGTCAGAGTACCACTTTGCTGTTATTGTTTATTGTGGGGGATGAACAGCTAGCTCTGACACTGCTATGCATGTAGCAGCACATCCTGTGATATCTGAGACATATCCTCCCTCCAGAGACTCTTGTTAGAGGAACATAGGAGCTTATAAATGGGGCGTGCAAAAGTAAAATGAAACCTAATTTTTTGCAGTAAATTATGTGTGAACTTGATGATACTGGTTCCACTCATCCATGATTATTAAAAGTTGCAAGGAGGTTGCTGTGGAGGTCTCTTTGTCCAACTCTAGGACACTGAAGAGGAAATACGACATTACATTTTTTAATATAGGTCGTGTTAAATACCCAGTACTTAAACAGCAGATATGATGATTTTTCAAAGCCCTCTTTGAGCAAGTGAAGTTCTGCTCAAAATTATGATTAAATTCTTTCTGGTAAAAAAAAACAAAACAAAACAAACAAAACAAACAACTCAAGAACATACACATTTAAGTATCTTGAGTGTGCCAAAACAGGTAAGAGTGCAAGGAGGCTTTAGTAGTTCATATGAATCTCTTGATAGAAGCACTGTTGCCATAACAACAGCATATTAGAAGGATGGGGGGGGGGGGGGGGGGGGAGTGCCAGAAACACATAACTTTCATAATGAAAAAGATGTAGTTTCAGGTCTTCTCTATTATATGCTACAGCTCATTTACCACAGCTAAATAAGCACAGACCGTATGCAATACATTTCAAACCAGCAAGCATCTGTTTTTCTTTGCTACTCCTCACCTTTATCATATCTAAATATTTCAGAAAGCATTAGTCATTATAGTACCCTTGTGAGAAAAGTGGCTTTATCACTGCTGATTGGCATTAGGGTAAGTCAATCAGAGAGCACCAATTAACCTGCCTCAAGTCATATTAGAAACCTACCACAGAAGCAGAACCACGTTCCAGACTGACACAACTGTACACAACCTTACCTTCAAGGATATCTCTCTTCCCACCAGTGCTGAGCAGATGCTCAACCCCTTCCCCAAGATTCAGAAAAGGTCAGACATGGATATTTTGGTAACAGAGAAAGCACTGTACTGAATAACTGGCGTAGTGAGAATTAGGGATTCCCTCCTGCATTTGCTCCAATTACGAAACAGGCTTCCCAGGTTCCACTATAAAAAGCAAAGGTTTCCTCATTTGCACAAGCTGTACTTATCTGGAAGGAAATGCCTGGAATGGGATCTCTCTTTAAAGGGAGAATTGTCTCCAGAACAATTTGCAAAGCATAAATTTATCATCTGCATGACATTGCCTGGAAGAATTGCCTCCAAGGACAAAGGATGTCAAGCTACTAGTAAATGTCGTCTTTTTCTTTTCTTCCTTCCCCCCTCTTCCTTGTATTCCTCAGGAGGGGGCCTGAATTACTGTAGTTCTTTATTTCCCTGGAGTTCCTAAATGCTATTATTATTCCTTGGATGCATCCAATTCAGAGCCCTGCAACTTGTTTCCTGACAGGTTTCAGCCTAGCCTTTCTGACATGGGACAAATTCTTAAAAAAATCAATTAAAAAGCCTTTATAAGAGTTTTACATATTGCATGGAAGGCTGCTTTTTAGCCATGACCCATTGTACTTTATCAGACTTTTTCCCTCAAATGTATTTAGGATGTCATAAGGATTTTAGCAAGCTATTCACTAGGCTTCTGTTGAATATTCCTCATGGCCATAGAAGCTTTATCTTCTGCGTATCTGTCTTGTGGTCAGGAAACTAGCCCCCAGATGGTGTTTAAGTCAACTGCATCATGCATTTCTGTTGTTAACCCAGCTGAATAATAGGACACTGGCAGGTAGTGAGATCTGGCATAAATAGTGCCTTTTACCTATAACACACTATTATGCTGCTTCTTTACAGTGCCATTAGAGAGAAGTAGTCGTCAGTGACATGGGACACAGCACCCAGGTGCATGTCTGCTCATGTCCCCTGCTCCCATTTGTCAGAGCCATGAGCAGTTGGAGTTCAAATCCCTGCTCCTCCTGGGGAGGTATGACCCCATGTCTCCCATCTCTTAGCACACATGCCACTCTGCAAGGCTTTACAGGTGGAGAGGGAGACCACAGGAGCTTTGCTAGGAGGACTTAGGTTGTGGTCAGTACAGCAGTGCCAAAAATCACTGCACCCAGGTTAATTTACAGGAGTAGACCATTCCCCGAGTCTCCCTTCTCTGCACAACAGGCAAGGGGAGGTCCACAAAATTCCACAGCCCTTCACTGTATTCAGCTCACCCTACTCACATGCTCCCATTACTACAACAAAAAATTCATACTACAATGTGAGGAAGACAACCCACAAAATCAACTGCCAAATACTGTGTTCTGGACTAGCATAAGCCTTCAGATCATAGCCTTGAATTCAGATAATAGGAGCAAGTACTTTGTCTCTCAGAAAGACTTTCCTGACTTGGAAGAAGTTCTACCAAGGAGAAAACAATTGCTGAATGCTTTCTTCTGTAAATGGCAGCAAGTCATTAGCCTCTTGACTTCCCACATCGTTTACTTGGTTGATCTAGTCACTCTCCACAGGCGATTCTTCAGAAAGCCAAGCTCTAGCATTATTTTACCAGTTACATTTCCTCAAAACACAGGAGTGCTAAATCCTCTGTTTTTCCTTTGGTGAGAGATCAGTGGGAATCTCTAAAGATAGGTATAACCATCCAATCTCTTTGAAAATCTGAGTGATCCAAATGTGTCTGCTTTTTTTTGTGTTCACTGAGACTCAAATTGTTCTGTGACCTCGAGCTGTTGTCAGAGCCAGCATGGTTTCCTTCTTCTAGACCCCTACTCTAAAGTACCAGCTTCAATACTTCTCTTTGTGGCTTCTAATAGTACAGGGGTTTTTTGGCCATCTATTTTTCCTCCATCTAAAATTTGGCCCAGTGTAGTTTTCTTAACTATTGCCACTACACTTGAACTTACATCATTTGCATTCCTTTTTTCTTTTTTCCTCCCTTAATGATGACAAATACCACCAAGGGCCTGTAGCAGGGCAGGTATGATGCCACAGCCCAGTTTTTACATCTGGATTTCAAATTCCTGAAGTTTATTGAGAACTAAGGTGTTTCCTCAGAATTACACATTGTCTGGGATTCTTAGGAAAAGGGAATAGCCTACATATTGCTTCAGCATCTTTATTTATATGCATTTGTCAGTGTGCTAAAGTAAACAAGTTGCACTGGGAATACAGACCTTTATGCCAAGAAAGGGTCTCTGTCAAATCCCTTTCAGCAGGAACTCAAGCCCCAAGAGCAGCAAATTGTTTATCCCTTCTTCCCATTTCTTATGCAACATCATCCTGGAAGAACACTCATATATTGGCTGGTAATGTCCCCCCTGGAGCTCGGGCACAGCATGTTCCCACTGGAGAGAACACCCTTCTCCTGACCCTGATGAATGATTACAGAGTAGCTCTGATTCAGCAGTAACTTTCCTGCACTGCATCATTAAGCTGGAACACAATAAAACTGCCTCTGCCATCGTCCACAACCCAGCAACCTCCACCCTGATAAAAACTAGTTGTTTTCTGCTTTCTCTATTAAAAAACATTTCTGCATTTCACAATGGTAGCACACTAGCCACTTTATTCTCCTCAGCAGATTCACTTTTACATAATAACCTTATATCTCCCCACACAATGGCAATTTTGGTGTTAAATATCCAATCTTGCAAGATTTATTCTTTTCTAGAACAATTATCTAACCTCATTTCAGGCAGCAGTGACTGAAGTTCCCATCTGAACACCTATCACACTCCAGAACAATTAAGTCAACATATGCTAATTATGGTTTTGTACCCTCACTACCATGAATCCATCTAAAATACTAGCTTTCTGAAAGATTTTCTACAGTGATGTAATATACGGTGTATAAAGGAGATTAAACATCCTTTATTATACAGAAATAGTGAGCAATTATTATGCTCTTTCAGAGTCTTCCCAAGGGCAACCCATAAATAGTATGACGCCTATTAAAGGAATACACGGGTCCTAAATTTCTGCACACAGACTCTCTGAATTTACATCTGCAGCCCCACTCTTTAGTATAAATTCAACTAGAAGATTTCATAACAGTTTTCATGTAGATCATAGAAGGGTGCCAGCAGACTAAATTATCTCAGTCGTCACGCCTCCCTCATTTACACCTACTCTGAGCTGGGAGAACTTTAAGACTTGCATATTGGGGCTTATTGTAAATGCCAGTCACCAAACTGCTCTGCTCCCAGAGCAATCCGAGTCTTTAAAATCATGGATTCTGGTCTCTTGTTTTCCCTTGTATCTTTAAATGCAATAAACTAATTGCAGAAGGCAATAAGGAAGCACACAAGGTCACAAAAACCAAAAGGATGGTTCAAAGCTATTGCTGTATTATTAGCACCATTTGAAAGCAACATTAGCATGAAGCAAACAATTAGAAACATCCTTTCCTTATCCTGCCAAGGGGCTGACTGCCTCTAGTGTGATGAAAGAAAGGCATGAGATCTCCATTTCATAAACACAGGGAGCAGAGACCAAGAAATACATTGCAGAAGGAGTGATTCTCTGTGACAGAGAAGTGATAGAAGTTGTAAAGATCTGTAGATCTGGTAGACTAACAAGATCTGCATCCAAGACCCAAAGTTTCACCTGGAATTCCAGCTCTTGGAGTCCAATTCTTCTCTCAGACTCGCAGCTTTCAGTTTTTCTATAGAATAAAATTCTTTAAAAGGGGGAATTCTGAAGGCTCAGTAAACATAGAAAGTGAAGTATGATCACAACACTTAATTATGTTTTCAGTCTGATTTTTTTAAACCTGCATTAGGTTAAAACAAAGCAGGCATGCCACACAACATCATAAAGGTGCAAATGCTATTCCAGCTTTGTAGACAGAAACATTGATTTGGTCACTTTGATATTTTCTTTAACAGAAAAAGAAAGAACAAGACTTAAACCTCAACAAGAAAAAATGATCAATCATTTAAAAAGATTCCAAGACAAATTCAGGAAAGCAAAATACAAAGATAGCATGTAGTACTGTGTAGGTAGAACAAACGAACCCCAGAAGAATTGAGAGACTTTTCAGGTACCTTTACATGCCTGAACCAAACAGACATCAGTTCATACAGATCACCTTCCAGCACCTACAAAATTAACAAAATAGGAGCTAGAAATCTGACCAAAGAGCTATAGGTATAATATTAATCACTTACTCTTCAGTGTATGTGTCCTGTGGGACACGCACAACGTGAACTCAAGTCCCTGTCTCTTCCTTGGCCCTCTGAGGTCCTCTCTGCCCAGCTCTATGCCACACTGACTTGCCCTGTTGCAAGGCCTGGACATCTCCAGGAGGGATGTTTATGAATGGCAATCCACCCAGAGGCTCCTTACCTCAGCTTCCAGTGCCTTCTTACACACAGCTGCCATGTATCCTGTGTCCCAGAGTTGCAAGACAAAAAAAAAAACCCAAACAAAAAAAAAAAACCAAAACACAAACCACCACCACAAAAACCAAAACAAAAAAATAAAATAAACCAAAAAACCCCAACCAAACAAAAAAAACGCCAAAAATCCATCTACATAGAGTGGGTAGGAATTTTAAGATTTCTTTGGCAAATAAGCTAGCGTATGGGTTATGAGGAGGAATCCTGTCATGCAAACCCTCCTTGACTGCCAGGGCACAGAAGGGGGTACCAGATGCCTCTTCTTCAGCATACGTAGCAACTTCAGGTGTTGTGCCCATTCTTTGATTAACTTAAAGAGCTTTTTATGGAGGGTTTCTTAGCAGTTTGGATCACAAATGTTGTTGGTCTGATCTTTTTGTACTTTAAAAGAAAAGATGACGACCTATGCTATTTTACAGATGGCACAATCAAGGCACAAAAGGGAATCTGGGTCGAGGGTTGAGAACAGGATACAGATTCCCTGTCCCATGAGGCTCAGTCATGCTTTCTTCCTCAGCAGGGATCAGAGCAGGCCTGACAAGGCACCACACGTGCTCCTTCTCAGAACATACCATGAGAGCTTAGGCAGACATTGATTAGACTACCAAACTGCAGGCCAGCTCCTCAGCTGCAGAGATGGAAGCAGCCCTATCTGGGCAGTGCTGACTTTCTGCAGGCACAGCCCCAGGGACCTCTGAAGCACTTCTGCATCACAGATTTGAGATATGAGCTTGACTGCACAAGAGGTAAGTGTCCAACATACCTCTGCACACACAGAGGAAAGGCGGCAGTTTCCATGGCAACGCTCATCTTGAGAGCTTTCAATTCATCCACCCTGCTCCTCTCTGCCCCGTATCCCAGGCACGCATCTCTCTCTGTGCTCATCAGCACACTCACAAAAGAAGTACTTAGGCATGCACAGCTTTCTGCCTTCCTCCTACCTGCAGGATTCCCATGTGTACCCAGGAGGGCAGAGGCACCTTTGGGGACATGCCTAAATTTTCCAGACACAATGAACAATTAGATGATGAAAGCCCCAGTGGGCTCGAGAGGATGGGGATATTTTAACTGCAAGCAGTTCCAACTTCAAATGTCCTATCACAATAAAACACAATGGTCTTAACATCCAGGCTAAGGTCCCCACTGATATAACAAAACTGTCAAAGCAAGATACAATCATTGCTTTGACTATCTCAAAGCATATCCCTACATGCTATTTGTTCACTCATACTAGTGCCCAAATTCTCAGTCCTCTTTTCCTGTATCAGCAGGGGGTTCTAGCTATGCAAAAGTGTAAATAGAAAAACCCTCCAGTGTCTGTTTTTATGTAAAGTATCTGAAGCTGTCATAGTGCATGTTCCTGTATGTAGATCTGTGTGGACAGGCAGAAGAGGACAGAGGCCTGCCCTGGGGTCCAACATGCACAGAGTAGCTCCTGGGTCATGACACCTTCTCTAAGTTACTGATAGGGCACTATTGCTCTGTTTCCAAAAACTAGGTGTTTGAGGAAGAAAAGAGTTGGTCCACCTCTCCTCTGCAAAGTACATTGAGACCCACTGATAGAAATAATGCTAGCTATTATAAAGCTGAGGCCTTTTACATAACATTCTGCAAATTTATTATTTGTACAAAGCAATGCTTCACTTCCACATAAACAGCATGTGTGCCCCCAACAGGAATTCATGTCGTAGTCACTGTACCCAAAGCGACCACATTTTACTATGTGAAGTTCGCAGTGTATTTCTTAAATTGTCTGCAACTCAGCAGCAAAGCTAAGACAAGGGAAGTTTATGTCAGAGCTCCCTTTCCTCCCATAGCTCTGCTACCCCTAATCTCTCACCTATCTTTCATCAGAAGTACCTCATGGTCTGCTCCCTCCCCAACTCCTAGTATCTCTCTTGCCTTTATTACTAGTTATGCGAGGAATAACTGAGACTTTTTCATAGCTGTATTTTTAAAGGAAGCAAAGTGCCTGGGTGTACAGGTGGTAGACTGTAGATTGAAAATACAGTAATACCCCTGCCCAGTCTGTTTCAGTAACTTTGATTATGCAGCATGAGGCAATATCATGCAGCGTCCAGCTACGAGCATCAGCAGCAGCACCAGTCAGAGGCATCTGCTGCTGCCACTGCTTGCCGCACTTCTGGGGTATACCAGTGCTCACAACAAAATGACAAGGTCCAGCAAAGCTCACAAGGCATACAGCAACACCCCTGGTAGGGGCACAGCCATGTTCACAGGGAATTCACTTTCGACTCTGAATTTCCAGTATTCAGAGCTCAGCACTGCAAGATCAATGCTGTAGTGCAGGAGAAAGAAGGGGAGGTGACTGTCCCATGCACATAAACAAGAAAATATTTACCACCATATGTCTGAGACAGACAACCCATAGTCTAACAAAATAACCAACAGCAAATCACAGCTGAAAGCAAATGTTAACATACCAGTTATTTCTATAGCAAATCAGCTGGTTTCTTTTGTGTGTTGAGCTTAGAGCCAATGACTAGCAATACAGATATCTCACCCTACCTCCCCATAGTACAGGAGATTACAGAGGTTGCATTAATCAGTACAGTCACAGATCACTATGAAGACTTGCTTTGTCTCAAGAACTTGCCTTACAAAATAAATCTATACTGGTAGATAATGCCTCAGGATTATCACTGAGTTAATGTAGTAAGTTTCACAATTAACTACAAAGGTGTTGTTTGGGATTGGAAAAATGGGTATCCACTCCCAAATCAGCATAGTAGATGTCAAAGTTACTGTAAATCATTAAAACCCCACAACACAAAAAAATCTGTGATTGTACTTCTTCCTACTCATCTTATGGCACTGCAGCTCCCACCCAGATTTGATCTTTCAGACAGCATAACTGCAGCTATTCTGGAAAATGTCAAAAACATCTCATCTCCCCTTAACTTCAGTAAGAATAATACAGTATTTGCATGCTGTGTCATAATGACCTGTAGCTTCAATCTTGCTAAAAAAGAACCATAAATGGAAGTTTGAATGTGATAAAGATGAACTTTGTCTATCATTTGCTTTCAAGTAAAAGGAATATCTGTAGCATGAATAAGTTTAAGAGGTCTCAGTTAAGGGCTAGAGGGACAAAATACCTGATCTATATTTACACTGGAATAAAAAAAGTGAAATTGAGCAGATGCAGACTTTTACTGAAAAGAACATTCAGCTTTTTTTGACACCTCAGTTCCACCTTTCATTTTTCAAAGGTTTTACAGTACAATCTAAAATTGAAATGAAAATACACAAAAATAGTTTTAATAAATAATGCTATCTATCCCTTATTACTACTTGTTGAGATTCAAGATTCCTCTGAAGATTCTTACCCAGAAAAATTAAAATGTTTATATTCAACAGGAAGAAGGTTTTCTAGACAACACGTATCTGCCACAATAAAAGTCTACACTCCCCTCAAACCCCTCCCACTCACACACAGGTTTCCCAACCAAAAAACCATGTATGAATATCACAGGCTCTCATACACAGGCAAGTTTCAAGTAGTTTGCAGGAAAAGGCTGCAGCTTTGCACCACAGAGTATACTCCTTCACTAAGGAGCATGAACTGAATGAGACAGGAATGGGCAGAGATGATGCATCTTGTTACAAAACTTTTCATGACATGACACTAAAAAAAAGTATACAGAAAACAGACCAATGTCTGTAAATTCCAAGTTCAGGAAAGATTCAAATACTGTTATTTGCCCCCAGTTTCTGCAGTGTAGTGTAAGAGAGAGTTACTTACATGCAGTTTCACCACAAACAACTATTTGCAAAATAAGAGCCCCTTGTAAGATGGGATATGAATAGAGGGAATAAATAGCAGCAAGAGCAGCATTAATAATCTGTGCAGGTGCAATGACAATACATTATGTTATCCTGTTAATTTGATATTTAGGAACTGTTCTACCAATGCCCATCACAGACCTGCCCGAGCAGTACATGCTCTGTTATGTCAACTTTCAGTCTGTGAACTTGCATTTTCAGAAAATAACTTTACTTCTTGCAATAGCTTGAATGACAAATTTGCAGTGTCCTCAACCACTTCCACATTACAAATTCGCATTGCATTTTGCTAAACTAAGTTACATTGAGTTGGACGACTGGCACAAGAGCTCCTGATGTCATACAGACACAAGCTTTTTATAGTCGGTCACGTTCTCCTGTAGTAAAAATTTGACATAGTCCACAGAGAAGGTCAGAACAGGAGCTAAATCAATTTATATTAGCAATGGACCAAGGTTTAACATTTTTCATGCTAGAACTAAAACTAACATAGGGTGCTAAATAAAAGCTGTTGCTTGAACTCACTTAATATTCCTGTTTCTGCTAATTTTGCCTTGTTCTTCCTTGCCAGCTTAGGTCTGAGGTAGTGCTTTCTACAAGAGGGAAAAAAATTGCAGTCCTTTCAGTTAATTTGACTTTTTCCCCCTCTTTCAGAAATTGACATAATTACCAATTATGACTATGCATATATCAGCATGTTTTCTTAAGAACATTTTCTGTATAAAGAGATAAGCTAGCTCCCTGCCTCATGCACTTGCCTACACTCCAGCTCCATTATGAAAGCAAACATACATTTTTCAAAGCAGCTGACCAAAGTCTTGGGTCCCATTCCCTGGCAGCCACACTTGATAAATTTCCAAATCATAAAAGCTTCATGTAGTCTGTTTGCTTTACTGAAAGTAGTTTATTTTTAATATTAGACAAGGAAAAATAAAATAAAAAAGTCTTATTAAATAAATGCAACCTAGAACTAGATTATTGGCCCTGAACAGAAAAAAAAAGTATGATATTTCTGCATTTCAGATTAGACATACATTGGTTCATATCATTTTGACTGCTAGCATTCAATCTCATATGAGGCCATATGGGGAAAAAGGGACTTCGGTACAGAAAACAAAAATATACACTTAAAACAGCTATGCTCTGCATCTATTCCCAGTGCAAATTCTGATTAAGGTAATATCTTCCAGATCTAAGCAAGGACAAAAGAGTCCTTCATGTAATGCTAAAACAACAGATAAAAATAAATAAAGATGTTTTGAGGGGGGAAAACCAAAACACCACAAAACACTCAACAGTGAGGGGAAAAGTTGACAAATGTGGAGGGGGAAAAAAAAAAAAATCAGCTCCAGTGATTTGAAAGAATCTAGCATGCAATACTATATATAGATATATATATGTGCAACAACTGTCAACCTACACCTTTCTTTTTATTCCAATTTTGCACTTGCACAGAATGATATGAAAATATAAGCTATCATTGGAAAAGGCACTTACAAATACAGGCCTGTGCACAGAAGTATAGCTAGTGATTTAACATATAAGACTTCCTGATTCAAATTAGAGGCAGGAAGATGTATTCCCTTCTGCTTCGATGAGGCAGAGCTCACTGAAGTCCAAAGGAGCCCACCGATTTCATTGGGCACCAGGCTGGACCTACAATCGTGATAATCACAGTAGTACAATATCTGCCATCATTGACATGGATCATTTACTTCCAGGCTTCAAATGCATCTTTCACTTGCAAAATAATGGCTATGTGGGCTGCTGAAGCAAGCATAAAAAAGAAAATTAGCTAAACCAAAAGCCGGGTTTGAGTTTTGACCTCCACTTGAAAGTCCTTCTCTGCATGTACAACAGCTTTCTCGCTGACTTACTGGCAAACACTGGCTTTTCAGAAGCTATCTTTATTTGCAGCCTTCAAAACAGCACCTAAGAGACTGACTCCCAGGCCATTCACACCTTTCCTCCAACCCTGCAAATAAGACTGTGTTCCTTGTGAGGCTGGTCCCTCATGTTTTTTCCTCTGAAGCAGCCCAAATGGATTGGCTGTGACATTCAGCTTTCAAATACTGTCACTCACCAGGGGCCTGTCAACACAAGGTCAAGCCCTAGGAGCTCTCATTTTCTCCCCTTTGTTTTCTTTTAATAGCAAAGACAGACACGAGCTAATACTTACCATGACACCCACTTATCTGGAATTGTCCATTTCCTCAAACCACTGCTAAGGGAGCCCATTTGAATACATTCCTAGGAAAGGTGCTAAAAACTAGGGGTTTACACCTTGGAGAATGTGAACAGCAGGTCACGTTTCTGATCAGAAGAGCTAAAAGCTAAGGAATTCTCTCTTGGAAGCTTACATGAAGCACACTAGCGATAAAGAAACACTTTCGTACTTGACCTTCAATAACTTCCAAATTAAATTTGTTTTCAGAATTTTAAACATTACAGTCTACAAACAAGAATGAATTCAGCTGTCCATGAAACACTCGAATGACGCACAAATCTAAACGACGTATTCCACTTCTAAGAGCAATATTCTAGTTTCCAACAATTTTAAGACATATGACTTGGCAGACAATGCTGTTTACCAAGTCCTCAAAATGCAACGTTGATGCTGGCCAAATAAAGAAATCCAATTATTTTGCTCATCAAAAGGAGACTGGATTGTTGTATTTTTATTTGATCAAGGACCCACCACTGCAGAAGCCTGCAGCTCTGCTCCACATAAGCTTGTGGAAGATGAGAAATAAATAAACCAAAAAGCACCTTCACTTCCAAGCTTCTTTAAGGAACTTTGTTTCATTGAGTGTTTTTAGAGGGCAGAAAGAACCTGTAGTTTTTCCACTGCCTCATCTCAGCACAATGGAAACAAGGTTGTATGAAAAGAATACATAGTCCAACTAATGGTCTTTCTTGTATTTCCAATGACGCATCTAAATCCTGATCAAGAAAACACCGTTGAGTCTTCATTCTCATACTCATCTCTTCTCAATTTGTTCTTACTCTTCTCAGCATAAATATAGTTAAGTCACGTGATTGGAATAGGTTGAGAGTAAGAAAGTGATTATGAGGGACAAGAAAAGACCAGCTGATGGCAGAAAGTCAAGAAGATGGGGCAGGAGGAGACTGTGACAGTAGTAAACCCATGAGACAAGAAGAGGGCAAGGTGCACTGAGAGTTGGACTCATTTCAAACACTGCCTTGGGCAACTGCAGCTGACACTGCTGGCTGTGTAGGGGCGAGCTGGCAGAAAGATACCCTCCCACAGGCCAGGGTACTGCAGCAGTTATGAAGCCTCCACCAGGTCATGAAGCAAAAAGCCATACTTGTCCCTACACATCTGGGCACTGAACCCCAGCTGGCACCAACCAGCTTCTCAGACTTTGAAGGCAGCAGCGCAGGATGTATGTATCCAGGGAATTAACCTGGCAGCCTGGCTGGGAAGACAGGAGGTAGAGAAGGAAAGGGAGGGAAATCCAGTCGATGATATTTCAATAGCTGGAGGCTGGCACAATATTCTGTACTTAACTGCCTTCTTTGTAGAAGAAAAGCCATCTGTCAGTTTGCTTGATAGCCTAATTCTCCCCTTATTCAGCATTAGTAGAGAAGTAGATTTTGTGCCTTAGCCTGCATTATTCTACAGTTTTCTTTGTAAGCTACTCAGATTTCTTAATATCTGAGAAGAGAGGAACTAAAAAGGCAGCCCTCTGGCCCATTACAGCCTATAAAGGTTGTTGGGTTTTTTTTTGTTTTTACATAGTCACCAAAGAGACTTTTAAACTATGACATCCCTCAATGGTACTAGCTGGTCTTTGCTATCCCCATTGTGGTAGTAACCACTACAGGATTTCCCCAAGGGATGTAGCGTCTCTTCTGCATGGATTGACTCAGGGGGGGCTCCAGGCATCCATTGGGAATGTTTAGAGTCAGGGTTGGGATGGCCAAGCACTATAAGATTTGCTGGCTCATCCCAGCAGCTGCTCTGCAAAGGCCACACATCACCCTTCAGCTGAAGGAATCTTAGACATCCCAAAAGAGACTACTCTTTCTTTAAAAAAGGCAAAAAAACAACCCACACCACCACACACAAAAAAACCCAAAACCCACCCACACAAACATCCCCTGGTGTAAGGCATACAGGCATGGAGCGATACAGCTGACACTGGAGATCCCAAGGCTATAAAGAACTCGCCAATGGACAGATGAAAATAAATGCAAAGCTAGGAGCTGGGTAAAAATCGTTTTAGGGGTAACAGAAAACAAAAACCAGTTATCCAACAAATGAAATACACACCATATATATAGTAAATTTGGATGTAATGTGAAGATGCAAGACAGTCAAGAAAAAGCAAGGTATAAAAGCTTGTTAGAAAACACTTTAAAAAAAATATATCACATTCCTCCCAGTGATGATGCTTTGGGACAGTCATAACTCCCTGTAAACCCTTCACCCTAGCCTGAGCCAACCTTAGGACCCAGAGAGACTAGGGAGTGGCAAGCATAACATCAGAGAAGGGGTAGGCCCTAGGAAGTATCTGAGATGTTCCTAGCGGTTGTTAAACCACACCACCACCAGTGCTTCAATATTGCTTCTTGTGCTTCAATATTGCTTTGAGAAGAGGCAACACAGCAGCCATCTATATATTATGGATTTAAAAGATTCATTCCTCAACCAGCATGCAGCAGAGTTGAGAAAAATCCATTTGGAAAAAAAAAAACTTTAGAAATCAGAGGAAGAAAAGCTGAAAGGAAGCTTTGAAAATAACTTCTTCTGGATTAAAATGACACCAACAATAAGATGTGATGAATGGAAGGACATAAGGTCAAGTGTTAAAGTAAACCTACAGCCATTTCTCTCAGCCCAGCAGTCTAAGAGTTCACAAGACAGAAAATCAGCTCAGACTGTAAACAAACTGTCAAGTGCAAGGTTTTTTCATCCATTTAAAAAGAAAATGAGAAAAAGGACATCATACTTCGAGCTTATGGGTAGCTATCTTCAGAAAAAGGGATTAACACGTGAATGACAACTATAATAAACATCCTTTAAATGCTATACTGCTCTTTCTCCATTTTAACCATGCCAATAAGCTTCTCTTATTCTTACAGACTTAAGCAAGTTTCATACCTTTTTCTGCTGCGCAACAGCATGGTAGCCAAGCTAGTAAGCTCAAACTGGGATTTATTTCCCAGTTTGGGCTCAGTTTTGCTATTGGTAGGACATAGGGAGACATTAAGACCAATGTAAGAAGGGTTCATAAAACCACAAATAGATCTCAGTGAAATCTGAATTCTGTGGCATCGTAAGCATTGAGCTCCTAGAAGGGAAAAAAATCAGCATATGCATTGACTACAGGAAAATCCCAAATGGCAGAAAACTGGTTTATTTGTCAGCCATCCTTAGTAAATGGCCACACAGCATTTCTGAAGATGGAGCAAGAATAGCTGTGACTACATGTAGCACTAGAATTCGACTTACTTATGGCACTGAACAAACCTCTGAAAATCAGAGGCCTAGATAGCCATGAACGTGTAGTTTCTCTCCAGTGGGCTCTGTCAGTACCAATTCCTGCGCCCGCCCCCCCCCCCCCCCCCCAACTGTCAGAGTAGAAGTCAACTTAATATTTTGACAGTGTCTTCCTAAAAGTAAAAACAAGGACTAACACAGCCTTCAAAAACTCTACTATTACACATGATAAATACAGTGTTGGCAGTACTTAACATGCTGTATTTAATACAGGAAAAATACAGAAACCTCACCTTAGACAACTAGTAGATTTACCACTTTGCAGCCCATTTTATGACTATTAATTTATCACTTTATAAACTGACCATTGCCAGGGCACAAAGAACATTTTAGTTCCTCTTTATAGAAAATGGCTTTGGCTTAACAGCTGCAAGCAAAAACTTCAAGTCAAATTCAAATATAAAAGAACTCATGTAAGTGTCATGGTGCCCTCTCAACAGGTACTTTACTAATTCCTTCATGTATTTCTAAGCAATTTTATGTTGTGACCTGATTATTTGATAACAACATTTCCCAATATCTTCATTCTTCAGAACTAAAAATAGTAATTGTTTTCATTTACTGCAGTGTCTCTCTTGCCATTTACTCACAACTGTATTGAAAGAGACAAATTAGCCAAAAAAAAAAAGTCACAAAACTTTAGTTTGTAAGCATGATGAAATAAGTAGTGAGAAGGTACCTCTCTAGAGTAGTATGACATTTTTTAAAATTGCTACTACTGGAACAATCAGGCACCACATGATCCCACAATAAAAATAAAGGTTTATCTTAGCTCACTTGAAAAAACAGATATAGGACCTGTATGCTCCTTCTTTACAGCTTAATGCCTAATAAAGCCTACCATGAATCCACTAGGCTTCACTGAACTTCTACAAATCTTGAAAACTGATGGACATCCTACCTCATAGTTCTCAAAAAGAGTAGCAATACGAGATTCTTAGGAAAGTTGGATAACAAGAGTGAGGACCAACACATCTCCCTGGACATACTTGTTTTTCCTCCAAACACACTATTCTTCCACTCAGGAGCATCAGTGATTCAGCTTAATCTTATGAAATTTATAAATTGCCTGCATGAAGTGAAACAGCAATGCTTCTCTGTCAATTAGATCCCATTTTTCTGAGCACACTGATCAGAACAAATGGCCAGATGTTTACATGAGCCCCATCTGGTTTGGATTCACTGGCCAAAGAGAAGTAATGCAGGTAGAATAGTATTTCCTTTCATTAAGTATAAAGAGCATTATTCATCCAAAATATCTGCCTAATATTTCTCTCAATGTATTTTCTTCATTTTGCTAAAACCATCTTATATGAGCTTGACGTCACATGGCCTGTCATCACCGCAATTTTTACCATAGCAACCCATTATCCTACATAGTCACATGAACTAAAGCTGAATGTGGCACTGTCCCTATGCATATGAAGTTTTAATTTAGGTCAGTATTCAGTGCTGCCAGCTAACAAAGTGCAGTCACAGGCTGCCTCTCATATCCAGAGCACAAGGAGATGTGTACAGTGTGTACCAAGGCAATTTATATAAGGAGGTGTTTTTGCAATGCTACAGGGTAGGAAAAACATTAGTTATACCTCTCAACTTAGACATCTGATTACTTTTTTTCTTAACTATTGCAATCACATTGCCATTTGTAACAGAAGGATTTGTGGATGAGCCTCATTGGGATGCCAAGGACTTCTACGTACGTACAACTGGAAGAGCACAGCTCCTCTCTAGGCACCTAAACAAAAGGCCATGAGCAAAGCCTTAAAATATACTCCTGAAAACCCAGCTGCCTTATTCTACTGCTCAGGGGAAGCAGGTAAGTTTTAGCCTAGAGATGCCACCAAACTTGTATCTTGCACTGTAAAAATTAATCTCAGTAGTATAAAACAAACCCTGGAACCGGAAATCCAAATCCTGCAAATATTAGGGAAACTTTTGGGAACCTTTTTTTCTCTAGCACTTCTGTAACATGACATGAGCTGTCATATCTTTTCAATTCTGACATGACAAGAGCTGTGGGACAATATAAGCTGAGCACTGGCAACTACAGCAAGTGAGAAGGCATTTGCTGGAGCTGAACGCGTGTGAGTATTTTCAGACGCCTCACAGTAGCTCACTATTTGTTTCTAGCTGGCTCATTGCACCATTGAAGGAAGACCAGGGAAAAAAGTTACACAAAAGACAGCCACAAAACAAAGTGAATCCTTAGCCTTGAAAAAGAATAAAGTGAAACACATTAACAAGGACTGAGTGGCTAGTATTTGGAAATTCAAATTATTACACAGAAACAAAGTTACACAACATAAATATTTTCTTCTGATTTTCAGCATGGGAAATAAAATTAATTTCCAGAAATGGTAGGAAGGATTTCATATGATGCCCACAATGCAGAGGGTTGTACCACTGAGTAAAGAACATCACATTTGAACCTGTCTCTGAGGAGTAGGCAGTAGGAGAGGATGATCCGAGCGTGACAGGTTGGTTAGCCTGACCTCAGTGTAAAGTTTTAGAACAAAATTCTGCGAAGCAAAAAAAGAGAGAATAAACAAGACAATATATAATAGAACATAATTAAGAGGTGAACACATTTCCAGAGGGTCATTTGAAGAATCAAAAGCAGAAGTCCAAAGTACGTGATCCCTAGAGAGCATCTCTTGGCCTTCCATTCCTCATCATGCCCAGGGCCAATGAAATAATTTACTTATCTTTCACTATGCCCCCAAGTGGAAAGCAGAGCATTGATTCTGGTTTTTGGGCAAATTCTCAAAAAGCAGTCTCACACTAGAAAACTCTATAAATCCCTGTTGCTAGGGAACCCTATGGGCTTTTTGTTGTTGTTTTGTTTTTAAGCTTCATTTCCTTTCCAATTTCTCCTTCTCGATCCTTTTAATCACAGTACAATCTACAATTAGCAAAGCGGTGCAGATGAGTGCTCTCCATTTACAGAAAAAAACCCAACTCTTAAAACCTTAGCAGAAATTTCCAATCCCCTGTAACAGTGCCTCCCTACTCTGAGCACTCAGGGCGTCAAGTGAGCTTTAGTTGAACTCCAGATAAACCAGAGATGCAAAACCAGTAATACCCAGCTTAGAGCATATGCACTGGGTAAAAGAGAATATGTAAAAGCTGAGACACACTAGGAAGTTATAAGTTTCCAGAGAAGGGCAACGAAGCTGGTGAAGGGTCTGGAGCACAAGTCTGATGAGGAACGGCTGAGGGAACTGGGGTTGTTTAGCCTGGAGAAAAGGAGGCTGAGGGGAGACCTCATCGCTCTCTACAACTACCTGAAAGGAGGTTGTAGTGAGGTGGGGGTTGGTCTCTTCTCCCAGGTAACAAGGGATAGGACAAGAGGAAATGGCCTCAAGTTGCACCAGGGGAGGTTTAGACTGGATATTAGGAAATTTTACTTCACTGAAAGTGTTGTCCAGCATTGGAACAGGCTGCCCAGGGAAGTGGTTGGGCTGCCATCCCTGGAGGTATTTAAAGGACGTTTGGATGAGGTGCTTAGGGACATGGTATAGTGGTGGTCTTGGTAGTGTTAGGTTTATGGTTGGACTCTATGATCTTAAAGGTCTTTTCCAACCTATATGATTCTGTGAGAAGATCCAAATACAGCATTGAGTTACACACAGGGTATGGGAACAAAGTCAGGAACACTTCTATCTACTAAAAATGAATCTAAATGAAGAAAAGCTCCCAGGAAATGTCCTGCTATTTCTTCATTGCTACATTGATCCATGTGCCTCCATAATCCTCCAGGAAACTACAGCTAATGCAGTTAGACCCATATTTTCTACTTTACCTCCTCCTCATTTCCTGTTCCAGGGCCGTTTTACAAGTGACCATGTGTAGAAACACACACAGTTAATTTGTTGGGTTTGTTTTCAGCTATCTTTGATACTGACCATAACCCGATTCTGACCCAGCATTTCTTCTAAGTTACATAGTCCTCAGCTGAGATCTCAACTTGAATACTGTCCATTTCCAGTTCTGCCTAAAAGCTGTATCCAACAAATCTCTTAAAAAAATTCATAGCAGTCTTAAAAAAAAAAAAAAAAAAAAAAAAAAAAAAGAGAGAGAGAGAGAGAGAGAGATGGTTGCCAAGAAAAAAAAAAACCACACTCCTTACAGGTTGTTTGTACCCTCATCAGAGCCTGCTGCTCATGACAATGGGCCAGAAACTGCTGGGCCAGAAACTTAAGATCAGACTTTCCAGTTCGAAGGGCTGAATCTCATCATAACTTTCTAAAAGTGTCCCTGTAATGATGAATAAATTATATTACTCTTTCTGTAGTTTACTACTGTGCACAAAATATGCTGCATCTGGAAAACAAAATCCACCCTTCTGGTTAGCTGTTGTTACAGAAATTACTGTGTCGGGGGAATTCTTTTATGGAATGAATGCTGAAAGTTCAACTCAAAAGCAGACTCTTAGCTTTGACTAACGATGACATCTCTCCAAGTATTAAAGACAAGCCCTTTTAGCTCTTTTTAAAGGCTCACACATTGCCACAAATTTAGTAAGACAACAAGATTAAAGCACTCTTAATAAGCCATTGAATTTCAGCACTCCTTGAAGCTCGGGAGAGCAAGGCTACATCTACAGAATTGCAGTGTTACTGATTTAGGCTCATCTCTACCAAACAATAATTTGATCACATACAAAGGGTATTTTTGCATTGTGCCCATTTGTCTCAATGAAGCCACAAAGAAAAAGGAAAGCACGAGATAAAAAACATTGAGGAGACAGTTTTTGTGAAAGTGAAAATATAATCAGTAAAAGAAACCTACAACAGCAGACTGAATTGGTTTTTCCCTTGGTCACAGCTATACGGTATTAATAGCTTCGAGAATCCAGAATAAGACTAAATCTGTAATTATGGTACATTACCTTCCTGCTCTTGAGAAACACTGTCAGTTTACTTTGGCACTCAAACTCCTCAGGAGCATCAGTCCAAATCTTTTGTCTGGCCAGATTGCATTCAGAGTGCTAAACAAGGGCATTAGGTGGCATTTTGGCCAAAAAAAAAAAAAACAAACCCCGATGGGTTTCTCTTGGAGCTCCAAACCTAAGCAGGTAGATACCCTCTGTTACTTACTACACTTTCTCATCTGCATGCAGAGCATGCTGGAACAGCCAAGCCAGGAAGTTTAGGAACGTAGACAGTGTTGTTTTTAAAGGTACAACAGATATAGGTTACATGGGTATTTTTAATAGTTTTACAAATTTTAAGAATGCTGAAAAACTGTTCTTCAAAATACCAGAACTCCTATTAAAGAAGTTTGTTTATGGCTTTTGAGGACAAGAAGTTTTGTATGTCTGTAACAAGCATCATGTCTGTACAGCAGAGAAATGTTGAGCATTTCCCTGGTCAGGACTTTCATATTTAAGAAGTATTAATGTAACTCCAACTCATCTATTCTTAAAAGGCACCATATAGGTAATTTATAAAGCTTTATGTTTACAGACAATGAAAACTTATTCTACATAGTAATTATGCTTAAGTGTTTCAATGCCTTTGTTTAGTCGGAGATCTCCCAAGCTACCACCCAAGATCAATAGCTTCCGGAAAATTAGGATTCCTACCTAGGCTTCATGGTAAGACACAGCAAAGCACCGTCAACTGTACAACAGTCACTGATGCTTCAGTGAAATGATTATCAATCAGTAGGCAAACCAGAGTGACCTGACAGTGTATTATTTTAGTGATAATCCACACTCCATATACTTTAACTCACCTTGGGAAAATCTCTGTAGGAACACAGTTACGATCTTGACTCTGCTACAGCCACTGGTAAAAGCTACTAGAGGTATTAAGCCCAGGACTTAAATCTTCTTAATTGACCACTTCCTGGCCACCAACATTAGACTTACGAAGGCAAAAATAAGGTAAACTCTCAAGTCTCTTTGGAAGTTCACTGCAGATTTATTTACTCTCTAGTTTCCTGCCCCTTCTGTTTTGTTCACAGGAAGGTGCCTTTGTTTCACAATGCATCAAAACACTCATCTCCAAAATGCTTGCAACTTTCATCAATATCCTTATTTCTCTGAATTCAGTTTCTGTGTTTCTTTCTGTGTTTGGTAACTTCCCTAATTGCAGAATGACAGGCAATATTTAATCATAGAACATAGCTACAGCTTAAATAGTAGTACCAGATTTTTGTTCTTATACAGGAAAGAAAATAAACTGTGATTTGTGTTTCTTATCTATATTATGTAATTTAAAATTAAATAAGGGCCATAAAATTGCCTGGTAGAAGCACAAATTCCATTTCCTTTGGACTTTGATTTTTCTTCAGTTTCCAAAATTACAGCAAATACAGAGAGATGTAAAGAGGACACATAATAAAGTTTCAATTTTTCTAGAAATGACAGGCAACCTGATACTAGTATATTGTGAGATGAAACACTAAACAAAATCAGAAGGTAGAATCTCTAGTGGCTACCTTTAATGTTTTCTCTCTCCTCCAAATGGAGGAGAGCTTCAGATTTGCACTAGCATTAGATAAAGGATGAACGTGAAGCCAGATTAGCTATGCAAACATCTATTTTCGTTATTTCTTCATATATTTCTACATTAGCCTATGCTTTCAAAAGTCAAAGCTACAACGTAAGAAACAAAATCCAATCCTAACCATACATCCTGTATTAGAAATTTTTGTCCCCAGTACTCAGTCGTTCAGCCTAATCTCCTCAAGTGTGAGGCCAAAACAGGAGGAGGTGAAAGGCAAGCACCTCTATAGTTTCCTGACACCCAAAACTGTTAACACCTACTTTAGTCCCAGCACAAGGTTCGAGGACCCCATCTGTTGTTCTACATTTAACCAACTACAGTGATCCTTAATCCTTTCGTTTCTACATGGGAAGACTTCATTCACCTGAAGATGCTGGGGATACCAAACATCCAAAAGATCTCCCTATCTGGAAGGAAATTTTCAGCTGGCCTACAGTGTTTTTGTGAGTGGGTTTTTTTGTTTGTTGAGGGGGCTTGTATGGGGTTTTTGTTCGAATTTTTTTTTTTTTTAAATGCAGCCTTACTAATACCAAGGGCATAGGTTACATGAATTGTTTTGTCAGTAGTGGAACTACTGTAACTTATGACCAATATCAGCTGACAGTTCTTTTCTCAACATCGTCCTTGTGCCCTACCAAGAGTCACCACATTGGCAGATCTGCCATCAGAAGTATATAGCTAATTTTTAAACCATATCTACCTATTCTTGTTTATAGGTAGATTTTTATATGAACATGTATATATGGCATATACATAATGAAAAAGAAATCAAAACTGTCTTTGAATAGCTTTTCTTTGGAATAGGGGGAGGAACATTTGCTTGGTTTGATTGATTTTTATTTTTTTTTAAGCCTGATCATTTCACAGATTGTGTTTCAGGAAGGGCTCACATTTGAATCAGTGTAACCAAGGAAATGGCAACCTTTGTGAGGACAGAATGAGTGACTGGCATTACTCAGAACTGTTCTAGACAGAGCAATCCTATATAAATGCATTGTTTTTCCCCCCAGTTTCACAGCATCTGCTCATTTAATAAGCATACTTTATCACACTCACACATGTGTTGTTGCTGCAGTAATAGCTCATCTTTGCTCAAGACACTGTGATGACAGTACTATCACACATTTTCTATACTAACAAGAGTCACCAATAGATACCAGATAAAATGAAAAGGTGAGAATAGTATTTTGGATATTTGGTTTTCCCCAAAGGTATATCTTAATATCTGGAGACAAGAATCACACATAGATACATGAAATACATGCATGTTCACCAATTTTGCAATAACATGGTTAAGATCACAGAAATATAAAAGCCTGGATTTTCTGTAGATTTTAATTCAATTGTTTGTGACTCCTTAGGTGTTCTGTCAAAGTCTAGAAGTACAGCAGCTGACAAAAAGATTTGGCAGTTCTTACACAAGACAAATCCAAGCTATCAGGAATGCCTAGTATATTACTACATGCAATCAGTGATCAAATAATTCTTTCTTTCCACAGCTTGTGGTAACCAATATAGCACAGAGCCCAGATAACAAGTCTTAGCTGTATACGGTGCAGAACTTTGAAAACATTTAGTTACAAGTTTCTGCTCATACGCTTGGAAATCAAGTTACATACTGAAACCATCCATATGCCAGCCTACAGTCTTCTGCTCGGATTAACAGACAGATGATTTTGTATTCCATTGCAGACAAAGACAATGCATTCAACAATTTTTACCTTTAGGAGCTAGACGTTTGAACTGAACTTTATTAAAAGGAATCATCCTTCAGGAGCACTGGGAGAAGAGGGTGCAGGACAGTCTGAACAGGATTAGCTATTTTTGTGTACCATTTGCTTTGCCACTCATGTACTAGAGACAAGTTCTCTATGTTGTTGCAAAGCTAAGTGCACAAAACTGCTATCATCCCCCAAACAACAAAGATGTTACCCTTTTACAAAATACCACTTCACTGCAGCCTGCAAAGCTAGTTACAGAAAGTAAGAGCTCTGGAAGAAAACAATTTTGTACTTGAATTGTAAATGCCATAGGAAAGCTCCACTCAAAAAAATGCTGTATTATCTATTATAGCAGGGATGTTCTCTGTCCTAGACTGGTGGTAGGGAAACGGAGCAGAGGTCTGCTCCTAAATAAAGGAAATTGCTCTGTCAGAAAGGTTGCATGGGCCTTACAACAGCAACTCAAAGGAAGTGGTAGCATCTCCCACCCCCGTGCCCCTCCTTACCACTCCACAAGGGACAGTATTTACAGTGGGGTGCAGACAGTACGGCAGACCAAACCCCTACATTCTAAAGAGCTTGTACAGTCCTGATCTACCAGTCATGGTAGATGTAACCAGTAACCAGTCATGCTGAGTAGCATAACTCCTAGAAGAGATCTAATTGTATTTAATTTTGCTCTGGAAAGTACTCTCTGCTTTTAAGAGAGTATGGGCAATCTCATGAAAATCATCTGGACTTCACAGATCGTATTGGATCAAGCTACTGTTACAGACAGCTTTAAATAGCATGGGATCAGGAATTTGTAACATCAGCTACAATAAAGTGACAGTAAAAACCCTGCTAAATAGCTTAGCATCAGTCACAACTACAAGTCACAGCAGGGCAGCTGGGCTAGACTCAGTATAGATTTCATGCCAAGTCATTAATATGTTCTCCCCCAGAGATTTGCACAGGATTTTTTTATTCCAGTGGTAAGGACTGGTAGTGTCACTTCAATTACTCAGAAGACATACAATGGCTTTTTGGCTGTAAATGAGACACCAGTGCTGAAGCTAGGCCCATGTTAGATCCTGCTGCAGGAATAATTTCCCTGCCTTCTCATTAATAAAACACCATCCACGTACTCTCTAGACTTAACACTTCTCCTATTTTAAAAATAAAGGCTGCTATTAGACAGTACTCTCCTATTTCTACTGACTGGTTTTAACTGATGGCAAGCATAATATTGATCATCAGCCTCTCTTTCCCTATTTACAATAACTAACCTCCAGTCAAATACCATGCTACCATTTATAAGAGTGCTCACTCACTAGAAGATTCTCAGCCCCAGCAAGGGCTGCAGTGGATGTCTGGTCAGTCTTGTTTCATATTCTTTATTTGAGCCTTTATCCTATCTAATATATACTTACATGGCGGCCATTATTCTCTCCTCTGAGCTCATTTAGTGAACACACATTCAAAATAACGCTGCAATATATGCAAGGGCTACTGCACTTCTTTAAAGGTGGGAAATCAAGATGGCTCCCTGCCCCTACAGGGGTGCAGGCATGCCTAGGCCCCAGAAGAGGGGCACTCAGCCCTCAAGTTGGGCTCCCTTCCTACACAACATGCATGGAAGGCCAGGTGCTTCACAAGAGCCAGCACACTCGGGAAGAGACAGCACAGACTATAAGAAAACTTGGAACACCCTAAACAATACCTCTTTCTGGAGAAGATGCATCTTTTTGGGAGCTGCAAAAACAGATCCACTTCACCTGGCATTCATATTTGCCCAGAGATCCAAGCAGCATTCAGGCACCATGCTCCACCAAGTTGGGGCACGAATCTGGTGGTGTGGAGAGACTTCACCCACCTTAATTCATTATATATATTTCTCTTTAGACTCACTAGGAGATCAAGGGAGGTGATCCTTCCCCTCTGTTCAGCACTGGTGAAACACCTTCAGTGCCGGGTCTAGTTCTGAGAGGCACAGACATACTGGAGTGAGGCCAGCAGATGGCTACAAACACGAGGGGCTTGGAGCATCAGACACATGAGGAGAGGCTGAGAAAGCTGGGCTTGTTCAGCCTGGAGAAAAGAAGGCTCAGGGGGATCAGTGTGTATAAAAACAGGGAGGTACAGACCGCATTGTTAGTAAAGAGAGAACCAAACTCTTCTCAGTGGTGCCCAGTGACAGGACAAGGGCCACAAACTGAAATATAGGAAATTCTGTATTAAACAAGAAACAGTAAAGAAAAGCTTTAAGGGTGACAGAACACTGGAACAGGTAGCCCAGTGAGGCTGTGGAATCTCCACCCTTGGAGATGGACAATACCCAACTGGAGACAGCACTGAGAAACCTCTAACTGACCTTGCTTGGAGGGGAGGGTTGGGCAATTTTCAGCTTTTAATCCAGTAGCCCACCCCTTTACAGAGATATGTTAAAACTTCTGCAGAACTGGTGGGTTGGAACAATCAGCTCTTTCAGAGCTGCAGAGAAAGAATTTGGGACTAATTATGTTTTTCTTGCCACTGTCTTTTTCACATGGCCCTATTCCTACTTATCATCATCTCCCATTCACTCCAGTTCTGCAAAGAGGTAACAGAAAAGCCACTACTTTCTTTTTAGATATTAGACAACTTCTGGAGACTAAGAAGAATAATTGACCATTCTTATGCCCTAAATATATATCCAAGATAGCAATCTCACCTGGGCTGCCAAACAACAAGCACAATATGCTTGGACTCTCTTTAAAAAAAAAAAAGGGGGGGGGGGGCAGCACTAGAAGAGATTTCTGGAATTTAATGGGGCCTTGTTCACCTAAGCTAAAAAATGTCATTCCAGTATTGTTTGCTATCTCTTCAGGGAAAACCTCCTCAGCTCCTTCCCCGTCTCCTAACTCCGGGGAGAGCTGACTCCCCCCAGACAGGCCCCTCAAGCTGATTCCTGCTCACTTGCTTCTGACATCTGCTAACTGTTTGCAACTGCATCTGTTCATTCTAGTTCACTGGAAATGGTCTATTTTTCCAGCATGAAGCAATGCGAGGCAGAGTTACTGTATCTGAATTAAGGCTCTGATGCACTTCGCTAAGATACATACATACATAAACTGCAGCGAGAACAGAAATAATATTTTCTATGACATATGCTAGCTGCCCTCATTACCCAACTCATAAGCACTCATCACAAACGAGTTTACCTTCCTCCTGCTAACATTTACCCATTCTGTATTTCTGCTCTGTTGCTCACTGATGGAAAACCAGCACCTCTAAGCAAATTGTTGCTCACCAGCTTGCAAGCATATACCTGGAAATCTTCAGCTCATTTACCTTCTGATGTTGCATAATCTCCATACATGCCAAGGCTGAAACTCTACTTCAGTTTTAGACACGTTATCTATCTTTAGAAATGAGCAGCCTTTTGAAGAGCTGTTCATTGTTGCATACTAAACCACGAGACGTTTCATGTTATTTAAATATTTTACCAAAAGCAGACTTTAAGAAACAATGCAGAAAGACCATTCACATCATTACAGTTTGTCTGGCCATGCTGAAAAGAAAGGTGAGATGACCCTCTCAAAAAATTCTGACTTTAGACATCCAGACACAGGCCACCACACCTGCAAATCACCTAATGCATCCAGGTACTCAGAACAATACGTTTCAGTGAAAATGCTCTTGGGAAGAAAAGCAACAAGAGTTTAAATCATCCCACCTGCCATTTTGTTAGTGCACCTTGTTTGAAACGCACTGTCCCTCACCCCTTCAAAACTTTGTGCCAATATGCAGTTGCCAGGTTTTTTTCCCCCCAACCTGTAAAATGTTTATGTATTTGCCATCACAGTATTTGATTAACTTGTCTGTACATTAGGTCAGAGCTTTTTAAAAGCAAGCCACTCGCAGTCCATGCAGGACTCACTCATGGTCTGATTCAGTGGCACTTTTGCCTGTTGTTATAAGATTTATACTCAAGTCTGCCAGGTGCAGTAAGCAGCTCATGCAGAGATTTTGTTCCAGAGAGGGCACCATATCACAAAAAGCAATAGAAAAGAATCATGCCATTGGAAAGGTCCTACAGGGTACCCGAGCCACAACACTTGTTACTATGTTTATAGAAAAAGTTATACTTTCCCTGACAGAAGCAGTGGAGGCCAAGTCTCCTCACTTCCCCAGTCACTCAAACCCATCTGCCAGCTTCCATGTGTCTAATTTGGGGTCTGAAAGAGCAATCTCCTCCATTCCCACGAGTCTCGTCTGAACTGGTTGCTATTTGTATTCAGTAGAGGATCAGCTTTATCACTGTTTGCGCAAAGGCATTAAAGCTGCTTTCGCTCTTCTTTAACTATGCCCAATTTTGAAAAAAGACAATATTTGCCCCGAGCAGGAGCTCCTGTTATGCATCACTAAATTCACAGCCCTGGACTAGGCAGAGGTTTGTTTTCAAGGCTTCAGAGCAATCCAAGACCCCTCGTGTGACTTTTCTGTACTTCTCTGCAATGACACTTTTTGGTTTAACTTTGTCACTAACAGATTTAATTTGTACAGTCTGTCTTCTTTTAGTATTTCTCCTACAGAAATACATTTCTTAAAACTAAGAAGAGCAGAAAGTTCCGAATGGTTTTCTCTTTCCTGGTTCTTTCCATCTCCCTCAGCCCTTCCCAAGACTTCTTGTAATAATCCCCTATAGTTCCTTTCTCATGTGGCACTGTACAAACCTAAGTGACATCCAGACAAATGTGAATTTAATTCAAACATAAAAAGAGGTGGCAGTGTTTTCTGGAACAACCTCATTTTGGTAATCCAGGCTATGTTTTTACCCCCGTTTCCCATTCGTGTGTCATCCTGCTACCATAATATTCCCCAAATTCCACCTCAGCAGTACAAACCCGCCATCAGCTCAGAGAAGTTAGCTCTCAATGTTACAGATATTACTCATACGTGCATATGCAGACTACATGTATCTGCAACATGTAGCATCAAGCATCGTAAGTATTAAAAAAAAGCTGTCCTGTAAGATGAAAATCTATAGGCTAAGGGGTGCATATCATCCTTTCACCCCCTTTCCAAGCTCTCCCACCCTCACACACTGTGCTCCAGGGAAAGGCAGCATTTATTTCAAAATGAGCTATTTGTTTATCACCAAGTTAAATACTAGAGCGATCATTAACACTTCATTAATGCTTCTGTTTACCATGTAGACAGGAGATGGCTTCAAACAAACCATGCCCAAGGGAAATTAACATTTCTAAAAATTTAGATGCTAAAACAAACATCCTAATTAAGCTTTGGGTCACAAGAAACGCCAGGGAGAAGGAGATCTGAATCTACACCAGAATTTCAGAGAACATCTGGGTATGTCAGGAAACATGCATCCCAAAACAGGACCACCCTTCTGTTAACACTCCACCTAGTGTGACATTTTTTGTTTGAAGGATGTCCTCACACCTCCTTAATAGCTGAATGATACAGAGAAAGAGAGAAATAAGAATCTCAGAGCTGGTTGTGCAAATGGGACCAGCGCAGTTTTCCGTTATGAAATCCAAGTATGGGCATCGCATTTACTAGGCTACAAGACACGAGCACAAAAGCAGATTTCCTCTTGCATTTGTCTTTGGGACCAAGGGTGAGCTGGGACCAGGTGGCAGGAATGGCATTCCACTTCCAGGGCTGCAGCAACATCCCAAAGCAGAGCCATTCTTGCCACACACTCCAATACACTGGCAAGGGTATTCAGAAGGTATGTAGTGAAGAGGAAGAGGGAAAGATGAGTTGGGAGCCTGTAATGCAAAGGAAGACACCGTTTCCCTGCAAATAGCCTCAGGAGAACTGATGGGAGAATAGACTGTAGGGTCAGAGGCTGAACTGAACAGTCTCCCTGCAAGATCAGACCAGCTACCACTGAGACACCTCAGGTACAGTTCAAAAGGGAGCTTCCCTGTCAATGAAGCATTTCAGAAAGGAGGGTTTTTTTGTTGCTGTTTCCTTTGCCCTCCCCAAACTGTGATCTTACTGCAGTTTTATTTTCACTTTATCTGTAGTAGTTTTAAGTACGTATCTTCCTTTTCCTCACAGCCAAGGTTATCATTCTAATTCTTCTTAACCCCCACAAATTCTTGCTGTCCTGATGCATCCTGGCCTCTAAAACACTGCAGCCTTTGCTGATGAGCTGTAAGGATTAGAGAAGAAGGAGAGTACCCTGTTTCTAAAGCAATCCTTAAGAGAGGAAGATAAGGTAAACTACCTGAAGAATATTTTGGCTTGCATTTTTGTTTTTAATCTCAACACTTTCTTCTCAGTATCTCCCATCAAATACTAATAACTCAGTAACCAAAAAAAACAAAACAAAACATCATTGAAAAAGAGGTCGGGTAGATCTAAAATCCTGCAAATTTCATAAAAAATGAGTTTGAAAAATCATTGCTAGAGCACAGATTGTTTGAGGTGCAGCTCAGGAAAGGATAATTTTAAAACATTTACACTCACAGCAATATTTGGATTGTAACTCGGTGGGGTAGGATTGTTTTCTACATCTTTATTTCCAGTTAAGGACCCCTGCTGCAGAGCTGGAGTCAGTTTTATGGGGTTTTTTTGTGTCATGACTCATACAATGAAGATAGGGATGACACCGTAGAGAAATAGTTTTGCCTCCTTCTCAAACTTTCTTATCCGCTGCCTGCATGACTCATTTAACATCAAGTACAAATATAATAAGAACTTTTAGTCACTGAAAAATAGTTGTATTTCATGGCTGCCTTTAATGCCAAAAGAAATGGGAAAATCTGGACTGGTAATTAGGTTATTTATGTAGTTATATAGAAATTGTGCACAAATTTCCGTGTTTGTGACATTCGTAAGAGTCTGACCTGTAAAAACAAGTTCAACCCAGGCTGAGGCATAAAAACATGTTTTATTCACGGAGAAAGCACCAGTACCGTATTCCTTCTACACTCAGTTTTTCAGAGCTTAATCAGCACTGTTTGCACTGAAGGAAATGGCAATACGCAGTATCTTGAGAGAAACCCAATCTTTAGGCCCACTAACAATTGATTTACATTTGTGAATCTTGCTATTTATCCTAGCTTGTGGGGCTCATGCGTCAGCCTGTCATGAGCCAAACAGCAGGGCCTTCACAGACAGATCCATCTCTACAGCACAACACAGGAGAATTCAAAAGAGGGGTGTAACAGCACATGGGGTCAGCACACCCTGTTCACTTGGACTGTTTCCTACAACCTGCTCTGACCAACACAGAGATAGTGCAGCTCTAACTCATTTAAGGCACTTGAACATCTAGCCAGCTCCTGGCACAAAGGGAACGCACAAGTTTTGCGGTATCTGCTCTCTGTAACATGATACAGGAGCCCAGTATGGCTGAGCATCAGTGCCTTTAAATCCAACCAAGAACAAAAGGCACTAAAAGAAAATAAGTAAAAAATTACAGAAAATGAAAGACAGTGGTACAGCTGCACATAATGTAGTAAAGCAAGCAAAACAAGTCACTGTGAAAGAGAAGTACCTTTAAACAACCTGTCAGATTTTGATCTACAACAAAAAGCCATCCACAAACCTCTCAACTCCTAATGATGGGGGGGGGGGGGGAAATCACACAGTCACCAAGTTGTTCTCCCAGACAAATTTGAACCTAAATCATCACTGGAGGAGAAATCACAATCTGTTTTCTGGGCTGCTATTTCAAGCAAAACTCTGCATAAGGAAAGAAGCAACCCTTTGCTTTCTTTAGCATCTACACCTTCCTGGAAAGTTTCCTCTCCCAACAGGAACCCCACATTGCTGCAGCTCACAGCAAAGTCCGAGCACAAAAGCACAGGAAGGGGCAGCCACGCTTTGTTTAACGATGGACTATGATACTAACAAAAATGGCTTCCAGGAAATGGCTCTTCAGAGTGCATTTACTATGCTACACACTTCATTTCTCTGTATTACAGAAATATTCTTCAGCCAAGCTACAGCAAAGTGTCTTGTTTGCTTGAATCACTACCAGTGACAACCAGAGCACTTACATTAACATTCACCCTAATGGTTTTTCACTGTCTACCCTTTCACACTCTTTCTGCTCTTAGATTTTTTTTTTAACCTCCCAAGATTAATTCTGTGAAATGATCAATGACATTTGTAATGTTTAAACAAGAAAGAAAAAGTGCCTTGATGCCTCTTTGTCTGTTTGTACTTTTGCAGCTTCAATGGAAAGTCTACAAGCTGGCTTTTGTTTGCTAATTACTTTAATTTGCAGCATGGAAAGAAGAAGGGTTAGCACATGGCAGATAAGCTTTACTCTAAACATGAAAGGAATCACATGGCAGAGCATTCAGGCCCTAGGTGAATGATTTCCATGCTCTTTATGAATCAGAGAACAGTCTCAGCCATAAATTACATTTCCAGAACAAGAAGAATGTATGCATGTCCCAGGCTCTATCTGCAAAGGAGAACGTAGGCTCATTGACGCTGTCCCCCACCTGCTTGCTTTAGAGAAGTTTACACTGGAAATAGTTTCAAAACACAATGCAAACAATTCTTTTGTAACACCCTCCTTTTTCAGTGACTAGTACTGCCTATGTTTCCCCTGCTATTTGTTTTCTGTATGCTGTCATCTAGGAATCTCTGTGGTCTTAAAAAAAGGTGTTATTCCTGCCAAAGCTGCAAAGCCTCAAGTCTCCAGGCAGCTGTTGTTAACCAGCCACGTAGTCCCCATACTTCAGTTTTAGCCAATTAACAGTATTCTTCAATATAGCGGGAAATTAGATTATTCTTTGCTACTAGGAAGAGAGTAACTGGACTTTATTACTGACATTATAACAAGTTGTCTGCTGCTCACCTACCAGATGCTGCTCTGGGGCTTTTTTTATACTAACAGGTAAATTTTCACAGAGAATGTGCTGAAGAGGTTCATTGTAAGTTAAAGGTGCAGCTGTAACACAACTCAGGAATAGTATGCTGGGTGCTCCAGTCCACCCCAGGGCACACAGAGAGAGCAAGAGCTCCTCCACCACCGTGTGGCCCTTGCCCAGGTCCCCTGCAGGGCTGCAGCAACACACCACACCTCACCTCATCTCCCTGCTTCATGGTGGGCAAGTGAGCTGCTAGCTGAGAATTCGCTGGTACTAGACCAATGCAGAGACCCCAAGTAACAAGCTGCAGAGTCAACTGCAGCACAAATATCACTGACTACAAATCAAGGAAAACCTAATTGAAACCAATCTAGCAAACTAAACATGAGGTGAATGCAAAGCTGTTCCCTCAGAGGAAACCCCACTGCAACTTGGAAAATTTATCTTTTCACTTTTTTTAAAGCTATAATCCTGAAGTGCCAACATAACCTTGTCACAGATTCAGTGAGGTGAGAGGTAGTAGAGTTCAGAGTGTAACAGACACCCCCCCCCCCCCCAGAACAGGAAAATCACAGAATCACACAGGTTGGAAGACCTTTAAGATCATCGAGTCCAACCGTAAACCTAACACTGCCAAGACCACCACTACACCACGTCCCTAAGCACCTCATCCAATCGTCTTTTAAATGCCTCCAGGGTGACTCAACCACTTCCCTGGGCAGCCTGTTCCAATGCTTGATAACCCTTTCAGTGAAGTAAAATTTCCTAATATCCAGTCTAAACCTCCCCTGGGAATATGGGAATATGCTACAATTTTATTGAAGAAAAATACCATTATTTAAGTTTCTAGTACACCAGAGAAGGGAAAAGTAATCAGAGATTTTTTTCCCCATTTCACCTTCTTTAAAGTAGCCAATAATTTACCCTTTGGATAAGAAGCAAATAGAAAAAAGGACAATGATTAAAAAACATATGCTGCTTTTGGACACAGATGTTATTCAAAACTCACTCCATAACTGTGCATTAGATTATGTTGACTCTCAATGCAATTCTAGTGTAGCAATTCAAGCTGGACTGCAGAATACTTAGTTCTATTACTAGGTCGACAGTAGTCTTTTCCCTCCTCTCTTGCTTTTCCAGTTCCTGACAAATCCACTAGAAGATATCAGCAAGGAGCTTGGGTACATTTTGTCTGATCTCTTTCTCTGTACCTGTTGTGAGCACAAGACCAAGAAACGCCACTTGCTGAGCTGTTGCGTGGTTTAGTCTCATCTGCCACCCAGTGGCTTCCTGCCTGTCCTGCAGCCTGTCACGCTCAGTTTCTCCTGCAGTTAAGCTCTGCAGAGCAAAATGGTTGTGGTTTTTTTGTTGTTTTTTTTTTTGGTTTTTTTTTTGTTTTTTTTTTTTTTTTGCTAGACAGTAGGGTCAACTCAATTGAGTACAGTGACAGCATAAAGCCAAAGCCTGGTATTCTCAGCACGCCTGAAAAAGCCAAAAGCACTTTTGGGAGTTTTCCAATGTTCTTTCATGCAGAACAAAGCTTTTCTCAAAAACTATCAAGTTCCAGTGAAGACTCCTCTCATTTAAGATGGAAATGCTGGTTAAAGTCTGAGGGAATAAAAATAGCCTTCAGCATAATCACTAAAACTTTCCCCCATGTTTTAATCCTGAAGCAAGTAAAGCAAGGACTTAAACTGTGTCTTCCAAACTCTGTGGCAAGAGTCCCAAGGTACAGAAGTCTTGAACACTTGGGTTCAGGGGTTTGGGGTTTTTTTTCCTCATCAAAAGCATTAGAAGGTGTTACTTGCATCCAGAGGAGACTGGGAGTCAGTCAGATTTTTGAGCTACAAAGACTTTGAAGGAAAGTTGTTCCTCTTCTTCCCCATCAGAAGATTCCCAACCAGTACTTTAAGGAGCGCCTTTGTCCCAGACTTAACTTGTACTGCATTCTGAGAGTCTTAAATAAGGCTCTACAGATATGCACCATATTGATTTTATTTTCATTTGATTCTTTTTTTTTTAATTCTCTTTGATGTCTCTCAGATCACAACAGATAATGCCTCTATGTCAGGGAAGTGCTTTTGCAAGTAGAAAAGCTCCTGCTCTAAGTAACCAGTTGTTAGGACCATCTGTACAGATGACCTTGACTTACGTAGCTTGTTTGGCAAGTATACCTTCTAACAGAAAACAGTAATTTGGCCTGTACGTTTAATGTGTTGCAGTAACTGCTTGTACAGATGTATTATAACAGCAGCCTACCTATCCAACACATTCTTGTTCTACATGAATGTTCTACAGCTGTGGTTGTAAACTCAGCATTTAAAAACTCCTTTTTAAGTTCCACCCCTTTCTCTCTCTTCCCCTCCAAATAAAACCCGTCCCTCCTGAAACACTATCAGAAAAGCCTTGTATACCTGACCTTTCACATTGTACTCTAAACACTTTGTGCTAATGAAGTAGCTGCATTCACACAGATACAAAGACAGTTAAAAGACCTCCAGGGTCCTTGAAAATGGAAATAGGGGAAAAGGCTCCACTCTAAAATTAGCATGTTGCAAATTGCCAGTAAGATTAAAATACATATGTAGTGCTGAAAAATTAAATTACTGCTTCACAGGTGAAAAGCCAAACTACCTAAAACCTAATGAGTAGCAAAGAGACAGGGGAGAAGTAAGGGGCTGGCAATTTTGTTGAGCAAAAGCTACCCTGACTCTTGGATCGGCAAGTGACACAAGCTGCTGTAATTCACAAATAATGAGGTAGAGAAGAAGAGCTAGCACATGAAGTCATCTGCCACCATCTAATCCATATGCATGAACTCCCAAGTTAGAAAGAAGGTTCACTGCATATTAGTGAATTTTGTAACTATATATAACAGTTGCTTTTCTATTGCTAACTGAGTTTTCTAAACCAGCCCACAGAAAAAAAAATCATGTCAGGTACTCTATAATTTTTCATGTGGCTTTTAAAGCCTGTATTTCAAAGCAGATACACGTTTCAGTTATATACAAATTAGCACTTATCAGTTAGCTGTGCAAACAAGCCAAGTTCCAACAGAAGCAGCTTACATAGCACAAGATATCTATAATATACATATCAACCCCATTACCACCATGCCTTCTATGTGTGTCATTAGTGTACCCATGTTTAGCAGGCAAATTTAGTGCGTACAGGTGCTGGAAAACAGTCTGATTAAATTCAGTGTGTGCTCAATTGCTCAACTTTATACAAAGAAGATTGTAGGGATGTTCCCATCCCCATGGACAGAGGAACAATAGTTACTCTGATGGCAAACAAAGTGCAAGATAACTTAATTTCTTTTTCTCATTTTCTATGCATCTCCCCTTCCTAATTTTAGCCACTTTCAAAAGGTACAAGGTGCTGGCACTGAATAGAGTGAGCTTGGCTTCAAGAGCAAGAATACTAAAGGCCAAGAATATGGCTACCATTGCGCTGAAGAAACACACTGTTTTGGGGAGTGCTGTTTTAACATTGTTATTTTCTTAACTCATCCAAACATGAGCAAATACATGTGATGTAGAACTAGGATGTACTGGAAACTGTATGAAGACAATGCATTTAGTGATAATGGCCATAGTTGATCTGTGTTTCATGAAGGCCTCAGTCTCTTCTCCAAAAGAATAAGTTTAATACTGTGAAATAAAAATAGCTTAATTCCTTCTGCCATTAGGACAGTGCCTGACCTTGCTCTACATTTATATGAATGCAGTAAAGCCAAGCTATTTGTTCAAAGTCTAATCAAATCAAACCTACAGCTTGCAATTCCTCTTACAGTGAGAATGGTTTTGTTTCTGTGAAGTTTTCATGGCCACTGAACTAAAAACGGAAATTAGTCTGTAACAAACATTTTTGCAATAGGCCCCATTCTTTGATGTGGTCACCGTCTCCTGCTGAGCAAACATAGCTTTATGTCATCTTTGATTAGCATTCACCTTCCCAATGAAAGGAGACAGAGATCCTTTTCTGACATAGCTAACGTCTTCAACAACCTCCCCACTTCAGAGGTTGTGCCAGGGCTCAGTAGTTATCTCCCTCTTCTCCAGACCATGCCACAGTGACACACAGTGAGGATCTTTGCAGACTAGCAAGGGCAATTCTCCCAGACGTCCATGCTTCCAAATTCTCAAAGGGCTTCATGTGTTCCCACAATATCTGTCCACAGTAGCAACAAAGAAATTAAACTCACTTATTTAGGCCACACAGTGCAATTTGTTTCTCAGTAACAAGCTAAAAGTAGTTCCTACAGAGACTGCAGTGGGTAAATTCTACACAGATAGCTCTGTCCAAATACAATTTCCCCCACTCCATCCTGTTGTGACCTCTTCTATTTTCAGTCATTTTTCCCCTCATAATCTTTGACTCAGTATGACCAACACTAATGCCTCACCTTACCTGCCAACGCCTCTATTCCCTCGTCATGATAAACCCAAATACAACACACCATTGTCACTGAATCATCTTCTCTTACATTACACTCTAAATTTCAAGGTCCCATCCCCACCACAAAATCCAAGTCTGGTTATTTCTCTACTCAGCTTCCAAATAACCATTTTCCTCCCTTAATTAACAAAACAAAAGCCACACTAACTTTTTTTACTTCTAGTTACACTGATCATTGAATCCCTTCCACTGGCTTCCTTATCCCCCTATTTTCAAAAATCCTATCTCCCATTCTTGACACATTGACATCTTTTTGGTTCATACTGGTTGAGCTACTTATAAATCCCCAGGTGTTCAGGTCCACTGAGAAGATGCAGAATCTCCTAGGGAGATTCTGGATTTCATTCTGGGGAGAGCCAAGTCACTAGAAAACAGGCATTTTCATTGACTGCAATTCATCTTGAGTATCTACAGCATAACCTTGAAGAACCATCTTTTGAAGCCTCAGGGAACTATTTGTATGAGATATGTTACAGTTACTGGGTGACCTAGGCTCTGTGCTCAGCCCTGTTCCCAAACTGCTTAAGTGGTATGTACTGCATTTTGTATGGCTCTGACTTCAGCAGCTGGGAGGGAGAAGGAAAAGATTGGACGCTGCCCCTATTCCTCTTCTGAGCAGAAGTGTGTACAGGGTTGTATGGAGAGAGGGTGTCTGCGGCTGTGGGTTGGACACATGCTTTGTTTACTGCCTGCTCCCATCCTGGTGACTTAACAAGGTTTTGCTGTCTGACTTGGCACAATTAATTACTGTGTTTCTAGAATGCTGGACTCATTTTCAGGGAAGAGCTTGTTTTGCTCAGTCTAATTGATCACTTGTCAGTAGTGTACTAGATAGAAGAGGCCTTATAACAAACTCAAGTTAATCTCTACAGTGACTCAGCTGAAATTGGTAATTGTATCTGGGGGAAGAGCTTTGCCCTCTCAATTTTCAGCTGTAAAGTATAAGCAGGTACAAGGAATCTAATCTCCCCTGAAGTCTGCTAGCACTCTATAGCGTAATCTTGTCTTCTCCTGATCAACTGAAAACTGGACACCATACCCAGTTTTAGGCACCATTCACAAACTAACTCTCCCCTTTCTCCCTTCCCAAATGTTCAACTCATTCAACAGTTAAGACAATGCTGCTCAGTTAGGATCTGTAGTCACACCTCCACCTTAAAATTGAGTGCATACTTAGGTTAGAGGAGGAAAAAATATAGAGTCAATCCTGAAGTAAGAAGAACTGGCCCATTAACTAGGTTGTCAGGCAAGTAAGAATTCTCTGCCTCATAATTAATGCTTTAGCCTCTCTTGTTTAGAGCAGGGGGAGCACAACCCCATTTCCAGGAAAATAATTCACGTAAGGAAACTTGTTTCAGACTTCAGAAAATCTAAACTTCTGAAAAGCCACACTGCATTTCTTTCAACTAGATCAATGAGCACATTTTAATTGTCAGGTTTGTTTATGTAAGACTGTACAAGCTGTCAAGGCCCATCAGCACTGGATGGAAAGCAACTAGCCACCCACTCAGCTCCACATTGCTGACGTATTTGGCATTGCCTCGTCTAACAAGCCTTGACAGCCCTGGAGGCAGGAGCCTTTTTTTCCCCTACATGCAAAGGCAGCTCAGGAGAAAAAAAAAAAAAAATCTCAAACCTAAGCAGCAGCAAGTTTCACCTCATCTCCTCAGTTTCATGTTTTTGCCTATGAAGAACATTTTAACTGTTTGCATAGAAAATGCGACAGTCCAACAATGCCTTCACCTTCAAATGCCTATGGAGTTTTATTCAGAACTGTTGACATTGCCCGTTTTTAAACCCATATAACTGGTAGAATATTAAGTCGAAGATAAACCACTCCCTTTCAAAGGCTTCTGGGCACATGGCTGAGGTATTTCAACAGTGAAGAGCAGCAGCTTGCAATGTTACATAGAAAAATATCTGTGGACGTACAAGACAAAGAAGCTCTTCCAATACCACCTTAGATACTTGGCAGCTGCAAAAGAAAGCTCTTCCCCCAGATACAATTACCAATTTCAGCTGAGTCACTGTAGAGATTAACTTGAGTTTGTTATAAGGCCTCTTCTATCTAGTACACTACTGACAAGTGATCAATTAGACTGAGCAAAACAAGCTCTTCCCTGAAAATGAGTCCAGCATTCTAGAAACACAGTAATTAATTGTGCCAAGTCAGACAGCAAAACCTTGTTAAGTCACCAGGATGGGAGCAGGCAGTAAACAAAGCATGTGTCCAACCCACAGCCGCAGAAACCCTCTCTCCATACAACCCTGTACACACTTCTGCTCAGAAGAGGAATAGGGGCAGCGTCCAATCTTTTCCTTCTCCCTCCCAGGTGCTGAAGTCAGAGCCAGAAACGCCCTAAATTCCTGCCCTTTTAATCTTCTCCCCTTTGTTGCTGTTCCCTCGCAGTGGTAACTTCAAGAAATTGGAGGGGAAGGAATAGAGAAGGTGCAAACAAACCTTTTTCAAACAGAAAAGGGAGGAAAATAGGGTACAAGGAGGCACTCCACACAGCAAGTATTGCAGCCCTTCTATTGAAAGCACTTGCCTTTCTATTTATTGTTGCCAGACAGTCCAGCTGTGTTCCCCCCATTTTGGGTGAATCCCTAGGATGTTCTTTGATTAAGAGAGACTTGTTTATAGGAATGTCTGTAGCGCACTCGTGGAAGAAAATGGAAACCCATTAACTTCACAAAAAAAGCTTTTAAAAGCACAGAGCAGAAAAATAAAAGGCACTGTACCCAAGTGCCCCTTAAGTGGTGAACACAAAATGCTATGCTCACACCTTCACAGCAATATTTTATTTGGCAAATAAATCAAGCAAAACCTCTCCTAAAGGAGTCCATAAAGGCAGTCAAGCAACAACAAAAAAGCTGCATAAAGATTAGCTGTATCTCAGGCTCTGAAGTTGAACAAAATAAGGATGAGAGGCACTGGAAAGCCTCGCCAGATAGCAGTCATCATTTCACTGTATTTGGTTATCTACAAATCATGCAGGTAGCACATAGACTTCCCATTGAAAACTGCAACTTGGAGCGTGAGTGCACAATAAAGTTCCCACGTGAAAAACGTTGCCTATCACAGCTACCAAGCCTTAAGAATAGATGTCAGGCAAAACAAGTCTAAAATCTAGCTTTAGATTAAGAAAACAAAATGATAAAAAATGCACTCTACCCTAGGGCACATATTGTTAAACCTGCTGTTGAATATTTCTAAAAATAAGTAAACAAACTTCAGCACACGGCAACCAAGTGTACTGTAATTTCTCTAGTGTCATTTAAAAAATTGCCATTTTCACTCATAATTATAGAATCAGTCTTCTATATGCAGGTCTAACAGAATTGCTGTTCTTTTTGGAAATAATAATGCCATTAAGCTTGCATTTAAGAGGGAGTAGTGCTACTTGGGGGATACTGCTACACGCAGTTAAAAGAAAACAGTCTTAAGAACACAAGAGTTTTAATAAAGCCAAGGACATCTAGGACTTTTTGCCGATACTTACTTAAAAGATCTGCATTTTGTGGCACTCCTAGTGTGGCACAAGATGCCTTGTAAGTCTTGCACTGCTTGAGACTAGTGTAACTTCATACCTTGAAGTACCAGCTCTGTCTAGAGTGACTCTTTGCAAGGCCAGAACACCCGAGCCTCACCATACCCAGCACTAGAGGGCTCACCTCGGCTGCTTAAGCAGCCCAAGATGTCCAGCAGCACAACTGGTTGTCAGTATATTGTAATAATCTGGCCGATGTGTTCTCAGAAAAGCACAAAAGCATACAATCAACGTCTTAATATTATTCCCCTTAATTTAACTGTAAATATTTTGTACTAAGTAAAATAAAAACCCAACCCTCTCAATAATGTGTTACTCCAAATTATACCTTAGATAACAAACAAACCAGCCAACTCTAGAACTACTATGAAAGACATACTATCTTCTTTGCCTACGTTCAGAGGACTTCAACACCAAGATCAATCTGTTTTTCTACAGAACTACGGTGCAGTGTTACTCCTCCAGATGCAATTGCTATGTGCTTTGAAAAGCATAACTTAAAAGCCTGTTTGAGAATTTCAAGCTCCAGCCTTAAAAAACACCAACACTGTTATTCATTAATAACAGCAGCAAAGGGAGGGTTTCCTTTTGTAACACATTTTTTCTTTTATTTCCCTTTGTTGATCTTTTATTATCTTCAGCTTTATTTCCTTGCATTTCTCTGAGCCTACAGACTTGCTTCTCCGTTTCCCTTTCACTGCATCTTCCCCTGAGCCAGGCTTAATAATTGCTCTCTTTCTTGCAAGCAATCTTTCTTCCCCTAAAAGTGTTAAATGAGCACTTTTAATCTGCTATTACCCTGATTCATTTTAAACAGGAAGGGCAGGTAAAGACACAGTTTTCAGTCATTGTAGCTGGTATACAATAATGCATTAAAATCTTGGTTTTTTTTTTTTTAATCTGGATACAACATAATCTAGGATTAAGTGTATATATGAAGATCTGTAAGTATAAGCTATCCTTTACTGAATTTTAAATTGGAGCCTTCTAAAAACAGGATGCGAGCAATTTGTAAAATGGCTTCAGCTATTTTTCCTCATTCACTTTAGCTCCCCAGCATCTACAAACCATACCTTTGGGAAAACAATTTCCATTTAACTGACATGCAACAACAGCAACAAAAATAATGTCGCTTGTGTATGCAGAAATCTCAAACAGCTACAAACGAAATCAAAAAGGATTTTGATATATGACCACCAACTCTCAGATAGAAACATTATCAAAAGAAAAAGTACTGCATAAAAACATGACACAGCAAATGGAGGTCATTACAAAGAATGATTTAATACAATGATGCATATTATCAAAAAAACAGCTGGCTTTTCATCCTCCAATAATTTCTTGTTTTGCTAAATCAAATGCAAATAGCCCTTAACAACAATTTCTTTAATCTCGGTTATATAGGCAGAGAAGAAGGTCTAGACTAGCTAAACAAAAGTGAAAGAGTTCCATGCATTTAAGATAATAAAAACAAACCAAATATATAAGGCTTCACTCAAGCCTTACAAGACCAGAGCTCTTCATGAGGATTTACCAGTCTCCTACACCCTGCCCAGCAGCATCCCCAGCTGCTCCGACCAGTCAATGTAGCATTCATAGTTTTCATTCCCCTCTAATTTCCTTTCACAGAAAAAAAGAAACTGAGCAGTGAGGCCAACATCCAGTTCTATCATCTGTTGTTTTATGTCTAAGCAGCTACTTCCCTTGTTCTGAAGAGGCCCCAGCTCACAGGGGTCTAACCCTAGTCAGTCCCACACTCCCCCAGATAAGCCAGGAATGGTGCTGCACAGGACTGGCCATGGGCAAGTTCATTGTTTTATGAAAGGGTGCCCAAAAGGATCCAGCTATTATTTCACCGTATCACCCAACAGACTTTCCTTCCTCTTTATCAGGTATGTGATGGAAAGATTGTTAAGAGATCTTTCCATCTATAAGAAGCTTGTCAACTCATAATACTGCAGAGCCCAAGTTAATCTCCTTGAATTAAATCAATACTACAGCTGAGACTGATGCTATGACATAATGGGTACCAGCTGAAAGGGTAGTACAGGCTGAAAAGGAAAAAAGTTCACACAAGACAAGTACAGCCAGAACATAAAGTTGCAGATACCCTAGGCCTAATTCCTTTAAACTGACGATCTCCAGACACACACCACCCGCCCCCATACCTCCCCCCATTATGCTGGAGGAGGCAGACCTGTACATGAATGAAATAGACGGAGTTTTACAAGGAGTAAACTAGTTGATCAGATGCTAAGAATTATGGATACATTAATATTACAATAGCCTGCAAAGTGCCTTTCTTGAGCACCCACAAGTTAAAGCAAAGCAACTATGAATCTTCAGCAGCCTGCCTACTGTAAGGGTAAAAAAACCCAAACTCTTTGCTAGTAGGGTGTTGTGTCCAAAGAAATCTTGTCTCTATTCTTAAATACCAGTTTCAAACACAAATCTGTTCTATTGTCTCAAAAGGCTTCAGCAACAGCCACTTCCGCTTTCTCAGAGAAAATGGTCTCTTCAGCTCCATGAAATTCTACTGACCCTAGGAACTATATAAGCCCAGTGGGAAGCCTCCAGGAAGATATAAGCTGCATATATCAACAAATCACCATGAGATTCAGCTTACCAACACAGCTCCGTGATGCTGCTGCAGGCCTTTCTATTGCAGCTCTTGCCAGCATATCTCCTGGGAAATCTGCAGTTATCCTTAGCATTGCCAACCTTTGACATATCTTTGAAACTGGAATGTCAGACCAACAGCAAGAAAGATGAAAACAGAGATAACATTTAGGTGTGGTGGGTCTGACCTTGTCAAATACACAGAAAGACCAAATGGGATCAGTTGTCCTATATCTGCAGATTCCCAGTCCTCGCAAGCAGGAATCCATGAGTCAACAATCCAAGTGAACCACCAGTTGCAGTGCACACTCTTTCCCCATGCTTGGGCCATACTTACTCAAATTCATAAACCGTAGTTTCGAAAGTTCACATAATCAATTCTGGCTCCTGAAGAATTTAAAATGGGAGTGCCTCAACGGTGCAACTCAGTCAATAAAACATCACTTGGATATACAAAATAAAAGCAGTGTGCTGTCAGCATTTTCTAAAAGCATTTGAGCCAGTTAAATTAAGATGATAGTTACTGCACTATCACCTGCAGTAAGCCTACAAGGCTCAGACCTTCATTTGCACCAGGGAAGATACTTAAGCCTCTAAACTTTAACAGCAAGGACACCTAGAGTGCAAGGCAAGTACTAAATCCAGCTACTCTAATTAGAGCTGATCTGATACCCAAGTGTGACTTCTAAAGTTATTACACGGTGTTATTCTGTAGAGGGTAGAGTACAGGCAGCATGGCCAAGACATCCTACCTTTATCTGAGCAAAATGAAGCATTATCTTTGTAGCTAAGTAGCTTCTTACAGTGGGAAACCCAGAACATTCCTATGTTCAGGTACTGAAAGAAAAGCAGGCTTACAAGAGTTTTATTAGAACAGCCTCTGCAGCCACCTACAGCAGCAGTGCAAGGCAGAAATTCATCAACTGCCACATTAAGAGCCATAGAAATAAAAAAAACAGTCCACAAAATGCATCTTTAAGGCACCTCACACCACATACAATTCAGAGAAACAAACAGCCTGTTTAATAAATTTTGTGACTCTCTAGCACAAGGAGGACAATAACACTGGAGGTGCGAAACAGAACTTCACCATTGATAGAACAGACTAATTCTATGCCTTGAAGAAGTCCTTGAGCTAGTTCACAGCTGGATAGTGGCAGCAGCATGTGTCACAGAACAGATCACAAAAGATTTTAATAAGATATTCCTGGACTGAGTTTCCCCTCAAAACTGAGGCCTCCAAAACAACGCATTTCAGTCACCAGCAACCAAAAATCTTCTCCTAATTGCGTATTACTCACAACCTTTTATGGTAACTGAGAGACTGAGCAGGAGGTTTGTGCAGGATGGGGTCTCTACCCATTTTCCTCAAAGGAGATGAGGAACAGCTGCCCAAAAGGCACATCCTGTACTCTACGAGTAGAGACTAAGGCTACTTTAAGGCTTAGTCTCTGAAGGACTGGATTAGCAGTTCATGGTGCAGTTTCAGTAAGAGCATCATGAGTAATCCATGCCTCCACACAGAACAACCTATTCCACACCTTTCTCTCTCCGAGCTGACTGTCCAACTCCTCTGGTTCAGCCATGCTGGCTGATACATAGAAAACAGCCATTACAAAATAGATGAAGCAGACTTTTCCTCTTAAAGGATTAATAGCTTTTACCTTCAACAGTTCTTCCTCCTTCATCAGTTAAGATCAGAAACAAGAGAAAGAGCAATTTATTAAAAAAAGATACCTGGCAGGATTAAAACAAAAGCATTCTCCTCAAAAATTAGAGGGGGTGGCTGACATTACTTGTCAAAGCTTGCTATCATTTGGGCTTGCAGCCAGCTCTGCAAAGGCATTTAGTTTTCTGTTTGGTGATACAATCACTTAGAATCTCTTCCCTGAGGTGGTTTATCAGAGAAGTGGAAGAGGTCAGCTTATGTACACTTCCATCTCGGCACTTCTAGTTTGGAGAAAGTGCCAGCAGTAGAAAAAGTTAAAACAAACCTATTTGAGGATACATTTGGGGTTAGAAAATGTGGCTGACTGTATTTCTGTAGGTTCTGCAGCCTGTACTCCTGTGGGATGCCAGTGATACCCATACTAACAAAGAAGGGGTTGGTAGGGAAAGTGTTAGTGGTATGTGCAGAAGAACCTATACCTTGAAGAAAACCAGTTCTTTACATGGTAAGGGGACTGAGGATGGTTCTGTGAATCTCAGTAGTGCTTCAGTGAAGAAACTGCTGTGGGATATGACAAGAGGCCAACAGCCTCTCCTTGCCTATAGATCTCAGAGAATATGCAAGATGTTCTTAAAAACTAGAACAGTAGGGGATTCACTTACACCACTTTTTTAACATTATTGGAGAAGGAATTTGATGGTAGCGTCAAATATGGTAAGAGTGTTATCCCACACGCGTGAGGTCATTTACGTGGTGTGCGAGACGCCAAGAGTACAAATTTAAAGTCTTTAAAGCATAAGCTAGCAGAACTATTTAGGTTTACCATCATTCATGTTAGTGGTTGAATTTTAATGCATTTTCCTAGTGGAGACAGAGTAGCAATAGTTGTTTGTTCCAAGTGCATCATGGGAACCCCAATGTAGGAGTGGATGCAAGGTGTGATTCCCACTCCCGAGAAGACTGTGCCAAAAACAGCAGGGGGTGATTTTTGCATGTTTGTTCCCTAGGCTATCGATAGGAATGGATGGCTGCAAGTAGCTTCATCTTGTTTATAAAAAAAGTTACCTGAAAAAGGAGAAAAAAAAAAAAGTGAAAGAAGCTGATTTCAGAATTTCAGAGAAAACAGACCAGGCTGTGTCTGCAAGTGGATGAAGAAACCAACAAGGCTGGCTTATGAGTGGGAACCTCATGATGATCACACTGAGATGACCATGGTGTCATGCATTAAGTACACAGAACTCTGCTGCTTTAAGTTGCATTGCAACATCAACTGAAAACCAGAGCAATGAGCTCCATTACATCATGGAGACATCTAATCCATGCTGCAGCGTGCCTCCCACAAAGGAAAATGCTATAAAAGCTGCCAATCTTCCTGATCACACCAGCTGCTCTTCACACACAACCAGCCATCAAAAGCTACCAATTTGAACAGGATGAGAAAGCCACTGCCTGCACCATGCAGTCAGGGGCCTTGCTACTGCCAGATTTAAGTTTCAGCACAGCTAGAGCCAAAGTGCCACAATCAGCTCAAGGTAGAACAGAATAGAGCTGCAGAATTCACAGCATGAGGAATACTTAAAGCATCATATCCACCACTCATTGCGCAACAGAGTTACAGTAGTATTTAGTTGACAGGTAGATGGTGGGAAGTGACCAGTATGACTCTTTCTGCAAACATACAAAATAAGCATTTTTCTACTACACTTTTTTCTTCTCCATAAACTACTAGCTAGATACTAGTGCAACATCACTATTCTGAGAAAGCTCCAGAGCTGGCCTGCAAGACTCTATGTTTACTGGTCAGATTCAGGCAATTTGGAGCAACTCCAGAAACCATCACCACACGCTAACACTTACTCAGAAATTGTATGAGCTTCCCAACAACTCAATGTTTTCCTAGTGCCCAAGTGTGTCTAACCCACACAAATGAAAACATAAGCTAAACAGAAGATTTTGCTCAGCAGCATATTATGACTTCACAAAATACACTTTACATACACTTATACTGCAAATAGCAAAGGATGACCCATCTTAACAGCCTGAACCACAGAACTATTAGTTTTCTGCCATGGCTGTTCAGAGTAAGTTGAATAGCTGCTTCCTTCTGCACTATCCTCTCACCCTTAAAACAAAAGGAAAAAAAAAAAGCAAAGTGTTTTGAACAGAGCTCTGTAATTGGAATGAAAGGTGGCAGTTCAAACTCTTAAGAACACGTAGCATCTGCTTACAATTCTACAGTACAAACAAAGTACGAGCTAGTGAAAGCATATTGAACTTGTTCTGGCAGAAAGCCACGTCTCCCCCAGGGAAGGAGGTGGTGGTGATGATGCCTTAGGGACAGAGATTTTGCTGTCTTCCCTCTATTGATTAGGTTTAATGACATAAGGCTTTTTCTGTACATGCAGCTTTTCCTGTTGAAAAGCACGGCACTTGGGCCACAACACTGACCTTTACTTCCGAGTTAACAGCAAGATCCACAAGTCTGTCTACACTGCAAGACGTAGCATAAGGAGGCGAGCCTTGAGCTAGCTAAAAACAAGCTGCGAGCATTCTAGTTACAACACTGTGATGCACTGCAAAAGTTATTTATTGACTTGAAAGATACGGCTAATTTACAGCAGGTACAATGTCACACTCACATGGCCAAGCAGCTTTCAAGAGCCACATCAGTAGCTTGGAATAACGTGATTTTGCACCATGTAGATATAACTAAGCCTGGTGCATGTTGAGTATCCTTGCAAAACAGAAAGTGGAACACGGCAGGTACGCTAAGTAGATTAAGCTATGGTAACTGGGATGAGCTTCACAAAGCAGCCAAGCAAACTTGTGAAAGAAGAATCCATCCAGAGTTACTAAACACAAAGGCATCACCTCTGGTCCAGGGAGTGCAAGGATGTATCTGTCATCTAACACAGGAGGGCTGCACTCTTGAATGCACAAGCTGCAACATCTGTGCCTTGTTCCCCCTACTTGGGCCATCTCCCACATCAGGTCTGCCTCTCTCAGCTCTTTTTAGGTTCCAGGCATTTCTTTGCCCCAGTCCTCTACTCAGGCTCCCACTGCTTCCTTTCAGTCTGCAGTTCTTTCATCCCCATTGGTATCATTTGAGCCAGGAAACTTTACCTGGTAGTACACTCCTACTTTTACAATACTGTTCTTGCTTTGAGTTACAGCAGTGATCTCACAGAGAGCTTTTCTCAGCCTGACCATGGTGGACAGAGTACCCCTCATGACTGTGAATTATTTCAAATATTTACTATTGTTATCTTTGCAACCAGATGTCCCATGCCCTCTGAAAACTGAGCCCCAGTTCTAACATTCATGTGGGATAACACATTGAAGACCTCATAGTGACCTTGCATCCTCTGCTTTTCCTATTATTTTGCACACTACTAGTCTTATTCTCATCTTTCCACAGGAATTATTACTTTGTCCCTCTTCTCAGAACTGCCTTGCCTTTTGATTCACTGGCAATTATTATTTTTAAGGGGCAATATAAAATGATGAGGATATTTACAGATAGCCTTAAAGCAGGCAGCTTATCATTTCTCTATTACATCTCCTTCTAGAGATTTCAAGGCACAGCGTGTGGAATATTGCAGAAAGCCATTTGCATATCAAAGAAGATACAAGGAAGTTTAATGCTTTGGATAGCACCATGATCAATACATGCTGTACAGTATATTAAATAAGCCTGACTACATCAGACCAGTGCTAGCAATTTTACCCTTTGTAGCTCAAAATGCTGGAGACTGACTAAAGAAGAACCCAGGCATCAAGCTAGCTTAATTTAGTTTACACAAAGCTGTGTCACTGTTTCCAGAGAGAAGAGTTAAACAAGAGTGCATTGGCAGTTACACCACCTACAAGCCGCCATTCATTGGAATAGCTAACGCACATTTCACTCGACACAAAGACTTTCAAAATCCACTAGAACTCAGAAGGAAGTAGTTTTTCTCCTGTGAAACTTTCTCACTGGGGATTTCTCTATTCTGCACCAGAACTGGGAACCATCCCCTTCTGTCACCAATAACTGCCCCAGTAACCTTCAGAAATGAGGACAGGTAAGATACAGTTAGTCAGAGTTTCAACCACCAGGAATGAGAAATGGGATTTCCCTGTACCACAACTGAGTATCCAACCCCCTGGGTTACTATGCATGCAGAGAGATTTCTCCACCTCCGGGTTCCTGAAAGTCTGCCTGGGCCTTGAGCAACCTTCAACGAACAAAACATCACTGAAACTGATAGATTCATAACAGAGCACTGACTAGTGTGGGCTATACTCCCACACAGCCACTAGCAGATGGACTAGCAGCTCTTCTCTTCCACGCTGCTGTTCAAAGGGTAGGTATACCATACAGAAGGAAAAAAAAATCTAATCTGAATAGAGCCACACCCAAACTTAATCCACCTCTTAAACAATTTTATACACTCTTGTGGCAAAAATATAGTAGTGGAGCCCAGTCTCCTTTTATGGGAATTCTCCCCGATCTGAAAAAAAGTCTTTGGTGAAACCCTCTAACAAATCTTAACATCACCGCCGCTATTTGAGGGCCTGACCATACATGGTGCTTTGCTACAGCATACATGAAAACAAGCATTACAATACAGACAGGAGAGCTGTCTTTAAGTTGCATTCTCACTGCACTATCATGTAAGATAAGCTTTACAGTTTGTGTACTTGTTCAAGACTAAGTGTTCTTGTGCATTTTACACTCTTTGGAGGCATTCACACCTTTGCTTAAGTGATGCCAAGACACTCAAGTATTATTTGTCTATATATTCAATGCTATTTACTAAATAGTTATGCAGTTTTAGCTAATCCTATATATTTTGAGCTCCTGTTTTTCATGGGCTGGCAGTGTAATTTCAGTCTGAGCAGGAAGAACAATCAGCCTCACACTGGTTCCTTGTGATTTGCATTGACATTAACACTATTCATCCATCCCAAAGTAGTTGCTTTCCATCCACCCCTGAAAAAACAGCTATTTCTAAACCTGAAAGCCATTTTGTTCCACAAACCCATCAGTCACCTCTGAGGGCTTGTGACACAGCCATACCACACCAGTTCAAGAAAATCAAGCAGACGTGGGAGGCTGTAAGGGAAGAAAACACTGCAGACAGGTCAGTGTCAGCCAATGGACAATAAAACATCTCTCCTTAGCCAGAGAAAAGAAAAGAAAGACTTTCTTTCAGCTTAAATCAGGTATTTCCAATAAATAAACATAAATCAGGAATAGCTTAATAGCAAGCACTATTTTAAAGATCAACTCAGACCCCAAGGTTAGCAATAATATTCTCCAGTCATTCTTTCCCTTACCTGGCTACTCCATACCAAGGATTCCAAATCTCAAGGTTATGAGAAGTCTCAGATTAATATGAGAAAGGTGTCTTCTTCTTGCAAGAGCCAGCTCAAATAAAGTACTCTGGGTGACAGAGAACAGGAAACCACAGGCCACCACATTTCATGTGAGAGGTCATCACTTCTCATTCTCATCTGCATCTGTCCTACCTGCGCTCTAGCTCTAGCTCTAGCTCTAGCTCTAGCTCTAGCTCTAGCTCTAGCTCTAGCTCTAGCTCTAGCTCTAGCTCTAGCTCTAGCTCTAGCTCTAGCTCTAGCTCTAGCTCTAGCTCTAGCTCTAGCCTCCTCCCTCAGTCTGCCCTTGCAGCCCCTGATTTCCCTCTCAGCCTGACGAGGTGGTTATTTTCTATAGCAGCTGTTGCTCATCCCCCCCTTGATCCCTGTCAGGGCTGCAATTGGCCCTTCATTAGCCCTGCACCAGGGCAGCTGAGGATGTTTCCCCTCCTCCAAAGCCCTCATGCTGCAACCTGTGTGGGGAAAGGAACTCAGCACCTACCATCTGCCTGCTGTTTTCTGTTGCTGAAGTTTGTTGTATGCAGCTGGCTGACGAGCTAGTAACACCACCCCACTGTGAGTACAGGCACCTCCTGCACTGCCTGTTTGCCACAGGGCCAACACACTTCAGGAACACACAGTGCTCTCGTTGTCATAGTGCACTGGCATGACAAAGTTGTGGTGGCAAGAACACGTTTTCTGTGAAAGAAACACATTGCAGGAAAGCCCTGAGTGAACTCCTTGTCATCTTTCGTAAGCCCTGAGGCATGTTTATTGTTAGCAGAATAGATAACAAGATGCTTACAGCAGTGTATGTAATTAGGAAAAAATCTCCAGTGTAAAATGTTAGTGCCATCACAAGTAAGAATCAGATAAGCATGTGTGAATCCTTCATAAACTCTATCATCCTTATTGTTACCAACCAGAAACCTGGCCTGCTGCTGTACAATCTGAGCATGTTCTGCGGAGAGACAGTGAGATGGGCAGGGGGCCACCAACTCTGAGAGGAGAAGCTGTGGGAGCTGGACTTGTTCAGCCTCGGGAAGAAACAGCTTCAGGGGGACACAAAAGCAGCCCCCCAGAAACTACAAGGGGTTTATTGAGAAGATGGATCTGGGCTCTTTATTGAGTTGTTCTGTGGAGGAAAAGGGACAATCGACATTAATTGAAAAAAACAGGTTTTAGATAAAGAATGTCATTTTCACTATGAGAATAACTCAGGAACGAGTTACCCAGAATCCTTGGAGGTTTTCAAGACTGGGCAAATCCATGAGCACTCTGATGTGGATTCAGTGTGACCCTGCTTTGGGCCGGAGACCCCCGAGGGCCCTCCTGGCTGGGGTGCCTCTCTGATGCTACTAACTAGCCGAGTCCTTCCCACAGCCAGGCAGAAGCCAGCCGCTGGATGTCACCCTGCGCTCACCGAACAATGCTGCTCCCACCGGCTAACAAAGCATCAAATCCCATTGCAGCAGGAAGAAACTGCAAGGACAGTAATCACTGTAGGGGAAAAAGAAAGAAACTAGAAAATCAAAAGCATCCTCCGCTGCCTGCTAGCATAATATTGATTCTCCTCTCCTTCTCCTGAAAGTCAGTTCCTGTTTATTTCAGCCAGGTACACTACAGCATGAACACTTAGGGGTCTGAACGGCACGCTGTGTTGTTCTGAAACGAGCTTCACCTAAGAATGTGAAATGCAGAAAGCAGATTTGTGTTCAGTGTCAAAACTATTGATCTTTAACTGTCAACTTCACATTAATAGTGCTGCCAACTGCAAGCACTCAAAAGTTTTCTACAGACATCCCATGCTCCCCAGCCATTTCTCCATTCCCCACTTACCCCAGACTTCATCGTACAAGTCTGGGATCATTTTGTTTACCTTTGGTGCTAGTGCTGTTAAGATTAAGGTTGTCACGCTTCCCTACATTTGTAAAGGGTAGAAACTTAGACTTTCCTCTAAAAACAGGAGATTTTCTTTTCTCTTGTAATAATCAGGCCTTTGCAATGGGAATTTTAAGTTAATCAAACATCATGAAATTTGTGATAAAATAATGAAAATTGGCATATTGAAAATCAAGCACTGATTTGATTCAAGGGAATGAATGACAATTGAGGCATATCGTGCATCTTCTCTAGAGTGAGAAGACCATGTCAGACTGCAATATCTCCAGTCTTCCGAGCACACACACCATCCCTTGCAAAGTGAATCTACCCAACATGCCTTCTCGGTGTAGCATTTACAGTGAAGAGATTGCCCTCAGAGAGGCAATGGCCATAAAGATCAGGAATTGCTGCATTCATTGCATCACGTCCCTGGTGACTAACGAATGAAGTCACAATTCTCCTTTGGACAACTTAAAAAAGGATCCTGCCAATAAGCCACATAATGAAGCTATAAATTTATCTAGTCAATCATACCAGAGTTCGGCTTGTAGCACAGGTCACCAATGCTTGTGAGATGACAGTTTTACACAATGTGGATGTATAAAACAAGTACCTATGACATTGTGCAGACGAAAGGTGCTATAAAGCTTCATTAGATTGGAAACTATCCAACAGTTGCACATTAGAGACTGAATTCAGTAGACAAGTAGCATTGCCAGTACAATGCTTCTTCACAGCCAGATGCTCTATGAATACCACAAAGGGAACCCTTATCTTACTTTTCTCAGAATTAGGTTTTCAAGTAGCAAAGACAGACTTTGATGCCCCTTGAAAGCCTGCTGAGTTATTTTCTGCACAGAGGAGATCACCACAGACCAGGGCCTCTGGTGGCAGCCAGAGAAAAGGCAAAGAGAAATAAATACATCCTGCCCACATTCTGCCACGATGGCCTCAGACTTGCTATAACTGCCAAAGAAGTCATAGCAGGCTGTTTTTCATTGATACTCCAAACGTTGCCCTTTGTGCAAGCTCAAAGAGGACAATATATGTATACCTACTCCCTGTTGTATGCATCCTGCACTGCAAGTATTCTTTTCTTAGTTGTTTTACTATCCTGAAGTATCCATAGCTCATGCAAGTTGGTTAAGGAGCAAACAGCAGCTGAAAGAAGTTATGTCTGCAAGCTTTTCTTTACAAGGACATGGGTTAAGTATTAAATGCAATGGCAATGACTAAAAACACTGGTCTCACTTTATACCACAGAAAGTCCAGTTCTTCTGGCCTGGAGCTCCTGCACTGTACATGAAGAAGAAAGGACAGTATCTTTGTGGAGAAATGTATATAAAGCTTTTTACATCTGCCTCTTACACATCCATGTAAAACTGGGTACATTAATAACTGTAAGCAATTATCTGAGATGATGATGTGAAGAAAAACTCGTATTTTCCAATAGCAAGTATTAAACCTCACAATTTTCATTCACAATATCCACAAGGCAATTTAATGTATTTTGTGTGTCGTTTGCAAACACCTACTGCTATGTGTACTCTTCTGGTACACACAGCTTCTAACATGGGACCAGGTGTAGGATGCATTTCCACCAGGCCTATCTAAAATGAATGCATGCAATTGCAAACACCTCATCTTGGAAAGCTGTGCTGAGTGGGAATGATGCAGCTAAAAAATTACACCTTGTTGGTTAAAAAGTAATTGTTTACTCACAGACAACCCTGCCAGCGCTCTTTGACAAATGCCAAGTACTGCTAGTCCTAAAATGTTTTGTCATTCAACCTCCACAAAATCATGAAATTTTACCTAAAGAACTCACTTTTTGAGGCCAAACTGACAGCGTGGAGGCTGAATACCACCACCACTTTCAGCCACAGGCATGTTTAACATTGAGTGACACAGCCTCCCGCTCTGGGGGGCAGGAGGCTCAGCCCAGTGGCTCCCCACATGTCCCCCCATCCTGGGTGGAGGCAGCGGAGGGCTGAGCTTGTAGTCAATCAGATTCAGTGTTATACAGGTATGCGTGGAAGGTCGGTCTGACCTAAATATTTAGATATAATAGAGCTGGCAGAAGGCTGAGACATATGTAAAGTTGATAAGGGGGATTCATACTGGAATACGGAATGTCTAATCAAGAATTGTTGTCCTTGGGAGTGAAGCACATCCTGCAGAAATATGTAAGCTAATTAAGATGTTTTGGGAACAATCTGAAACTACTAGTAGAAGCATGGTAAGAAGTACCCTCATGCGAACTATCCTAATTATAATACTAAAAATCACACTCCTTGAGCTGGAGACCCTGGCCCAAGCAGAGACCCCTCACCTTTGAGCATGCACAGAATATTAAAGTAGTACTGTAGCTTTAAGAGTAAAACAAGAAAATGTAGACCAATAGGAAGCTGCTTTGCATAATTACTTATGCATAACTAGACTATATAAATATGGTACCTGTATGAATGAGTGGTGAGCTAGCTTTGTGGAATTACCACCTAGCACCCGGTTTTGTGCAAAACCAGAAATAAATGGGTATCTCGGCTCTGTGTGCGTATCAGGTGTTGCACACCGGGTGACGAACTCCGTTTGTGAGAGAACAGGCTGCCGATGACCTGCCGGGGCCTCGCCCCTCGACGCCATCCTGCCTCAGGCGGCCCTTCCCTCTCCCACACCCGCGAGCTGGGGGCGCGAGGGGCAGACAATGCCCGATTCCGATTGGCTGCCGCGCTAGCGGGCTCTCGATCCCGCCCTTCTGGAAGGTTCTGCGCCGGCTGCGGCGCTGAGGCACGGGGAGCTCTCTGGGGGCAGAGGGAGCTTCGCCCGGTGTCGGGCTGCCACAAGAGGGCACTCGGAGGCGCATTGAGGCTTTAGTTTCCGAGACGGAGTACCCACCTCCATTCTGTGCCTTCAGAAACGTGCTTGTTCGTAAAAAATTAAACGAATTTCCTACTTCTTCACCCGATTCCATGAGTGAGGCTCTCCACGACGTAGCAGGCATCGCAGCGCTAGCAGTATGACTGTCAGAGCCAGAGCAGGATCAGCAGGATATCTCTTCCAATTCTCGTGCTTTGAACGTTTAGCAGAGGCTAAACATCTTCTGTACCAGCACTCTAGGGAGCAATAGGGAACCGTGCTTCCTCCAAGCTGGGGGAAGCCCTGGGCAGGGACCATCCTCAGCCTTACCCCATCCTCCTGTTCCAGCCTGCGGCTCTGAGCCACAGTTTCAGCTTGAACATCCCCCGTACCACACAACGTGTGCACATGACAGGCAAAATACTCTTTTTGACACACTGCTAAAGCCTGTATTTAGTACTGGTGATTTCTCAGTTGTTGGATAGCTCTTGCAACTAAAGTGATTTATTGCAGCGAGTCACAGACAGCTCACCCAAGGAAGGTATTTTTAATATCCAATACATGGTGTAAGGTTAAGGCAGGAAAATGCAGGTCAAGATCACACATCTACTCCCATACATAGCATATTTATACCACACAGACTTACAGCGATTCAAAGACTATTAGCTTCATTAACAAGTTACGAAACATACGCAGGTAAAAAAATTCTAAAAAAAAAAAAAAGCTGGGTGAGACTATTTCCCCATCCTAAATCACTCTCTTTAAATGAAAACTTGCTTGTTTTGAAGGACTACTTGTTTCACAAACATCTATTACAGGAAGGGCTGTGTGTTCAGGGAGGGCATCCAGGTTTCCTCCGCTCAGCTTTCCCTGGTAGCAGCCAAGAGATTACCTGGCCACTTTCAGCACTATTCACAGAAGAAATCAATGTCCTGAAAGAGAGAGTTAAAAGGAAAGATGTTTTGAGATTACTGAGGGGTTAATGTTCCTCTCTTTGTCCCCAAAGGTACATGAGTAGATGCAAACACAGAATACACTATAATATACTCAAATTATCCTGGGAAAGAAAAAGGTCTTTGGTCTTTTGACTCCTTTTGTGTAGCTGGGATGATTTGTTCCTGCCATAAATTTTTCAGGTGAATTAGGCCTTCTCTCTTCATTTTAAATTATTCCTTTATCTCCCTTTTTTGTTTTGTATTCCTACATCGATACCTGGATTTATTAGTCATATGTAACCCTGTATCCTTAAACAGTTCCTAATTGCGCATGAAAAGGATGCCTTAGACTGAGGCTATGCAATACACTTGCTACGGAAAAATGCGACTAGAAAATAAATGCCAGTATTTTCCTTGAAAACTTCCAGCATGGGATAGACTTCCACAGCATATTGCTTTCCTCTAACTTCCTGCTATTATCTTACATGGCTATGTAGATCTCTATTCTGCTGCAGGGAATTATCACACTGTAGTGCTCAAACTGTACGACATTTACATTAGACCAGTGTATCACATATAGCTGTCCACTGGAAGCAGAAGACAGGGAGCTGTTTCAGATGCTTACTGGTAATGAAAGTACTCTCATCTTAGCCAGCAAATGGCCAATTTTAAGTGATCGAGGGAAGGCAGGCAATCCAACACCGCTTTGTAGTACATGCAGTCTATTGTGTTGAGTCTATTGTATTCAGTGTGATTCAATGGTTCAGAAGTAGCAGCACTGGGGGGAAAAAAAAAAATCTCCGAAGATTTATTGCTCAAACAGCAACCAACAGGCATGGATTACCCAGTGCTGCACAAAAGGATGCCTAGAGAAGTTCACAGGCAGAAACATTTATTAGCAGAGCCTGTAGCTAGTGGCATACATTGACTCCAACAGTGAAAGCTACTTTTTTTGGGGGTGGGGGTGGGGGGGTGAATAAAAGGAGGATCAGAGACACAGAGGCCTGCAGGCTGATGTCCTCTTTCAGGCTTCTCTCCAGGGCAGCAGGTGCCCCCCCCCAATACTTTTCCCCATCCAGTTCCCCATCAGTTGGTTCCTCCATGCAAAGCCCTTTGTGTGTGCCACCCAGTGCTTTGATTAGGGGCAGGTGCTGCACACTGATTAACCATTAAGCTTCGGGCATCATTAGTTCCCCTAATATAACTGGCAACCCCTTCCCAAGAGAACCCATCGTAACACCAATATTGGGCTTTGCAGGTGCAAGGCCGGGAAAGCAAGGCAAAAACATTTCCAGCGGCTTGGGGGAAGGTTACAGAGCCGTGAGCAAGAGACCAGCTTCTGACTTGCAGATGGAAGGCTGGTGGCATTAGAGGCATCTACAGCAGTACGCAACTCTAGCTCTGTATAAAACAGCCGTTTTAAGGGATATTTCTGGAGCAAGCAGCATGCCCGTACACAGATGGGTCAAGATGGACTGTAGACTGTTCTAAATGTGAACTTAGAGTCAGATCCCTAAGGTCACGATTGCAACATACGGCTGAGAGCAGTAGAACAAGGAAAAGAATCTCTCTGTATCACCCTTTGTTTTCATTGCAAGGTTCCTGCATAGCAAGAATGTGAAGCAAGGGTGAAACGACTGTCAAAGTCTGTGTCGTTAGTTCTGCAAAAGAAAATTACCTTCCAATTAAAGTTCTGCACTGCAGCCTGACAACAGCGCATTCTGGACTCTGAGTCAGCCTGCAGGCTAAGACATTGCTTTAACCTACCTCTGCTTCCAGTTCAGCTTGCCATGCAGCAGACTGATTGTCATATTGTTGAGAAAAGAGCTTAAAAACATATTTTAGTCATTCTTTCATGTTCTGTGCCTAATTAATTGCTGCAATGCTTCTGGGCCAAATTCAGAATAACCTAATGTAGTGTCAAGAAAAGCAATCACTTATCCGAGATTTGCGTTTCCTTAAATAAAGCTTGTCTGACACATTATAACACAAATCCTAGCAACTATTAACATGAAATAAAATGCTTCCTTTCACTTATTTCCTCTGTGTTAGTGAAACCCATCTAGTAATCTGGACCTGGGATTAAAAACTCCATATATGATCTCAAGATTGAAGCACTAATTGTTGTATTTTGCCATACACTTCAAAACAGCATATAGCTAAATATTCAATATTGATGAAGGTAATTACTGGAAACATACCACTCAATTTGTTTTAAGCATAGAAATAAGCTACCAGTAAGTGTTACTTGTAAGCCAAACCATACCAGGCTCTGAGAAAGGACCCTCCTCTTCCACTCCTCTGTGAAATGTTTCAGATCTTTGGTAAAATTAAGAGTAGTCTGGTGTATGAGACACTACTGTACATAATCAGGGACAATCACCCTTTCAGAAGTACAGCCTACTTACTGACAGAACACTAATGTGTTTCCAATAGTGTTTTAATTCAGCTTTTTGATAGACATACCAACAACTTTGAAAGCATGCTTGCTTTCTCATAAAAAGAGGAGAGTAAATCAGAAGTTCTCTATGACGATGCCCATCTATATATACAACTGATAAAAAGCGTGCTTGTATGCGTTACTAAAGTACGCAGCACAATATCCAGACTCTAAAAAAGAAAGCTTCTTGCAATGTATTGCAAATGGTTTGGGTAAATCTTCTATGGCCTTGAAGGAATACTATTCAAATCAATAGGAACTCTAATAGGATCAAGCCCTTAATGCAGCATTTGTAGTATCTGCAATATCAGAGCGTATGTTAGGATTTTATTGAGGCTATTTGCCTGTATAAAGGCCCAAAGATTGGATCCCTAAGCATCTGTGATATGCTACAATCAACTGCCACAATTATGATTTGTTTTTACAGCAAATTAGCATTACACAGCCAAGTATAATTATGTAGCCAGCTGGGCTTTTGCAAATTCCTTACCGTTGTAGGAACAGTCTTATTTGCTTCTTGATAGACATGTTGTTCTGAGACTAAACTGCTAGGGAAATAACCAACTGTCCCCATATGGTCTTCATACTGTTCTCCATAAACCTTCAAGCAAGGAGATGTATAATTAGGTACCTTAAAACAGTCCTCATCTGGTTTGAGCTAGTTCATAATTTAGTCAAAAGCAGTTACTAATAGTGTTTCTTACTCTGGTTTTAGATTTCCTAGGTTCCAATTAGCTGGCACATGAAACGAACCATTAACACAAGTTCTGATACAGGCATACATTTTTTGGAGTAAATTAATACCGCCTATAGCTTATCTGGATTTTTTTTATAAATGCAGCCAATACTTATCTTTGCTTCCCTTAAATTTGAGAGTTTTATGACCAACTGTGATAAAAGCTTTCTCCTCCATAGTTTCAGCGAACAGCCACAGAAAAGAACTGTTGCGCCCTTCTGTTAAGGTTCAGTTCATAATTACCATACAGTTACTGAAGATATTTTATTAAAAAAAAATTAAAACCCTCAAGACTCCTCAATCAGTTTAAGTTTAAACATTCACTTTGAAAACTAAGTTGCTGCTTTAAAACCCACAATAGCTCAGCGTTAGCATCCATTTCTTTACAGAAATGTGTATTAATCTACTTCTGGTTTGCTCATATACACAAGAATCTCCTCTTACACTTCCAGCCCAGAATTCTGCAGAGTCTTTTTCTTTCACTAGTTTTGAGTAAACATAAATCAACTGCCCTTTTTTAATATTAATGAATCTGCAGTCTGGAGCATTATAATCCTCTTCTGCTCTGGCAAGGGAAATGGTGTCTAGAAAAAAAAAACAACCAAGAATGAGGTGGACAAATTTAAATACATACATACTTTTATAGAGAGAAATATAAATAAATGTGTGTGTGGATGCACACACGTAAAGCTATTTCTACAGACAAAAGTAGGTTATCCTGAAATTAATAGAAGTCTGCAAGAAATTGTCCTGCTCATTTTTCTGTTCTCCAGTAAGCAAAGTAACAGCTTAAGAATGTGCCATTTCATCATAGTGGAAGTTACAATCCTCTACCTTTCACCTGAGTGAAAAATGTCCCTTACAAATCCCTTTTTGCAGGAAAACTGCATGTGACATTCCACATAAACCCTCCCACTCTGCTTTTAAGTTGACAAACCAATGTAAATATAACAGAGCTAAGTAAGTTTTCCCTCACACTATTGCATCCAAACTGCACAATCATTTTTGAGACTATCTTGTCCTCAAAATTAAAGCAAAATTACTTACAGACACAGTTGTCATCAGCACACAGCTTCTTGCTGGCAAGCTTGTCCATAAAAATTCCAGTCCCAAGAGGACACATTAATCCGAGACACAAAAGTAGAACAACCAAATAAACACGTCGTGTCATTTTTCTTTGCTGCAGCGCTTGCCGAATGCACGCCAGGTCTAGCGATCCCCGTCTTTTATGGAGGAGGCAGACACCTGGACAAACACGCTGGGCCAATGGGAAGGGGTCAGGGCGACATTCCACCCCACCAGAGGAGCCACAGGCAGGAGGAAGACCTCAGGGTCCACTCACGAAACCAAATCCCTTCCCAAAGCCATTCTGCATTAACATTTCAATCAGCAACTGTATTATTTAAACGTCTTAAGCCTTCCTGTACTTGTCCGTAGTCTTAATCTTACGTCAAGCAAAGTTTGAGGATGAAAATTAAGTCAGACCCTGGTAAGCAGCAAAGGAAATCAGGAAATTACATCCTTCCAAATCCTCAAGTCCTTCATTTTCCCAAATGCTCACTGACAAATGTAATCTTCCCTGGACTGTAAACCCTCAGTGGCAGACACTTCCCTGTTACGGTCTACAGAAAGGACCTACTCGGACCCTAACACATGGATGCACATGTAAACAAACCATTTGGGAGTTGAAACACTGTAAAAAGGCTTTGCGAGTCAGCAATTTAAATTTGAAGTCTAAAAGTTCAAGCACCACATACTTGCATAGGCAAAATCCTTTCCACAGGGAGACGCAGTTGAGAGCAAAACACACAGGTTATGCCAGGACAGCGACCACTTCACTTTTATTTACATAGCTGAACTCAGTTGAGAGTTTGCAGATGCAAGATGCTGAAAAACATAGTGCCACAGGCTGACTTATAAGGTCCTCTTTATGCCTTGGAGAGGACATCTAGAATTCATCTAACTTCCCAAAATCTCATCATAGCATACATGAGGCAAGACTTGTAGGGAGTATTTTAATTAAAATAAATGCACACACATGCACAAAAGGAACAACCACTGGAGTTACTGCACTGTAAGCCATTCACATCACAGCTGTCAGGCTACAGAAGGCTGGTCTGGATCAGTCCTTACAAGTGACCAAGAGCAAGTCTGGGAATTCCCAAAACGTCACTCCAGAGAACCAACGCTACCTGATTCACGAGGAGGCCTGAAGAGCTGCTGACTGTACCAGCTTTCAGTCAACAGGCAGAACAGAGCAAGCTGTCAACTCTCATCTGAAATCCCCCGCTCTCTTTTAAAGAAAGACCATCTTGCAATTTCTAGCATCACCCTCCTATTACAGCTGACTTCACCACATTCTCCTCTAATCTTCCAGCCCATTACTCCTTCCTCCAGCCTCCCGTATGTAGTGTCTAACTTCCTTTGCAGACAGCTCCACACAAACCCTCCTAAGTGAATAAAGGTGAAGAGTGATGGTATGCAACGGTAGTCTCATGTACACAGACTAGTGGGATACAAGGACAGCGTAATTAATACCTATAAAATTATGACTGCAGAAGGAAAACTGTAAGGTTCATGACGGAGTAACATAGTCACTTTTGCTCCCTTATAGGCACATTGAAATGATTTTCACTTGCGAGTATTAGAATACTTGTGAAATCACACACAAAAATCACTAAAATGATTGAAAGAAAAAACATACATGGAGAGATGACAGTAATCAAGATGACAGTGGAAGAGGCATAATTTTGCAATGTACTCTGGGAGCAGATGAAAGATTTTTCAGGTCTCGTGCAAAAAAGGTGGTTTATGTAGCTAGTTTTACGCTTACACATGCACTGAAACATAGCACTTGTTCAGAAATTGAGTGGACATGCCAGAACTACCATATATAATATACCAAGAAGTATACCAAGATTTTATAAAAATCAATCGTGCTTTCCTGAAGGTGCAGCACTTCGTCCAAACGACAGTTTTAAGTCAGATCTCAACTTTTTCAGAACACAAACTGAGGGAAACAGATGCTCTTCAGCTACAGCCGAACCCACACAACACAGGAAGGGACTGCACCGAGCCACGGTCATAGAGGAAAGGCCATGGCCTCAAGCATCCTTCCTCCCGCCCCTATTGACCAAATTACTTTGGAAACAGAAAAAAACTCAACACTTGGAATGTAGCTACAATGCAAAACATTCTTCCTCGTAGTTTCTTGCCTAACCATCAGCTACTCCAATACTTACCTGAACTACTTCTAAAGGAAATCATGCTAACTCTATCCCATTACTCCTTTGTCTGAAAGGGTAGTTACAGGCCTCACAGAGAAAGTGTTCAAGAAGTGAGGAATGCTGCAACATGACAAGCGCTGTGTGGCCGCTTCCTCTCAAACATTAATCTTCAAGGGTCTGATGGCAATCCTCCTGGCCAACACCATGCAACAGCTACTGCAAGATTCACCAAAAATATGATCACATTTTAAGTAAATTTCATTACTCTCTTAACCTAAAATATCTTTGTAGGTCTTCCATCACCTGAACAAAACACTTCAGCTTTTGAAGCTATTTTTGCACTCAAATATTTATAACAGTTACAACTCACAATACTACATCTGATTACTTCACTGCGTTCAGAGTATTTCATGTTACACAAGACCTGTAAAGGTTTTTGACAAATGGAAAAAAAAACCAAACCAAAACAACAAACCCAGAAACATTAGGACACGTATTTTGGAAAAACCTGCCTAAAAACGGACCATCAGGCTTATCTGCATTGTCTTTGTAAAGAGCCAGAAAGCTCTTCCTAAACCATTTATTAAAATCATGGTAATAGGGCTGGGAAGAGCAGAGGCGAAGACAATAGATAAACTTTTATGTTTCTTCTGTGGACCTGCTTCTACTACCAGCCATCATTATAAAGACAAAACCAAGTTGAGCAACCGTGCTGTCAAACTGTAATCAATTTCTACCCATACCTGGAAAAAAACCCCACTAACAATAAATTGTTTTTCCTTAAGTGACAATATTATTCCTGCTGAAAAGCAGCTGTCCCCTTGATAATGAGGCTGAAGATTGAGTGTTACATTTATTCTGAATATGTTGACATTTAGCATTCCTGCTCACGCTTTTTGCTCTGGAAAGACAACTATTTTTCCAGCACCTCTGAGAAATGAGTGTTACCTTAAAAGTAGTTAAACCAATATACTGAATAAGCCCTGCAAGCCTAACAGATCAATAATAAGATGGATTCAAGGAAAAACATGGCTCGAAAACAGCATAAACTGAATTTATTTTATAAAAATTAGTATTTCAACACAAAAATTGACTATCCAGTAGATCTGTGGAAATCCTACGTCTGTCCTAGCCATTGTGGCAATTTTAGACAAGTCTTAAGTTTTCTGCAGAGAACAGCAAACATGCTAGCTGATCAAAGTATCATCATATTAAAAAAAACAACCTATCCACAGAAGTCCTTTATAGGAGCATCCGGTTATTTCTTCGCATAAGTGATTTTCATGGCATGAGATGGAGTAATCTTAAATCCTTGGAGAGCATCTCGAGCAGCTCCTGCTTGATTCTCATTTTCAAACTCCACAAATGCAATGTCATGGCGCCCAGGCACTAAGCGTACTTCTTTGAAACCAGGAAACCTTTAAAATAAGGTGAAAGAGTCAGATAATATTTCCCAGCTTGATGATACATCTCTCTTCAGTAGCCATAAGACCTTACCATAAGCATCTACTAGTATAATAGTTACTACTAATGAAAGATTTAAATTGAAGGGTTTTACATGTCCAGTTCTTAGAACCATGCCTCAGTTAAGAATCATTACGTGGAAGAAATGTAATCAGTCTCGTGCACATACGGAAGCAACTAAAGCTAGTTTTAAAACTGCTCCTGCTGTTGTAAAGCCTTTAATATTACAGTCACCAGCTTAAATCTAGTGCAGATTGATAGTATATAACTTACACAATCAAAACCTGCTACGAAAAAATTGGATTTGCTTTCTGCACCAAGTCATCAGAACTGACATCTGTAATCTTGGCAGTAAGACAAAGAACTGAAATACCTTCAGAAGAAACTCTTATTTCTAAAAAGTCAGCTTGCCAACTGAGAAAAAGCATACAGGTAACAGAAGAATTCAAAGGAGAAGTCTCTTCTATGCAAAACTTACTGATTGAATAACATGGACAGCATCATCTCATTTGTTTCCTCAGGCAAGTTATTAAGGAACAGGATATAGTTTGGTGGATTATCAGGCACCTGTAACAACAGAAGATCAAAGCTCAGAAAGATTAGACACAGCTATCTGTTCCTCTGCATCTGTCTGCATGATTATTTGAACCAAGACTCACATATCCTTAGTTTTGTTCATAACACTGCTAGCTGGACTTCAGTATACCTTCATGCAATATGCAGCCATAGCCCCTTAGTTCTTTTACAAGGATATATTAATTTGGAGAGGCTCTTATTTCCACAAAAATCACAGTAACATATTGTCTTAGGTGTCATATTTAAACTCAAGAACTCAACAGCTGATACTGCAGTACTCTCAGCACTGCCAGGGGTGGGAGCCAGGTCCTTAAGTACTGGCTGTCCAAGACACCTGTATGGCAGTGGAAGAACCTATGAAAGACTCGCATCCTTCCAGAAGAGCAGTGGGAGGCCAAGATAAATACCCTGTTCATCTGCAGTAGTACCGAAATACTGAATATCTTTGGGCAACTGAATCCCACAAAACCCACATGGTTTTACTGCAGTGCTCCATTCAAATTTATTAATTAGAAACCCCATTAGATTTACAGCTTTAGAGTCTTTAACAGATTTGCCTGCGAATATGAATTTGTAGCAACCCACCAGACACAAGGCTGAGTAGTCAGTTTGCTGACACTGGACTGAGAGGCTGGAATCTCCCTAAGTCATCAGGAGATTACAAAAATAAAAAGAAACTGGACACCACAACTTCAAACGTCCTAATAATGGTGCCAAGTAAGTTAATGCCTCAGCAGAACAATTTCCTTCAGCTGATGGAAATATTCCAGGCAGTGCCATTAGAAAATAAAACTTCTGAAGTTCAAACAAATACCTAAATACTCAGTGTTGTGTTTCGATGCGAAGTGACATGCATATTGTGCCTTGTTACAAATGACACCTGAAAGAAAACCCAGACTGGGAGCAAGACATTTTCTGCTGTGGATTATGTATGCGATTCTCAATGATAGTACTCAAGAAAGAGATGCAGGGCAGGCGGAGATATTCTTCTACAGCATTTGCCCTCCTGCAAATCCTGGCTCTTTAGTACCTGCACTTCTAACACACATGAATCATTTAGAAGGTCACTGAGCAGACAAGATGAGTGAAGCGTAGGGAGTTGTAGCTACATCTCCACACAATCCTTTGGAAAATAAGATGCTTATGAGAAAAAAAAGAAAAAGTGAGCAGAGGACCCCCAAACTCCTGAAACAAAGCTTTTAGGCAGACATTCTGGTAGCCTGTGTAGTCTTCCTTCTCCTTTTCTACTACTAGAACAAAATAAGTTAAAGGGAATTTATTAACAATGAAAAAAAAAATTAAGAATCCTTCAACTGGTACTAAGCACAGTCCAAATTTAAGAACCAAGTAGGATTTGTTAATAGTGCAGTTTTCTGTGTAATAATGAGAAACTGCAGATTTTCATTTCATGTCAACCAGATATAGCAAAAGTGGGATTTCTTTTGTTTGTTTACTGTGATTTAGCTGTTAGACAAATGTCTTGCAGAACAAAAAGGAAGCTGTAAAATATATCCTCAAACTTCCATGTGTAACAAACTGTTATTCATAGGGAATAATTTTAAACATTAGTGCTTTTAGTCACAAAAAAAGAGCATTACCTGCTGATTCTGTGCTGCAGTCCCTGGGGCAGTGGCTGAATTTTGTGTTGCTCCCTAGTAAATAAGTACAAAATAGTTTTACAAAGGTGTTCTGTTAGAAATATATAAGCACACATCACCATGCTTCTGTACAACTCAAGAAGTATGTTAAGGTTTTTTTAAGCTACAATCCAAGGAACATTTGTTGCTTATGAGATACCTCCGAAGGGAAACATAAAGCACATGAATTCCGCTGAACTCCCAAACCAAGCAATCAAAGGAAAAACATCAGCAGTATCTGAACTGAGTAACGGCCGAGTCAGCAGATAGTGCAAATCACTATTTCTCCACATTATAAAATTTGGATTAATAGACAGGAAAGAAGTAGTTTTGAAAATGAAGCCCTAGACAGGACATACCTAATAGGAGAAAAACAGGTGTTTCCACTGAGGACTCCAGTTTAGCAAGGATAACTAAAGCTATTACCGTTATAGCTAGTAGCAATTATTTCTTCCTAAGAGATTTGTATATAACGATTGATTTTTTAAATAAATCCTGAGAAATCTGAATATTCTACCTAGAAAATGTTGCTTTCTATGAACACTCTTATCCCTCCTTGATATCAATTTGTGCCTTAGCAGGAACTGAAGTTAAATAACACAATATTCAAACTCTGTGCCTTGATGTTTTCTGCTATACTTCAGCACATAAATTACTAAGTGTTGTTAGTTTAGGCCAGGCCAACCCTTAGTGGAGATATATTCCAAACCAACTCTTCTTCATCTGTCTGTAAATGAATTATCTCGTTCCCATGTACCATTCTTCAGTGCTTACAGAGCAAATAGGGCATTAAAACGCCAAAGGGAAAAGCTGGTTGAGCACTTGAAGCTGGCATTAAAGATAAGCACACCCCCTCTTTTTCTTTTTAAAAAGAGGTTAGTTTCTACTTTGGTTTATTGTACCTTTGCCCTGCATCTTTGTTTTCATCTGGTAACAGAAAAGGACAAGAAGGAACAGCAAGGACTATATAGTCAGCCCCCTCTCCTTCAACTTCCAGTGAGTACTCAAGAGCACTAGATATCAATAGACCACAGTTTAGGGAATTGAGAAGTACCAAAAGACAATACTCAATCCTAAAATAATAATAATAATAATAATAATAATAATAATAATAAATTTAAAATAGCTTTTGTGTTTGTTTTTCTTTTTTAAACAGAGAAGCAGCTTACCTGGATAACCTTTTTATTTGCTGCATTTGCTGACTGCTCCAGAGTTTTGGCCTTCTTCTTTTCCTTCCTTTTTTCCTTATCAGCAAAAGTACCACGCATTTTAGAGATGATATCAGAGTCTGTTTTTGCATACTGAATACGCTTTTTAAAAGGGAAAAAAATCAGTACATTTTGCAGTTAATAAAAAATAAACATTTTGCACCACTTTCATTAACTGTGTTCTACTGTGCATTTACACGTTTTTTGCAGGAACTTCTTTTATTAGAAATACTGTTATAAACTGTAGGTATGCTTACAGAGTATCTAATCTTCATAATTAATTCTGAGCACAACTACAGAACTCTAAAAAACACCTAAGATGGAAATTACTAATTTTAACTCATTGAAATCAGAACTCTATTCATCTAACAGCATCTTTTTAACATCCGTCAAGGTAACAGATGTACAAAGCAATACAAGGACATTAGACAAAATTGGCAATAGCTTCTATTAAAAAACCTGAGAGGATTTTTAACCCCATTTTTAAGGGGAGCTAAAATTTTACAGTGATTTCTCAGCTCTCTGCAGAAAATTGAGTTCAGCAAAACTTGGACTTCTTAAATAGAGAGGCAAGTACCTGCCTTAACCCAAACCAGATTGCATAAACTGTGTCAGCAGCACAACAGTGTTGGTTTTCTGACAAAGGCTGCCCCCGGTGCACTAGTCAGGGGGGTAAGCAGGTTCTGCTGTGGGTATACAGGTGTGCAACATTATATACACACACAATCCTTTTGCTTTTACTATCAGAGACTACCTCAATACAAAATTACAAAGCAGTTAAGGGTTTTTTTAATGCTTTTGTTTAGTGCTTATATAGAGTATGCACGCTGCAGGCAATATTCAAAGAGGGAAGTATACCTGAAAGCTTATGAAGCCTTAATCTTTTTATTTCCTATTGAGTTTTACTGAGCACAAAAGTCTTTAAGGGTAAACAACAGAACTGAGCTTGCACAATTCCTTGTTAAGGATTTCATTACAAAGTCTGAAAGTGTTAATGAAAAAAGCTCGTGGCCCAGCCACACAAGAACTGCCTGAGCTCTCAAAGCCAGTATTAATATATCCGTCCATCGCTGAAGTCATGTGGCCATTTGCATGTATGGTTACGCCTCACAAATAGTTGCAGAATTAAGAGATGCCTAATTATCCAAGCAGGCAACGACAGCATGTCAATTGTTGTGCTATTCTGCACGTTATCAAGTACATTATTAAATGCTGTTCTATCAACCAGCAGTGTATTTGCTTCACTGAAGTTATCCTGACATCCAGTTATTTGGTTTGGCAATCTGATGCACGCACAAACAGAACTAGCCATCGATTTAAAAAATAAATCACTAGTCACATCTGTTGATTTCTGGAAAGTAAAACTGCAGAGATCTTCACCCTACTCATTGTTACCTCAAAAAGGAAGCATCATATTCTAGCTAGTTATTACGAGTATAATAGTAATTAAGGCTACTCTAGAGAAATTAACTGAAAGCACCTAATTTCCGTAATACTACAGAATGAATTTAATCGGTTCAACAGAAGACATGATGAGTAAAATGGAAGTATTTAAGATCTTAAAAACTTTAATCCAGCACAGAAAAATATAAAGCCATCACTTAGGAAACCTAAATGCTAAGTTCAACCTCTGTGTGTGTTTTCACTACAGTCTCTCTGGCATCCCTCTAGCTTGCATAAAGACATACAGTCATCAGGACGTGATGCAATTGAATAACAGTACAATTACAAGTACACAAGTTAATTCACAAGGTGCAAGTACCAAAACACTGTATCGTACCATGGCAATTCTTTTTTCCTTTAAAAAGCTAACAAAATAACTTACCATTGGTTTCCCATAAAACGGAAAGCCTTGTAGTTGTCTCAAAGCATTGGTAGATGATCCAAGTTCTTTAAATATAACAAAAGCCTGTCCTCTCATCTTCATAGTCTTTAAAGCTACAATGTCGACCACATGACCAAACTGTGAGAATAACGCATACAGGGACCTCTTCAGTTCTGTTGACAATATGAAAAAACAGATTATAACAGGTTACATGCAGACATCCACTTCTACAGAGTTTGCTGTCCCTCAGGGACAATATCTTTTGCCAGCTTTAGCTCACACAGTGGTATGTTACATGAATTTAGTCAAAACTGTTGCGTGAGTACAAGTTTATTTGCTCAGTTTTTGTAAGTTGGTGTATAACGCTTGGTTTCACACCTCAAGTATTCAGCTAGTGAAAAAGTTGCACCGCTATCCATTCTACCATTCTAAGAGAGTAAAAATGACACAAGGGTATATATATACATTTTTTCATATATATATATTCTCACACATTCAAGTATGATGTATGCCAGCCATCAAAGACTGATCAGAAAATCCATACTGCAACACGCAATAATAAAGAGGTATGACTTAAAACAAGAACATGGCAAAATAGAAACTACTTAAAGGCTAATTAAATTTGGAAATTTTGTTTGTAACTGTTTAATCAATTCTGTCACGCACATGAAATATTTTTTCATATTCTGGATCAGAGTATGTTTTTGTATGGTCACACTGTACCTTACAACTGCAATAGATTTATTTTCATTATTTAAAATCACCTGACTACATGCCAAATTAAATGTTAATCTTATCCAATCAGGCTAAATAAATTCTCTGTACTGCATGATTATTCTAACTCACAAATCTAACATTTGAAAAAATTCAGCAATATAAGAGCACTGCTTCTTGTTTATTTCTGCTGAGACTTGGTAATACCAGCCCACTGTCACTTTCTCCAGCTGCTCTTGACCAACCACAGAACTGTTTCGTTTTTTTTTTTAAAAGTTTTCTTATCAAAACACTTTCCTTAAAAATAACTTCAAAAACTGTATTTAAAAAAATAAATCAAATTTGTAAGCTTTACAGGTAATTTGAAACCCTACATTTAAAAATTATAACCATGCCATTTCATAGTGGAGACTTACTAGTTTATAGGGCACTTAACACACTACAAACAAAGCCCCATGTTAAATTTATTCAGTAGAACCATCTTGACAAGTTATTAATTTCTCAGCAAAGCTGTTTCCACTTTCAGATCTCTCTCTGAAGCACCCTGAAGAAACATTTAAGTAGTGCTAGTCTGATCCAGCCACTCAGTTCACAAACAATAACAAATAAATTACCTTGATCATTTTAGATTACAAGATAAGTGTGAGTATTAAGCAGATAGCTCTATGCAGACATTGAATATACAGCCAAATAAAGGCAAGAGATTTTTCTTTTCTCTTTTGCACGCTGCGAGGAGCAAAACTGCTTCAGCATGAAGTCACCTCTCTCTCAAGAGGGCAAGGCATGTCTAACATGATGATGCAAAGCAGGATAGCTCACGCCACGCTCACCGCTTCTGTCTGGTGCTAAACCAAATGAGGAACACACAGATGCTCCCACGCTTCAGCGAGAGGGGACTGCTGACCACCAAAACGTATGCCAACGTGCCTCTTAGCATCCATCGGATATTCTGATTACTGCTATTGCTACAGTTATTCACTGATGAGCAAACCTAACATATGCAATTAGCTACAGAACTACGGCAGAGAGGCAACCAGAAGACACAAGACCACCAGCAGACCTTACTTCTAACTGTCCTTAGAATCACAGAATCGTATAGGTTGGAAAAGACCTTTAAGATCATCGAGTCCAACCATAAACCTAACACTACCAAGACCACCACTATACCATGTCCCTAAGCACCTCATCCAATCGTCCTTTAAATACGTCCAGGGATGGCGGCTCAACCACTTCCCTGGGCAGCCTGGTCCAATGCTTGATAACCCTTTCAGTGAAGTAAAATTTCCTAATATCCAGTCTAAACCTCCCCTGGTGCAACTTGAGGCCATTTCCTCTTGTTCTATCCCTTGTTACCTGGGAGAAGAGACCGACCCCCACCTCTCTACAGCTTCCTTTCAGGTAGTTGTAGAGAGCAATAAGGTCTCCCCTCAGCCTCCTTTTCTCCAGGCTAAACAACCCCAGTTCCCTCAGCTGCTCCTCATAAGATTTCTGCTCCAGACCCTTCACCAGCTTCGTTGCCCTTCTTTGGACATACAAAGAAACAAGGGGCTTTAGAAACAAGGGGCCTGGCTTATAAAAAGACTTCGACATTTTGCTACATTTACTGACTTTAGCTGCTTCTTCACTACAAGCAGCCGTCTGTGAGAGCTCGGTGCACGACCACCATCCGTTCGGCCCTCCGGAGAGCCCCGGCAGCCCCTGAGGCCACGGCACTACCAAAATGCCAAGCTCTGTGCCAGTGTACGACCAGGCGTGGAAGCCAGCCCGATGTGACGACATCAGCTTTCTAAAGGCGAGTCCCAGACACCCATACCTTCTTTCTTAATCTTGTCATTGATGTTGTTGATGTAGATGGTGTGGTTCGGCCTGATGTCCATCCTCCGGGGCGGCTGCAAACCTGCCTGCGGGCAGAGCACACGAGAAAGCCGTTAGCGGCGGACGAGGCGCGGTCCGAACCCCTGGGGAGGAGAGCTGGCAGTACCGGCAACACCCAGTCCCCGGCCGCGCGGCGTCCGCCGGCCGGCGCCGCTCCCCCCACCGCGGGACCGGGACAGGCCCCGGGGGGGCTGCCCGCCCTCCCGCAGGCCGCACACGTGCCCCGCTCCTACCCTCCCCGCGCGGGCGGGTCCCACGGACAGCGGGACGGGCGGTCCCGGGAGGCAGCCCGCCAGCCCGCCAGCCCGCCATCCCTCCTCCTCCTCCTCCTCCTCCTCCTCCCGCCCGGGCCCGGGCCTGCGCCGCCACCCGGCTCACCTCCTCCCGCCGAGATGGCGGCCGGCGCGTCCCGCCCCGCGCACGCGGGGACGCAGTGCAGGCAGCATAGCCGCTCCCTCAGCAATCGATGTGCCGAGCGCCGATGCCGAGCAGCGCCTGCGCAGTGCCAGCCACCGCCCAGCGCATGGGCTGCTCTGCTGGCGCCATGTTGGTTGGGTTCCTCAAGGCCTGCCGCTGCTGCTGGCGTGTGCTCGCACCCGAAGGGCAGCGAGATAAAAGGGGAAACGGGTCATTTAAATTTAAATAATGTGGGTTAGCAAACCATATCGGTTATTTGTTCTCGATTCTCACCGCAGAGGCGAGGCAGCTTGCGGGCAGGGCAGGCCCCGCGGCGGCCTAAGGGCCTGCAGCCGCTGCTACCCCAGCGGGTCCTGCCGGGCGCCGCTGCCTGTGCTGGAGGGGTGTCGTGCCCGCTCAGCGGTCGGGCGAAGCCCGCAGAAACGCCTCGGGGAGCTCGGTCGGTCTTTGGATCAGCGCCGGGGTGAAAGAGGTCGTAGTCGGGGCTCCATGGAAATCAGTGAGGCTCGAAACTGACCGAAATAGGGATTTCCTGCCACAGGTTTTAGCTCTGCTCTGTGCCAACACAGTTATAAGTTAGATGTGAGTTTTGTGTCTTCACGGTTAACAGCAACTTCTGGAGAATAAAGAGAAGCAGTAACTTAAAAATGCCTGTAGACATTCATTAGCTATCATTTGTTTTTAGTTTCGATTTTGAAAAGGCAAAGTGTCTGAGCATGTTATTTCTTGAAGGTACTTTGAAAATCCCTGTGGTAGCAGTAGCTCAGGATAAATAAACAGAGCAGAGATTGAGGTTACAGCCTTTGAATTTTTGGAATAATTTTGCAGGCTGCATACCTTCATTTCTATGAGTGATTATGCAGGCCTTCTCAGAAACAATTTTAAGTTGCAAAGGTTTAACCTGGTTGCATATCAAAAAGAAGTTATTTGGGAGGATAAATATAATCGATAAGATAGTTCTTGCTTAAAGTGTAAATTGTGTTTGGACAGGTCATCTCCCTGTAAAGAGATGGGAATATCAGGGAGAGGGTTGTTAGTTCACTTACGTTTCAGGCAAAAAAAACCCCATTACTTCCAGATTCCAGAGTTTGCTTGAGTAAAAATAAAATCTGTTTTTTAGGAAGCCTATAAAGAACAACATGGATTAAAGTGAGTTGAATATAAAAGAAAAAAGAAAAGCTGTTGACTGAGATGTTATTTACTGGTGGAAGAGAACAGTGTGTTCTTCAGTTTTTTATAGCATTGCATGGTATGGGAAATGGTGTGCCAGTACAACACTGTATGTGGTGTATGTGTGCCACAAATTCAAACAATGATAGGCAGCAGTTCTGGTCAAATTTTAGGGTCCTTTTTATTTATTGTTTTAGAAGTAGTTGTTAAGATAAAGCATAACTTGGTAATCCAAGCATGAACAATACATTAAAACACTTTTTCAGAAAGGCTGATTACCATTTTATGTGTTGATCAGTAGTATAGTCCATGTAACTTCATAATTTAATGTTCAGAAACAATGTTCAAAACTACTTACTCGTTACTGAATCAACATAGCTAAGAGAATTTGTCTCATAGAATCAAAAATACTGACATACTATAAATTATTTTAAAAATAAAGTCCTTAAACTTTTCATAGAGAAGACACTCTAAAGAAAACAACACAGGAAAAACCTCAACCTGCCATGAAGTAAGGAAGAATTCAGGGCTTCTACAATTCTTCCAGTGTATTATGCCACACTTGTACTTGCTTACAATCACGTTAAGCACAGCTGATTTATTGTTGCAGAATTTGAATGTGATAAAGCAGAAAAGCTGTGTCTTTCCTGCTCCTCAGGTGGGATTTCACAGTCTGCCTGCCAGTTCAATAGAGGTGACATTCATTCCTCAGGGTGGCTTTCCCCCCCTCCTCCCCAAGGTTTATTTGGATTACTTTTGTTTTCTTAATCCCCAAACAGAGAGGTACAGTGCTCTCATATTCACTAAACTGGTCATTTGTTTAAAAGTCCTTGAAAGCTTAAAGTATTGTAAAAATTATTTCATGTTTCTTAGCAAGAATGCCTGTAGCAACTTAGTAAGCAATTACAATTCATCCTCAATATAACGGGCTGGAAATATACTTCCCCCTTGAACAGGTAGCTGCTTCATCAGAGATTGTCAAACAGCGTTGGAGAAACAAAGCGAAGAGCACAGGGTTCTTGAAAATATCTTTGTAGCCACTGCTCTTCCCCCTTCCTGCCCTTTGCTCAAGGTCAAGGAAACCTAGCATTTCATTATTGCTGTTGTTTGTTATGAAACCTGTAATAAAAATAGAGGTTTTTTTCCTTCATCTTCCTTTTCTAAATTCAATGCAATTCTCTGAACTGAAACAGGACGATAACCAAGAGCTGCGTACAGTGGAAGCTTCACAACGTAGTGCAATCCTCACAGCTTTGATGGGGTCCACATACACATAATGATGCTTCACACTTTTCACAGTTGTTATCTTCCTGTATGAAGATTGTGGGATAAGTAAAGTTACTAATTTATCAGTATACAAATATTTTCAGCTCAGTTCTGTGTGTGTGTAATCAAAATCACATGCTAGAAAGAAACACGAGTGTGAATGCTTTGTGATACAGCTAGATTGGTCTTCAGTATTTTGGTCCTACCCTTTGACTGATGCGTTCTGCTGTGTCAAGGAGTATGATAATACAACATATCGCTAACCATTGGAGCATGGACAAAGACAAAGAACAAAATGACAGGAAATACAGAAATTCCCTAGCAAGTACAAATTGGTGCTGTGAGCGCTTGCAAAGTCAATATACATGAAACCTCACATTTAAGACAGAAAAGGTTCTTTGAAGGGTGAACAACTTAGGGATCTATATTCAATTGGAAGGTGCAAAAGCGAAGGAATTGCGTCCTATAAATCGTCGGTTGCTGGGCAGTTGTACTGACTGCCGTCCGCCAGTGTAAATTGCCAGAAGGAGCTGAGGAGGCTGCAGTGATTTATAGATCATTGTTCGCAGGCGCGGGATACATGATCTCTGCAAACTAACAAAGCAGAGTGAATGGACAACGTGATGGCAGGAGAAATTGAGTATTGACAAATGCGTGGCAAAGTGCTTGGAAAAGCATCATTTGAACCACCTGAATTAACTGTAACTACTCAGGAAGAGGACCCAGCTCACCCATTTTGGGGGACAGTAAAACACCCAGTGGTAAGGAAAGAGGCAAACCACCATGCGGAAGGGAAAAAATGTACTGCAGTTCCTTTAATAAGGCTGTTTCATAATCGCTAAAAAGATGCTTGAATGTATTACTGCTTGATCTAAACCAAAAAACCCTCCACATGTTCCTCTGACGTTTATTATTAGCCATTTATATAGGGCTCGCCAGATGACAGCAATTATCACTGCTCTATTAATACCTAAAAGTTTCAGTTAACATCAGGGCTTTTGGAAGTCTGTAACAGGCCACCTCCCTGCTGCCCCCCCCCTCCCCAAAAAAAAACCCCAGACAGGAAGGAAGGAAGGGTCTGCACCCCAGAGAACATGCCAAACCCTTAGCAGCTCCTTGGTTCTGTTTGCTCTATGGTTGTATTCTGCTTCTAGAGTGGCTTTGCCTTTATGGGAGAGCCTTTTCCTTCCCAGGCCAGTTGCTGTTGCCGACGCTTGATCTCTTAACGTTACGCTGCTACTTCAATCCTCTGGGGCAGAAGATCCTCTGAAATCGTAAGTACGCTGAACGCTGCCCTTAACACAGAACTCATATTTGCTGTATTTATCATTATGATGATTCCCAATGAGTTTAGGTGTGCTAATATACTGAGAAAGATGAAATGTGGGTAGTGCTTTGAATTTCATGCAGGTGGTTTCAAATTAGTTCGGGGTGCTGGGGTTGTCCCTTTGTTAGTATTAATTGGTGATGGTGCCATCTGCCCACACTGGAACTCTTAGCTGGGAAGAATAGCGGTGCACTGGTTTGATTTATTATTGTGCAAGAATACCTGTATTCCCTCCCTTGTTCTTTCAGTCTGGGTTAATTTTTTAGTGTAAAACTAGTGGAATCGGCATACTAATGTAGTATAAGTGATGTGACTTAAGTTGGGTGTTTGAAATGGAATACTTTTCAGTCCTAATACGTGATACATGGCAGTATAATGAAATCAAGACTTACCTGCTTAGTTGTATAAATTGCCTGGTTGTTTCCATCACTTTTTCTTTTTAAATCTCACAAACTGCCAGTTCCCCATTGTGAACATCTTAATCCACATCAACACAAACCTGTTTTAGCCGCAGCTCTTGCAGCGTTTCCGCGGTGCGTGAGCTCTCGGCACACCAAGGGTGTCCTGGCTGCGAAGCCAGGAAAAGAAGTGGAGCATTGCTCTGTGCCACATGCTCACAGGGGGCACCGGGTGCAGGAGGGATGGGCTCTACAGGGCACGGAGCCCTGTCTGGAGCAGAGCTAGGAAACTAGGAACTGGCTGCAGAGCATGACCTGCTAGAGGAACAAGCCTGGGTGATCTGTGAAGACAACAGCGTTTGGGAAAACAGCTGGAGAAGGCGGCATCGTCTGTTAACAGGGAAATGGAGACAGAGGGGCAGCCAGAGAGCTGGGAGGGATGGGCTAGGGGCCCTGATGCAAACTAAGGACGCCTGAAGGACTGCTGAAGGTGGAGATGGGTGCTGGGAACGTTGCCTCTATCTCTGAGCTCGAAGCAGCTGGGACATAGGAGGCTAGAGGTGATGTTTGCAACAGGCCAGATGAACTGTGGTGGAGGTGAGTAGGAAGCTGAGCCTGCTTTAAGCAGCATTGCTGGGCTGGAAGACAGGGCGGTGGGTGGGCATAGTGGTCTCAAGTAGCTGGTGGCACTACTGTGGAGCTGAGGAACCCCCTCCCCAGATGGGGAGAGAATAGAGTATGTCCCGGATGGAAGAGCAAACCTGCCCTTGAAAACACAAATTGACAGGGAAACAGAGACAGGTTTGCCCAGAAGCAGGACCTCAAGAGCCGAAGAGTTGGTCACACCAGTCCTACCTGAGGAGGGAGGTCTGCCCAGCTGAGTGTTTCCACAGTGCTTACTGGCAGCTTGCCATCAGCATCAAGTGTGGGGCTCTGTGAACAATAAGATCCTATAAAGAAGCTCTTAGATTTCCAAACACTTCTTTCTCAAGCCAGCTCAGCCTTGAAATTGCTAAGACCCATGCCAGCATCAAGCTATGAAGCCATAAATAAGCTTGTTTATTACTAGTCTTATGGTTAATAATTACTGCAGTTTGGGCAAACAGCAGTAGTAAGCCCCTCTAACAAGTTCTGCCTGGGCTTGTGTTGAAGCTCTGCCAGTTCCCCGTATGGATACTAATAAAGCTCGTGAGTTATTTTGTCTCATTCCTTCAAACATTTATTGATTTAAATCATTTAGTTCTCAGTCACAGCAGATACTGGGGAGCTGATGGTAAATCATACCATCTCTGGTACTTGAGCTGGCTGTAAATTTACCATATCTGGTAGACTCGAGCTGGCTATAAATTCTTCTGGTGCTCCTAAAGCTTGGCTGTCTGTGGCTGCTGCATGTGTTGTGCTGCCTCATGTTTGCAGCCATGCTGGGAGTCAGCCTTTCAGTGCCTCTTTCTCGTTTAGCCTCGGTGTGGTAGAGCCCTTTCCAAGTGTTAGGGTTCTCCTGTGCCATCCCCTTAAAAAAAACCCCTCCATCAACAAATACTGTATGTCCAGAGCAACATCAACCGTGGCTTCAATCTCCTCTCCATCAGAATTCCATGCAGAGCAGCTCTGCGTGCGTTAGCTTTCTAAAAGGCTCCGTTCCGACTATGATTTACAGCATCTTGCCTTCAGTAATGTAAAAATAAATCTTAGCTCTGTGAGATGAGATCTTACCTCCGAATGAATAAATTTCCCACCTCCAAAGAGTGAAATGAGAAGAGGTGCTTGGATATATGAACGTATGAATCTGCTGGCTTAAAATTAAGTGCGCAGGTGGATTAAGACAATCCTTTCTGCTGCACTTCTGGTTACAAAGTAAAGCTATACAATATTCAGCAGTCAACATCCTAAATCAAATGAAAATTTCCTGTTTTCAGCCCGAAAGGCAATTATTTCACATACAGCTGGTCGTAATTTTTCAAGAGAAAACTAGAAATGACAAAACCCCCTTTCATTCTAAGAGTATTTTTATAAAAGGTTTTTGTTCTTCTTAAAATGGATAAAACAATTCCAAGCACTGAAAAGTTTTATTAAAAAAGGTATTTTGTTGCGTTGGAGGACAGCAAGACAGAGGAACTATGAAGTCTCCCCATACTCTTTCTTCTGCCTCCTTAATACTGTATGAAGTGATAGTTAATCCTGGAGAATCCCATTCAACTGATACAACTTCATTACTTTGAGGTTAGTCGTTTTTCAGATAAATGTGGAAATGTGATCGTGCGGTTGCTATCCGAAGGTAAGTCTACATCACTGCCGAAGGTTTGATTTCCAGCACAGGGAGACATTTCTGCTCTAACAGTAATTTAGTTAGCTCGTGAAGCAATAACATCAAGGTGACAAAAGCACAGAAGGATGACTTCTGCAAAACCACTGGTGATCTCAGGTACTTGGATGGCAGCATTTCACTGCTCTTCCCTCCCCTGCTTGATTCAGGCAGGTATTGAAACCATCTAAGAATGCATGGAGAAGCGCAGCCGTAAAGCAGGCAAGAAAAGTGATCTCCCCACCGAGATCCGAGAGCATGGGGCAGGACCGGCAGGGCAGAGCCAGTTTGTATGAGTTCGTCAGAGAAGATACACCTATTGAGTAGCGTTGCCCTAAAATACAGTGCCGCCTTCTAGACTCCCCTCTCCCAAACCTGCAATAAAGTGTTAGAAATGTAATACTACCTTTTCCGCAGTATATTAAATGTCTCAGCTAAACAATGTAGAGCAGGTGTAGTTTCTTTCTGTTTCCTGATTGCAAAATATTTTGGAGTTTGGGGTTTTTTTGTCTAGGTTTTAACTAATCCATTGGTCACTGAGAATATTTAGTCCTTCTTAAGACAGCGTTAGGAATAAAGCGGTGTTAACCCTTCACAAGTAACGACAAATTGAAATTTGGTTGTTGAAAATGCATTTTCTGTGAAAGAGAGGAAATTTCTATAGTCTGTCCTGTGCAATATTATTAATATCAAATAAAGGTACAAACCTATTTCTGATCCTGTTCTCCTATATTGGATTTGGGTGTTCCCAGTAAAGACTCCTTCTGCCTCGGTCTCCATCCAAGCACCAGCTGCTGATCTGCAAGCAGCCCTGCGAGGGACAGCCCGAACCTTCTCAGCTCTGGCAAATCTGCCTCTAATCATCTGAAAAAGGGGACTGTGAGTAGGAACTGGCATCCAAAACACATCTGAGGGAGAGTCAGCTAATCGGTTGCATTTGGTCTTTATCATGCTGCATCCGTACCTGCTCTTTATAGCTAAGCAGCAAACAAGGCTCAGGACTGTCATTGCCCCTCTGAACTTCAGCAAAATTTGAATTCTCAATTTCAGGCGATACTCGAAGGGAGAAATCTATACCCTGGGGAGGGAGTAGCCTGTCCTTTAGGCTAAGTGGTTCTATCAATGAGGAGAGGATGAATATTGTTCCTTGGTGCTCGGCACTCATGTCTCTGCGCCCTGTGGGACTTTGCCCAGACCATCGTGGCCGTAACGATGTCACCTCTTGCTCCTGGGTACTGAGACCACATGTGTGTATAAATGACCACAGCCATGGATTGTGTCACAGCTCATACGTAAGGTTTGTATTTCCCTTCTTCAGTGAGTCCTTCGAAAATGTTAATTTTTTTGTAGGACATCTGCTTATACACAGGGAAGGTCCCCGTGCTGACTTTGTTCAACAGCCACAGCCTTTGAGCGAGTCAGCTGGGGATGCTGTCACCCTAAGAAATACTGCTCAGCAGCCAGATTATATGCCATGAACCATTTCTTCAGGGAATCCATCTTAAACTCATTTTAGGCTAACACAGCCAGAGCCGTATATTACCGAAAGGGGCAGCTAACCCTTTAGATCTGCTAAGTGTGATTGAAACACATTACTCACTTTCTCACTACCTGGACAGTTTTATCCAAGAAAACAATCGTTGGGGGAAAAAAAACTTGCTATGCAGACGGTCATAGAGCAATGTTAATGATCCAAAAGATTTTTTTGCCCTGACTTCAAACCAGAGCCAGCTGCCAGATGGAAAAGCACAGAAAATTAACTGTTCCAGGGTATGCTCAGATCTTTTGCAAGTCAAACAAATTTTGCCTTAGGACATTAAAGTATTAACAATATTGGCAGCATAGGTACAAACCTGAGTATTGATTCTTTGTCAATACGGTGTTTTTTCTTGATGATAAGACCATGCAATGTATATTCTCTCTATCCACGTGCTGTGAAGCTGACAGCATTTCGGCATGAGCAAGCCCTTGGGGAAGGCAGGCACAGTGCATAAGGGTCGGCTCATTTGTTAAACACCGCAATGTTAACTAAAGCCTCGCCGGGGCTGGGGAGGGAGGTTGCAAGGAGTGAGAGTCAATGAGATGTTCATCAGAGGACTGCAGATACCCTGCATAATCTAGTATAACCAACCTAATGGAAATGAAAGAGAGAAGCCTCCCGGTATCAGAATACTGGTGGAAGTTCTCACTAACCAAGAACAGGGAGTAATAGCCTTTTCCTTTCTCTTTCCATATACTTCAAAGCCTGTCCTAATCCTAATTCAGCAGAAGTATTTTTGGTTATTTGATTGGGTTTTTTTTAACCAGCCTAGGTTTCCTCTAGACTGAAAAAGATGCTTGCTAGCAGGTACTGTTTCAGATGACAAGTGCAGCTCAGAAAAGCTTCTGGTGGACAGCAAAGTGCCCAGCACAGCAGAGGCAGGAGCGTGGCGTGCAGCCCCCCAGGGTAGCACCCCCCAGGTAGCACCCCCAGTGGTGTGGGAGGACCCTTCCCCTTCCCCTTCCCCTTCCCCTTCCCCTTCCCCTTCCCCTTCCCCTTCCCCTTCCCCTTCCCCTTCCCCTTCCCCTTCCCCTTCCCCTTCCCCTTCCCCTTCCCCTTCCCCTTCCCCTTCCCCTTCCCCTTCCCCTTCCCCTTCCCCTTCCCCTTCCCCTTCCCCTTCCCCTTCCCCTTCCCCTTCCCCTTCCCCTTCCCCTTCCCCTTCCCCTTCCCCTTCCCCTTCCCCTTCCCCTTCCCCTTCCCCTTCCCCTCCTCCAAACCAGCAGCTAACTATGGAGAGGAGGGGAAAAGAAGGTCAAATATTCTTTACTTGAAAACACTTGTGAGAGTTGCTCTTTGTGCCTTGCCTTTCTCGCCCCTTGCCTGCTCGAACATCAAGGAGAACCTGCTCCTGGAGGGAGCAATCCTCTCTGCTTGTGCATTCACAACAGTTCATGATGCGAAAAGCATCTCCTTTTCCTGCTTTTCTGCCATGAGTTACTTCTGCCTTAGTTCAGTGCTAAGGAGGCTCAAGAGTAGTATCACTCAAACAGCAGAAAGCCTAACGTCCTCATGACATGGCTCTTTGTCCTTTAGTATTGGTATTAATGAAACAATCTCTCTGCTTAAAAATGGAAATGCTAATTATTTTCCTTTTTTAAAATAAAGATCTGTTATATGCCCAGTATTAGATTTATCACATCACCACACATTGATCCTGTAAACCAGAAAAAAAAACCCCAACCGTCAAACAGCCCAGCTGATAAAGCCAAACCTCCTGATAAAATCAGGCTTGTTCTACGCAAAATGAACAGAAGTGGGATTGTTATATTTTGGGGTGAAATAATACGGTATGACTCCAAAAATAAATGCCTAGAAAGAAAAATAGAAGTGATTTTTAGATAAAAACCAGATTAATAATGCTTTCCCCGTGCAGGAAAAAAAAAAAAAAGATTTTGTGTTTGAGTCTGATATTGCAGGAGCAGATACCACTGATCCACTCATTCATTTCGGCAGGGCTCTCCGGAAAGGTCTGCCGGCGGGATGAATACGGATTGTTAGCATTCATGAAAGCGCCTCAGCGCTTTGTTGCCAGGAAATAGTAATGAAAGTATAGGGATGCCAGCTTGATGATAGGGATACAGAGCGGCGGCATTAATCCCGTGCTTTGCAGACACGAGATCTCTATCATTTGCAAACATGAATGCCTGCACAGGCTAGCGAAAATTTTGGAAGGTCATTTCACTAATGGTTTTGTAGAGATGTGGAATGTTAGAAAAGCTTAAGCCAACAACAACAGCATCACGTTAGAGATCTGAAAAAACATCCTTTACCCTGTGGAATACAGTTTAATGGGATATTATACTGGTGCATAAAGTATTTGTGCTGTTTGCTTTTTAGGTAAGGACAGTATAACTAAGGTGACTTGCCTCTGCGAGGATCGGGGACCGTCAGGTGTTCTCGTGAGTTAATAAGCAGAGGGATGCTCATATTTTTACTGCAAAAGGCAAAGAAAGAACCTGGTAAATTAAGACGGGGCTTTTCTAGACAGGCTTGCCTGTGAGCAGAATTAAGACAAGACCTTTGGTAAGTCCCAAGGGTGGGGATGCAGTCGTCAGGATTTTATCTAAATCTGAGGGCTTTTATTTTTTGCGTGCAATATTTTCTAGTGTTCGCTCAGTGGGAAAGACATAAGGTTCATATTTGTGCATTCATAAAATGGGAGAGTTTCTTAAAGGTTTGTCCCGTACGGCGCACTTGATGTCCTGCTGCCTCTCAAGGCATTAGCATCAGTTCCTAGTAAGGGTAATGAAATCTTGTAAAGTTTTACGATTCTGCTTCTTTGGCTTTTACCACTCCTTCGGAATAGTTTGTTTCAACGTGTGTAATAGGAATATAGTGAACTATAGCAAAGACTTCAGAGAAGTTGAGAATACTTTTTTTTTAAAGCAACAGCTATTTTTCACTCTGACTGATCACTTGTCATTAGGCTGGAATTTCCAAGGTGGGGAAAAGCCCCATGAAATAGAGGGGAGAATCTCAGTGCCCTTGCACTCTGCTGGAGCCTCATACAGGAGGCTTCTTGCGAGGCAGAGGGCTGATTGTAATGAAAGTCCGAGCCTGCTTTTAGTCCTTCTGTTCTTTAATCTTCAAGCAAAGCAATCTTTGTGTGTATGGCTCTTCTAAAATGACTCCATACACCTTTTATAAATGCTCAGTGGAAAAGTATAGCTGAAACAACACTGGGGATAAGGACGTAGGCTGCATGTCTCCTTGCCATTAACAGTGTCCATCGCCCTGGAAAGCTCGCTCGGCTTCCGATAGCCGGACTGCCATTTATGTGTCTTCAATTGCAATCATCCTGAAAGCAGCAAACCCGTATCTTGTTCTTAATTATTCCAATAGTACTTCTTGAGAAATGTTTGAATTTGTAATAACACTCAAAACTCCCCACGACAGAAAGTGATGCAGAACTCCTGAGCGCTGCTCTGGGGTCGCATGCGGAGAGGCTGTTTTGTACCATTGCTTTGGAAATTAGATACCGTGATATGACATTTCCTTTTAGCAATCTTGGGAAGCTCTTCCAGTGCTGATAGCAATCATCTCCAAAGAAAAAAAGTGCACTAACCTCTGGTGAATATATCTCTTGAGAGAAGCAAAAACAATCTTGTGAAAGGTATTACTGGGCTTCTGAAAGGAAGGAGCCTTGGTAAACGCACCTGTCATTTTGACCTTTCCAGCCGATGGGACGTGAAAATGGGGAGATTAAAGAGGCAGACCTCGCTCATCAGATGGGAGCTTCTGAGAGAGGACAAAGCAGAACAAATGAGAGCCCCAAAGCGATGAGTTAGAGGCCTCCTCTAAACAGATTCAAGGAGAAAGTGAGAACTGAAATGGTTCCCTGGAAGACCTACGGCCCTGTGAAACAGGTTTAATGGATATGGCTGCTTCTCTCTAATGGCAAGTGCTTTCTTGCCTTACCTGCCTATTGCCCTGCCTTCAGGAAGACGCCTTTCCTCGGTGAGATGAACGCCGACCTTGCACTGACTTGGTGGTGGGTGGACACCTGGAAGATGTCCATGGTGGAGTGACCAAGCAAGCTATCCGTAGTCAAAGGGACGTCTTTTGGGACTCTGTTATTTGACAGATCATTTAGGGCTACATTACAAACATAACAGCTGAAAATTGTGATCATATTTGTCATCAAATCTTGTGATCAAGAGCCTTCACTGTCCAGGGCCGCTTCTCCTTTGCTATCAGCATGCAGGAACACACTGATTGCCCCTGCTTTTCCACATGGGATTAGCAACGTGTCTTCTGACTATACACTGTTATGAGGTGTTTCATTTCAGCCTTTGAATGGTAAACACACCTTAAAATTCCACTGACTTAAATTTCAGGACTTTATTGGCTTACTAGACTCAATTTCATACACGAGCAGGTTGGATTTTGTTTAGAGGCAGGGCCCATTTCTCTGTGGCATGCCAGATTGGGCAGGTATATGAGCTAAAACGCATGCACGACATTACATTGTTAGTCTTTTGCTTCTTTTTAAGCAGTGGAAGAATTAGATGGAGGGATGCAGGGGACTGTTCCTTGGTTTTCTAACACAACGTACACTGAGCTCTGGCTGTGTCCTTTCCATCAAGTCGTGTGACCCAGGTGTTGGGCTACGAACATATGGTTCATGAAACCTCTGTTCATAAAACCTCTGTTCTTAGGTGCTCATTGACTTCTTGTGTGACCACGTGCATCTCCTTTCCCTTCTTTTCCCCATCCTGTTTTAGCTGTCTTCCCTATTCAGCTGCAAATTCCTGGCATGGAAGGAGCTACACTGCAGTATATCTGCTACCATGGGCTTTCTGGCTTGACTGAGTGGATACTCCAGACATTTTATATAGCAATATAAATTGTTATTGCCAATTAAAATATTACCATATTTATCCCAAGGCAAGGAGGGGACACATAAATTCTCTCTGGCAATGCTTATCATCTGAAAGTAGGTGTACAACAATATCCCATGTACATTTTCTAAATATGCCGTCATCATTATAGCAGCAATGGTGCTTCTCACAGCCAACATAAATGCTATAAGTTTTTTTAATGCAGTCAAGTATTGGTGAAATACTGTATTAGTGTTTTATGTGTTTATACGCACAACTTTTTGCCAGTAAGAAAGTGATATTACTTTAAATAAGTGAAATACTGGTTATACCTCATATCAAATATGGGAAACTGTATCAATTGAAATACTTAGCAAAAATGCATTTGCATCTTAGTGTTTCTTCTATTTTGAACTCTAGCGAAGAGGGGTGACTTTTTAATGTAATCATTATATGGCAGATTAGAAATGGGTTTTGTGCTTTTTTGCTGGATCCGTAATTCAGCAGTTGAAAGGCACCTGGCTCCTCTCCAACAAAATCATTTCGACTGTGGTTTTAAACCAGATGATTCTCCCTGTAGCTCATGCAGGAGGATGTGCAAGATCTCAGTGTGCTGCCTTTAACCAGCACCATTAGATCTGTTAGTGAGACATCGCTAAGCAGAAAAGTAGACACTTGAAATGAAGAGTAGTTTCAGGTCTTCTTCACTCTTCTTTCTTTTCCAGCATGGTACAATTTATCTCCACCCAGGTTTTTTTTTTTAAGGAGAAGCAGTGGCCACTAGAGGGAGAATAGGTTATGCGTTTGTTTTGGACATGCATACTTTTTATTCATGTTAAATACATCTTCTATATGCAGTTACTGACACATAAACCCTGTTTCTCTTGTTCTGGTTTGTGTGATCCTAATCTAATTTTATCTCATTGAAGGAACACAATGAAGTAAGAATGACAAGCTGTAGTTTTATTAAAAGAGTTCGCTTGGCTTGATATGAGTGTGAATTGCAGCGAGCGTTGCCTAATGCCCTTTGTGGATATTATTAAAAAAGAAAAAATGTTGCAAGTTGAAAGATTACTTAATAAACGAGTAATTTCTTATTAGTAACGGTTATTTCTGAAAGGAACTAGGACCAGGTAACGCTGGCAACTTGGAAGAAAAAAATCTTTCTGATGGTGTTTAGTTTCTTGCTAAATTCTTCCCAAAACGCTTATTTAAATATACACCACTCCCCAAATCTGGGGTTTTTTTTGGGTGAGCTGTTCAATGACCTTGTCTGAACATGCCTTTTCTGCTCAGGGACAGTATATTTTGCATCACTGAATGAAGGCGGTCATCTAAAGCTGTCTGCTAAAGGCCACGTTTGGGAGTGTGTTCCCCAGGCACCCTGGCACGCCGTAAAGGGATGTCCTCCTTGTGCAGGCTGCTCTGCAGCTGAAGCAACACTGACGGCGATTTTGGAGAGCACACCAACTCTACCCATCCGGCTGCCTTTCAAAAGAGGCCAAGTCCTGCAGTTCTTACTCCTTATTCAGGCAAAACCGGCCTTTGAGGCCAACGATGAAGCTTATTTTATCTTGTGGACAACAAAAGTGGAGTCAATTCAATAGATCTCCAGGGGATGGGCAGGAACTGCAGGGATGGATGTAAGCAGTGGGCTTCTCGTGGTGTTCCCCCGATGGGCTGAATCCTGCCTTGTCCACCCCGTGCAGAAACACAGCTGGTATTCATCTGGCAGTTATTCTCCTTGCACCGATGCTTCCCATGGGCTCCTTCCTTCAGCGAGTGCCCGCCTGCCCTCCCCAGCCCCAGGCAGCCGTCTCGCATCGCACCCTTGCTTCTGTTTGCTGTTTCTTTTCTTGCCGTCTCTTTTGCCCCTTGAAATTCTCAGCGGGACTCGTGCACTGGCACGCGGGGTGGTAGACTTGGCGTACTAGCCTGATTAGAAAGAAGATGGTGTTTATTTTCATGAGCAAGTATCAGGAAAATGGCTTTCCAGACCGCCTAAATATTTCATTCCAGTCGAGAGGAATCTGTAGATCCTTTGAAGATGTGTGTGCTGCCTTTCAAGCACCTCCTAAAATAGTTTTCTTATGGATATTACCATATGCAGCAGCTCAGACCTACACCGCCTCTTTCCCTGGGGATTACAGATAAAGCCTTATCTTATTAAGAAGGCTGACCCGTACCCCAGTCTATTTTTCCACTGATCCTAATCTCAATGTTAAATACAACAAGATTTCATGTAGAAGCAGTGTATTAGGACATAAATGTGCTCTATACTAACTCAGAGTAATCTCTTTATTTCTTTCCAAATTTGGCTTATCCAAATCCTCTAAGTGTTTTCTCAGGGAACATTATTCCAAGTATATATTTGTCTGCTTTTCCCTGTAGATATTGATCAAATTGCACTGAAGTCAGCACAAGATTTCTCAATGATTTTCAGTGTTTTACTTTCAGCTTTGCATCAATTTATATTTTCCCAGGTTATTCGTATTTTATCCTGAGCTTGGCTATAACACTAACCTTCATTTCCATTGGAAATCCAGTAACTGCTAAAGATCAGGGAACAAACTGAGTGTAAAACATACGCAGCGATACTTTTTGTGCCCACGACCTTCCAGTGTCTGGCCTCAAGCTGTCATTCATTATCAGTTACCCTAAACCCACAGTATAAATCGCTCACTAATTCCCACCCTGAACCTCTGTAGGCAAAGGAAAAGGGACTTTCTGCCACGAGAAGAAACAGAAACAACATTGGAAATACAGAAAGAAAGCTTAATTATTATTCCTTTCCTGTATGCCAACAACCAAACCTTCTCTGGCCTCCAGGAAAGCTTCTCATGCTTTTTAATTTCTTTCATGCAACTCATGGCCTCTGTCTGCAGCCTGATGTCCCCCAAGGTGGATATCTGAAGGACGTTTTCCTGCCTTGAACCTAGATACCTCGACAGCAACCATAGCTGAGCTCCTGGGTTTAACATGCCAGACAGATGCCCTTCACAGTTTTTATCTCTTGCTTGGTGAGGACGTCGGCGTCGGCATCATCTGTTTTGCTTCTCTGGATGCGAGTGAAGAAGCAGTTCTCGCTGCTAAACTCTTTGCACTGTGGCTTGTTGAGGTGCGGCGTGGCTGGGGATGCGAGATGGCAACAGGTAGGTGCTCAATCTCGTGTCTCACTGGAAATTCTGGAGGAGAATTCTCTGGAAGAGACTTTGCAGCCCCAAACCTCCTCCATCTTTAAGGCCAATAAAGGCGATAAAAGGGGTCCCAGAGTGAGGAGTAAGGGGAAACACACAGCCCGTGTTTTAAAAAGCCAGGAATAAATGGCAGTGCTGTATGCAAGGAATTTCCTTGGCCTCGTGAATGAAACCACACTGGCATACCCAAGAACTTGGCCCTGACCTAGCCTCGAAATAGGTGGCTATTCTTGATCCCAAGTAGTGACACGTTGATGTGTTGTGTAAATCCCAGGGTGCTGCTGAGAGAACATCTCCAAACACGGCACTGTGATAATTCATTAAACGTTATTAGATCTTTCTGCGGCTTGCTTGCTTATCAAGCCCTGTCATATTACCTTTTGGACATAACAGATTGCCTCTGTGTTAATTGAATGATACACCAGAAAACAGAGCAAACGAGAGAGCTCAGAGGCTGCCACCGTCCGTGAATTGTAAATAATAAGAACTCGATAAGGAAAAATTATCAGAACATCTCCCTATTATATTTAATAAAGAAACAACAAATTGCTATGTTCTTGGATGGCTGGGAAAAATAATGAGTTGAACAATAGACAATCTCATTTCTCTTTCCAACTGTGCAGAAATTAAATGTCAACTACAACCACTTATTCTTCATTTCCACTTCTCTGTACCATACTTTTCCTTGTCAGGCTCCTTAACTGAAAGTTAAGCAGGAGAGGGGACAAAAACAACCTCATTTCTAGGAAGCCAACAGCATGTTTAAAATGCTAGAACACACTCTGTGAAACTCATGAGTGCTCTTCATAATGAGAAAAGTTTCCGTGTAGGGCAAACTTCTATTGCGCAAAGCCATCTCCCATTAATATTTTAAAATAGAAATTAAGTGGCTGTGTTTTCACGGTTAGAGTTCAAGGTGACAATTGTGTGTCGAAGGAGAAAGTTGTCTCCTACAGAATATGTATATGAATATAAGCAGTACCTTTGTTTCTCTGTTGTTATACACCTTATTTGCTTATTCCCACATGAAGTACGTTTAAAATGCTTTGAAACTAAACGGAGGTGGAAAGCACAGCAAAAGGAAAATCAGCTCACAGAAGCATTAATTAAGCGATTAGCAGTAGACCAAAGCAGCAGAGAGTCAGGCCGGTGACTCTGTGGTTCAGTTCTAACTAAGCTTTGGCTGAAGCTGTTCTGGTTCCATTCGGGATCAAGCCTAACACAACAGCTTGAAAACGATGATGTGTACCCAGCGGTTTGAATCTTTGCTTGGTTAATTCCCCCAGATGATCAAACTCAAAGGCTACTTACAAACTGTTTCTTCTTTTGTGTGGTTCCGCAGACCACAGGAAACTTTTAGTGTGGACTTTGGTGTTTCCCCATCCTGGCACAGCTGCACCGCAGCGGTTTCTCGGGTCCCTCCGCGGTGGGGCAAGGACCTGTGCCTACTTCCCCATCCCAATGCGAGAGCCAGTATGGCTGTAACCCCTTTGCACCCTCCCTCGCGTCTCAAACCAAGGTCTGTGTAAGGGGGTGCCAGTGAGGACACCCTTCAGCCCAGCTAGCCATCTCCCTATATCCTCTGGCCAGGGATTTGGAGGATCCCTGCACGTGCGCCGTCTGCGCCGGAAACAGGCTCCGTGTCCACCATCTCCTGTACAAACCTCTCGTCATACAGCCTCCAAACGTTAGTGATGGGCACAGGGCTCTCCGGGAAGGGATGCACCTGGAAAGATGGGCAGCTTTCACCAGCTGCGACATCCAGCTGCCGGATGAGCTGCCGATGGTCCCTCTGCCAAGCGCGGGAGGAATGGTCACGTTCTGGTTTATATTGTCACCATGATAACCGTGAAGGTCAACAAGAGGGCTGGATGCAAATGAAAATGGACCCGCTAACATTTAGTTTAAGCTAATTTCCCAAATCGTGGCAAGCAGAGCGCTGGCACGCAGCCTGGCACAGCAGCGGTCGCCGTCGCTGCTGCCAAAGGCACCAAGTGCTGCCGTTTCTTCTGCAATTGCTGCTGCTGCTCGACCCGAACGCTGAGGGTGGTGCTGGCAGTGCCAGCTCCAGGCGACCCTCCCGGGCTGCCCCAAATTCGTTCCTCCTCCCCTGAGCCGCCGGCAGCACCCTGGCAGGTGGACTGGCTCCATGTCCGTGGTGTTTCATTAAAAAGAAAAAAAGCAGGAAAGAGCAAGGGGGAAATACCGAAACCTGGCACCGGTGGTAGCTCATTAAAACCGCACAGCTCCGAAGGAGAATTTCAAGCTGACAGCTTAATGCTTATTTACTTGCAACTGCATGCTGAGGCCTACTGGAAATTGGATAATTCTCCTTTTTTAGTGTGGATTCATGCAGCACTTGGTTTAATTCTTAATAGAATGAAATCCTTGATTTTTCAGCCGTCAGGAAGCTGTAGGGAAGCCCTGGCACTCGCCGGGGCTAGCAGAAGGGCACTTGTCCCCTTGAGAAGTTATCCACGGCAAGCTCCTCTGTCTGAATACAAGCGTGAGTTCAAACCGGAGATGTACAGCTGTGTTTCGTGCAAAGTGGGTATGAATATAGACCTGAAACTTGGCTTGGGAATGAGCTCAGGAAAGCAAACTGGGTGTATGGATTAAAAGGACCGTGTTTGTGTGCTGCTGGGAATGGGTAATGCTGTTTATTCCTCATGATTCTGACAGACTGGAAAATCAGAGCAGCCTGAGGAGGAGGAGGATTCCCTTGGCTGAGATAAAGGAGTTCACAACACGTCTCGGTAGAGACAGCAGAAATTACATCTGACTCTGCGGGGCAGGTCAGGTGTGAAAAGCCCCGCAGAAGCAGGCTGAAGGATGACGCTGAGCTAATGTCTTCCCCAAAGGATTCCCTGGAGTGGAGAGAAGGATAACCTTCCTGGTGGATCAGTCCGTGACAAGATGATACCTTATCCCAAATACTGGCCATGGAGGATCCTCTTAATCTCTGTAGCACCGAGCATTGAGCTTTGTGTATCAAATTAGCAAATGCTGATGTGCTAATCAGCAAATTGAACCGAGGCTGATGGCAAGCTCCGGCCCAGCAGTGAGTCCCACGGGATGGGGAGATGCCTGTCCGTCTGTCCCCTCCATCGTCTGCCAAATGGAAGGGTATCTCAGCACGCTCAGGTGAAGGTCCTGGTTGATGTCTCCTTCTCGGAAACATATTTCAAACTGCGATGGGAAAAGAGGGTGATGGCAGGTAGGATGTAACCATTGGCCGAGTTGTTAATTCCTTCCCTTCCAGGCTATTTGCATATGAACACAAGGAAAGGCAACCGGTCATCGTCTTGGGGAATGTGCATTGGAAGGGCTTGAATGAAAGACTTTGCACCACTCGTTATTAGTAAGGTCCAGCCTGTCATCTCCTGGGCTTGGGACCTGTTTTGCAACCCCAGGAAATGAGGGTATGTGCCTGAAGGCATTTCTGACCGAGCAGGTCCATTGCAAGAGGTCAGTTAGGAGCAAGAAGGAAGCGCAGAAGACGGTGGTCAGTCAGGTTCAGTGCCCCTCATCTCCCTGCCAGCAGGCTGGAGACCCACAGAAGCTCCAGAGATGCCACCTCTGAATGCGAGCATCATTTCTAGCACAGGTGGAACTGGCTTTCCCAACTCTGAGTGAAGGGTAGCAGAGAGGCTCTTTGTGATAATGCAAGGAAAAACCTTGGAAATGCTTCGTTAACCGTATCTGAACTGTGTGGTTTTTAAAGACACTTGTACCCAAGGAGTAGAGAAGTATTTGGGAACTTGTGTGCTTTGGGTTTGGGTGGGATTTGGGTTTACAAACTTTGCCAGGTGTTTCTGAGTGTAAAATATTTAGTATTTAGAAACTGACAACTGTATTTTCCACCAGGTTTTTAAGGGAAGGAGGTTGAGACACTTGGTGTGGGTATGTATATTTACATACCTTTATATTTGCTTTTTTTGGATTGATGTCTACAAAACTGCCATCTATGTATGGAAGTCTCAGAAATATCCCTTTCTGGCAAGTTTTGTAGAAGTCAGGCTCAGAACAGAGCGGCTTTCCTAAAGCCTCGATCCTTCAAACATCCACCGAGCAGCTTAATTACAGGACACAGCCCTGGAGAAAGGGGGACACAGCCCAAGAAAGCAGCCTTCCTCCTGGATCCTCCTCCTGTAAAACAAACTTGTTCCTTACTGAAATTGCAGGAGACGTTACATGTGGTGTGTAAGAATTTAATGTGGCCGAACCGATGAGAATTTCAAGCAAAATATTAACTCATTGCTGAACCAAGGGCCAGAAGAGAGAGGTACCCGGAGACAGAAACAGGTCAAAGGAGCAAACTGTGCTGCCTGTGGATGTATGTTAAAGCCAGGCAAATAGTGCTGATGCTGAATGTGTCTAACTCAAGCAATATTTAACCAAGTCCTGCTTAGTTTTACTGAGTGGACTATTTTATCCCACTTTCCTGGCTATAATTTGTGTTGTATTGTATTACGACCCAAGTGGAGCCAGCCCCGCTGCTGGGTCATGCTGTAACCACCCGAGCACTCGATGCTGGTGACAGCCCATGACAAGGGTTCATCAGCGCTGTTGGACAAAACCAGGTCTGGCTTTACTCTCCATGAACTGCCTGCAGCATTCGTGTCCTGGCCCGGTGAAGGAAAGACATTTCTGAAATAGCAAGGCACTGAGAATTGCAGGAGGACGGGAGAGCCTGGGGATGTTTTTCTGCTTCATGCCGGGCGTGCTGGGGGTGCGTTAGCTGGTCCAGCTCCCATCTGCAGTGGGCACTCGCTACGGAAGTGGAAAAGGGTTTTCCATTTCACGGGAGGCTCTGTGCGGGTGGAGAAGCTCATTGTATCCCCTAACGGCTGGATGTCTCAAAACGCAGCGCGCGGAGACGTACTTACTGACCAGATGTATTTCTTCAATAGCTTTGCTAATCAGGGAAAGGGGAAGCACGACTGCCTGAAAGGAGTTAGCAGATGCTCTACAAATTAGGCTATATATTGGTTGGCTTTGCTAGGACCCCTAACTGGTGCTGAAGATTGTTACAGTTTATTGTATTTTTTACCACTGCTTTTTATTCTTTTATCCTATCATGCATGCGTGTACACATCTATTTTTTTCTTACACACTTTTTAGCTTATTCTGTCTTTCTAATGTGTTGGTGCTATTCCGTGGCAGCTTGTCGCACGTCTCCCAGATCCTCTTTAAAGCTTTCAATATGCTTTAATCAATTTGCCCGGAGCCTTGGCGGGGGTCCCCCCGCCTGCATGTTTGGCTGCTGCAGTGTGTCAGCTCCCGCGCTCCCCAGGGTGACCCGGTCCTCGGCTGATCTTTAAGCAAGTATTGCTCCTTCTGTGATTTCCCAACGCCCCAGGTCTTTCTCTCCCACTGTAACACTGCTCTGGCATAGCACAATTGATCCCTTCCCTTCTTTTTTAGTGCTCCTGTGCCTGCTGGTCCACAAGACTCTGACATTGGTGCTGAAACTTCTCCTGACTCTGTTTCATTTACCCTTGGAGTTTGTCTCGGCACCACAAACTCCGTCTCCCTCTTTGTATCTTTCCCCCGTGCTTGTCCTCTCACATCACTGAAAACCTCAGGAAAAATCCATGTTATGAATCTACTACCTTCTTTTCCGTCTTCAAACCTTCAATACGGTTTTTAATCTCTCTCAGGCCAGAGGTCCCGTCTGGCTGTTGAAAGCCTCCTGGGTCTCCAACAATGTGCTCTTCTCTCTCTCTCTGTATATTGTTCCTTTCTCCTTCTTTCCTATTACCAGCCCGATATTTCTTCCTCCCTTCTTCTCTTTTAAGCTGCTGCACCAGTGACTTTCTAACCCCTTGCCCCGGAGCCCCTCTTGTTCTCATCTTTCTTCTTCTCTTCCTGAAGCAAATTGAACCCATAATAGTTTCTCTTCTGCTATAAAACCACTCCATGGACCTGACCTCTCTCTTCAGACATCACCCCATCCTTCAGTTGATCTGATGCACTGCTGGGGACATAACTTTTCTGGCTCATTTCTTGATCCTGTCCTTTCTCCACCCCGTGGCACCTCTTTTTGCCCTGGTTCTCAGCTGTGTTTCCATGTCTGGTGGGCTTCCACCCCATCTCCTTCGACTACCTCCAGCAGTCAGTCATCCTCCAAATCTCTTCTGTCCTGGCTCGCTGTGTTCCTCTGACCCTCTTCCTAGTGCTTCTCTATACCTTTGGGGTTAAACGTGGGGTCCTTCTGTCTCTTACGTTCCCTTCTCCGCTCTCCTCCTTTTCCCAGGCCATCTCATTCATCTACACGATCCTGGTTGCCACCAATGCTAACATCACTCATCAGCTGATGTTTTTACTGTCATCCCCCCTTCCTCATTCCTTCCCCTTTTTGGAGACACTCAGTTGTTAGTAGGAGTCACCACTAAGGATGAGCTCTGAGAAGGTCTGAGACCTTCTCCTGTGTTTTGGCAACCGTTTTTTTGGCTTGTCAAGCCAGTAATGTCCTAATGACTTGAACGCAACTGTGTTTGTATAGCATCTTAAATGGTGTCTCCATCCTGGGCGTGGGTTCCAGGCACTGACAACTCCAAAAAACCAAAAATATTTATTATTTATGATAATATTACTTATCCTGCTTTTTAATGTTGTCTTCTTCATGGTTGCTCCTTACAAGCCATACATCCTGCTGCGGCTGGCTGCTCCCCAGGGCAGGACGTGCCTGGCTGGTGCCGGTGGAGCGGTTATCCCCTCCCCGGGCACCGGCACCGCAGCCGTTTCTGAGGCCTCGTTAGGGTTTTTCATTACTTAAGCATGGTGTGAAGGGTCCTGCCTCAGCCTGGTCCAGGCTCCAGCTGCTTCTCTGAAGGCAGTGAAGATGGTGGTGCTCCCGGCGGGGGCCCGGCCGGTGTAGGTTTGGTGTGAGGTCTCCAGCTCCCCGTGCAGGATGCATCCCCTGGGCCGGGGGCTCGCCCCGCTGCCCGGCCTCGCGACATCCTGGGCATGCCGGGTGGACGCCCAGGCTGGGTTTCTGCAAGTGCAGCTGAGGGCATGGCTGCACCTTAATGGACATTTGAATTTACCCTTTTTTTACTTCTGCTTTTCTCTGAGCTGACCATAATCAGCTTTTTCTTCTTATATGCAAAGGACGGAGTCAGTGCAGATACCTATTGGGAGAGCTGCTGTGTGCCCTATTATAAGCAGTAAAAAAATAACAACCCAGATTTATCATGCCGTAGACATAAATATTATTATTTGCTGCGATGCGCACTGCTTAACCATTCCTGTCTCCTGGAAACGTTTCCTTCCTTCGCCGAGACAGTGCCGTCCGTGTCCGTGCTTTGCCGAGCGCGTCCCTTCGGGCAGCGCACCGAGGTGGGGGGCCGGGTCCAGGTCCTGTCCCCAGCCCCCCGGTACCAGCGCGGCGGCTGCCCGGCCTCGGTGGTATCTCACCGGCGGCTGCCTGGCCGAGTGTGACGGGCATTGCGCACGCAGCTGTGTTTTAACACCTTCTCTTACCCACGTGTGTCTGTATATACATGTATATAACCACGGACAAAAAAGATGTATAGATATATATGGATATATATGTAGATACATATAGAAATATACAGACATACACATCTATATTTCTACATAGACATCTCTATCCCCCCATATGTAGGTGTATATATAGGGATATGTATATATACAGCAGTGTGTGTATAAATATAGGGAGAGATAGATATGGGGTGTATATAGTAGGGGATATATATAGGGGGGTGTATATATAGACACCCCTGCCCTGTATCTATATTTCCCTATATATAATGGGGAGATATATATTTATAGGGTGTGTGTGTGTATATATATATGTGTGTATATGCATATGCACCCCCCCAAATATATGTCTCTCTCTATGAATCTATCTATATACACCTCAGGGGACGGTCCTGCGGAGAAGCGCCCACCCACGGTAACTGCGGCTGCCCCCGTACCCCTCCTCCCCAATGCCCCCCCCAGCCTCCTCCTTCTCCCTCTTCTTCTCCTTCTTCTTCTTCTTCTTCTTCTTCTTCTCCTTCCTCCTCCCCCTCCTCCCCCTCCTCCCCCTCCTCCCCCTCCCCTTCCTCCTCCGCCCCGCCGCGGCCAAGGGCGGGGCGGCGCGGCCGGCAGAAGCAACGCCTTGCGACGTTGTTTGTCCCTGCGCTGCCCCCATAGCCGCCCGGCGGGGCGGACGCTGCGGGGGGCGGGCGGGGGTTGCCATAGCGACATGGCCTAGGCCGGGGGGCGGCCTGCGCTCGGCCCCCGGGGCGGGCGGGGCGCGGGTCGGCGGCGAGGGCCAGGCCGGGCGGGGCGAGACCGGGCCGGCGGCGGCTGGAGCAGGTGCGGGCCCGAGCGGCCCGGCGGGGATGAGCCATGGCTTCGGTGAAGGTGGCCGTGCGAGTGCGGCCCATGAACCGCAGGTGAGTGCAGCCCGGCGGCGGGGCCGTCCCGGCCTTTCCCGCGCCCCGCTCCTGAGGGGCGGCGCGGCCCCGGGCGCGGGGGCGCAGCCCTTGAGCCGCCGCCGCTCGCCGGGGGTGCGTGAAACTCCGTGTCCCACCTGTGCAGGCGGTGACAGCCATTACCGAGGTGGAGGGGGAGCTCTGCCGGGGACTTCAGGGGTTTCTTGGCGCTCGGCTGAGCGGCTCTGCGTGGCAGGAGCGGCTGCTGGGAGCGCTTCTCCTCCCCGGCAGGCTGGGAAGTAGCTCCCTCGTTTTGCTGGAAGGTATGGGGCCTTTCTTGGAAAGTTCAGCCTGTCACGGTCTTAAGCATTGGTTTGTCTGATCCCTTTATAATGACGGAAAGGTTACTTTGGTGAAGGTAGGAAACTATTGAGAGGCAAGAGCCTGCCAAGAGTGTGCAACCAGGCTTCTAAAACGTGAAAGAAAGCTCCTTCGTTTCATCTAGCAACTGCAACCCCTTCTAAGGTTACTTTGGTGAAGACGGGAAACTATTGAGAGGCAAGAGCCTGCCAAGAGTGTACAGCCAGGCTTCAAAAACGTGAAAGCAAGCTTCTTCGTTTCATCTAGCAACTGCAACCCCTTCTACCTACTTGAAAGAGAGAGATTGTTGTCTAGTTCATTTGTAATGCCAGCTTTTGTGGAGGAGCCATTGTGGTAAAGGTTATTAGTAGGCTACTTAAGCTCGAAGTATAAAAGAGGCAGTCCGCCCCATTTGCTGTGTTGACAAGAGTTTATCACCCACTTCCTGACATGTGGCCAGGAGATAAACACTGTTTTCTTTGGAGAAATAAATACATAACATGCACAATGGAGTTAACTTTTAATGATATAATTTAAGGACCATATGTAGAAGATGATCAGATTCTACTGGCAGTGCTCGCCTTCTCTTGTTCTGGAACGATGTAGCCAGTTAAAAAGAAAAGTGTTTTAAAAGCATAGGCAGCCAATGAGGCTCCCACCCTTCCTTTCACTTGATCTGATTCAGGTATTTAAAAAATAATTGCGAAGTTCTGAAAGTCAGTTGATATCTTGTAGTTTTCAGTGGGGGAAAAACAAACCTTATGAAAATGAAGTTGATGAAGGTTGGAAGGGGAGAATATTGCAGGTTGGTTTCAAGTAGTTTAGGCAGTCTGATGGAGCTGAGTGGTTAGAGGTCAGGGTTGGTGAATAATCTTGTCATACCCTCCTGCTTCCCTCCTCTCCCTCCCCCGAGTTTAACCATATGGTTCTTACAAATTTTTAAAGTTATTCTATATATACACACTTCACTTTTCCTTCAAGAATCTCCAACAACAGGTAGCATAGGTCTTTAAAGTATTGATAAGACTTGTTATTTGTAGTGTTTTGGTAGCACAGACTACTACTTTGTTTGTGGACTAGAACCATGATATGCTAAGAGACAGAAGAGAGAGGGAAATGGAAAGCATATGGCAGAAGGGAAAAGGCCTGGTAACTGTGATAGGCAGTGGAAACACCAACTGATAAAGTGTGAGTAGGATTTTGAAAGTGTTGTGGCAAAAGAATATTTCAGACAATGACTCTGGACCTCGTGTCTAGAATGCACATGGGAGGATAACTTGGATGGGGCTAAATCAGAGCATACCTGGAAAATAATGAAAATTGCGATATGATGGAAAAGAAAGAGCCTAAGAGCGGGGCAGGCAGGGGCCTGGTGTGATCAACGTAGTCTTTGACACCGTGTACTGAGTGGCAATGAGTAGGATGTGAATAAACTTATTCTGAAAACTAGAAATTGTCTTGACTATGGAAATAAGCAAACTGTGAAGAGCCTTCAAGTTCAAGTTGTTAAAACCTTGCTATTTATGGGATGGTGCTTGATGTTTATAAAACATTATCAGGAAGCTGGATGCAGTGTCATGGGATGTTGCTTCTAAGTCTTGATTTTTCAGAGACACGGTTGCTGTTCCCCGTGGCACCCAGTACTGCAGCCCGGGAGTGGTGCTGGGGTTGGTGGTGCTCCTCACCTTCAGTCAGTGCTGGATTCACGTGCTGTATATTGTAAAACTGCGATCCTAAGCCTTAGAGGATGCAGTAGCTTTTTCTGTTGCAATAGTGAAAGTATTGTGAACCATAAGCCAGGTGCAGTAATGGTATTTTGCTTATATTGGTTTCCCCTGTACATGTCTTTGCTCAGCTGTGCTCCCTTCCCCTTTATGGGTCACTGCAGTGTTTTACGGAGGAAGGACCTTTCTGCCCATTCAAAGGAATTTTCCCAATTGGGTGTTCATGCTGCAGCACTTATTTTCAAAATCTTTAACCATGATACTGTATAGAGTTAAATTTAATTTCGTGTGTGTCTCTCTAAATTTGCTTTGGCTTGTTGAAAGCTTAATCATATAATGCAGCTTATTTCATGAGTCATTTTTAATTAGAGAAGACAGAGTTAATGAATGGCTCTTGGTAAGACTCCTGCATTATGGAGCAGTTGCGCTGTGTGGTGTCATAGCACTGCTAATTGTGTAATAAGTCATGAACATAGATCTTGGAATGAATCATGTGATAGGGAGGGGGTTGTTGTTTAAGGATTACTTGCTGTTCCATTGCTTAGATGACAAACTTCAGTCTTTTTTTTTTTTTTTTTTTCCTTCTGCTGTGATTTATTTTTAGTCTTCTCGTTCTCTGGCTTCACCTGGAAGGAATTGGTTCATATCAGTGCTGTTGTCAAAGCCCTTTAAGAAGACCTTTCTTCTTAAAGTAGTTAACATCCCAAATTGTGTTATGGAGAGGTTACACTAGAGGTTTTTGACTATATCTCTGGATAATGTAACAAAAATGATGCCTAATGGCTTTACAGTTACTGCTTTGAAACCAGTTATGAGTGTGAGCTTAGAAAGTTCAGTTACTTGGTGAGTCTCCATCTATCCTTTGGTTTTCCTAATGCAATACCGAATTGCAATGACAGCCTTTCAGTCTGTGCTTGTATTTTAATGTTTCTGTAAAGGGGCTAAAAACCTGCCAGATGGCAGAAGACTAGGTTTGCTTCATCAAGTAGAAATCTGCAGGGAGGTGAGGTTGGGTGGTTGATGTATTTTGCTCTGGCAAGTTAGTGGTTTTGGTCACCATTATTTCAAAGGTTCATTTTCCAAAACAGTCATTAGAAGCATTCATTTATTGTCTTATAATTTGGAGGACCTGACTGGAGAATGCCACACTTGGTCCCACAAAATGCAGTTTCTCATCAAGATTCTGTCATTCCTCAGAATGGCTGTTTCCTGGGCAAAATAATGGGATTATAGAGAAGTACAGTTGGCTTTGAGGTACTTTTCTGTTCACGTACTGAACAGACGACTTTGGGTTGCTGGTTACTAGTCACTGTCTTCTGCATAGTGTGAGATATTCGGGATCCTGTTAAGCCTAACCTAATTCTGGCTCTCTGTTTTGTATTATGGACTGCATCTGCACAGTTCAAATAAATATATTGCTTTATGTTCATCTGTTCAGAGTCTTTTAAGAAGAATAGGAGGGTAGTCTTTTCTTACTTCCATTTTATGTCACAATTTCTCTGCATGAAAACTAGAATTCAATTAGTGTTCAGGAAAACCACTTTTAAACCTTTTGTTCATCAGGTAAGTAAAACCATCTAAAGTATGCTAAATAAGAAAAAATGTTTTGATAATTAATAAAAGAAATATCAACTTGATTCTTTGAGATATTATCACCAATTCTTATGCCCCTCTATTTCTTACACCTGATAACTCTGTTCTATTTGGCTTTTAATTCATGAAGTAATAGGGGAAAACAAGCTTTTTCTGATTTTTATCTTTTTATCTTTTTCATATGTTTCTTGCATTTGCATAAGCTAAGTATTGTATTTAACTGGTTGAACAAACTAAACAGGGGTCATATGTTGTCCTTACCTGCAGAAGATGCAGTTGACATCAGAATGTGGGTTTGCACTGCAGTAAGTTCTTCCCTGTGCTTGTCCAGTGCTCCCAGTGTTTTTAAATGTTTACTTAAATGAGCTGTGTAGACTTTCCCACAGCTCTGTTGTTATTTCCAATATAATGAAATAGAAATTCCAATTTGATTTAATTTTTAAATGATCAATTTTTAACCCTGCATGCACACACTCCTTAGATTTGCTCTCCAAATGGAAGTGACTGATGGGGATGGCAGAAATGCATGTCAGTGGCTGTAGTGCTTTACGTGGTTATATGGTCATTCACAATTACCACATGAAGATTAACAGCTTTTGTGTTTGATAGTGGGGAGACAGAGAAAATATGTTTTATTGCTCAGAGAAGGCTTTTGCGTGACTCTGGGATTTGTTTGGATTAAAGCCATGCCAATGTCAATACTCCACAAATACATTCTACACGATTATTCATTAGACGTAAGGCTGGCTCTCTTGGTTTTACGTTATTACACCTCTCACTTATGCTTGTAAGTCTAAGTAACTCCTCTGTGTGCAGAGCTGGAGTCAGAGTACCTTGGAAGTTTAGGACCAATGTTATATTATCTTTAAAAATAACTGCTTGCACAATCCAAGCCTTAGTATCAGTAGCAGAGTTTTCAACGGCTCAAATTAATATAGTGATGCAAAGGACAGAGATATAAAAGAAGCTGTTTCATTTTACAAGGAACATGTGACTAGATGTCATCGTAGCAGCAAAAAGAGATAAACAAGAAACCAGTGAAGAGCTGGCTGAAATCTCAATTTCCATTCTGAATGTTTACAAGTGATTTAGGTAGGAGCTTACTGGGAGTATGAAAGTTATAATTAACTATCTATGGTTTTTAGAATTGGGAAGAGAAGCAAAAGAAATACATGGAGAATATATTACAGAATTTCCAATGCAGGGAAGAGGGGAATGAATTGGTGTCTCATGATGAATTGCTGTGTCTAAAATACAGGTTACTGTGTATGTTTTTCATTTTCATGAATTTATAAAGAAGGACTGTTTTGACAAAATATGTATAACATCAGTGTAACACAGGTAGAGTGAGAAAAGACGGGGTGATTACAAGCAAGGACACCCATAGTTACCATATTTGTCTCTGAAGTGCATGGTGAAATTTTTGCTGCGTCTGTTTCTGAGCACTGATTGTTGGTTGTTGCTCTTAAGAGGATCCGGAGTGATAACAGAAACATAACTCAGAGCTTAAATATGGCCAAGTGTTGCAACACTGTCACTTTCTAAACTACAGTACTGATGAGGATAAGCCATTTATCAGCAAGCTGAGTTTGCTATTTCTTATGTTAAGTCTTTGAACTTCTCTTTTAATAATGGTGCTTGTGATTTGATTTACAATCATGTACAATTTCTCTACTATAAAAATAAGTTGAAAGATCTGTAAGGATGGCTGAGGCTCTAGTGTGCTTGCGATGAGCGTACCTCTCTCTTGCCTCTGCCTTTATCTGTGGGTGAGTCCAAATCCAATAAAAATCTACTTTGATGCTGAGTTGGCAAGATTAACTGTTCTGAATGTGACTTTTTCACCTTGCCGTGGTTCGTGTCCAAAACCTTGAACCCACTTAATGACCTCCAGCAGATTTTTCCTTTGGGAAACTGTTCAGAGTAGATATACTTCTCTCCCTGAAAGTAAGCTACGCATATATATATATATATATATATATATATATATGACCTTCATCAGCCTGCTACTTCTGTTGTTAGCGTTGGACCAGTGCATAAAGGTGTAGACTCTGATCTGAGTTCTGGGATCATGTAAGGTTGATACTAAGAGAATGTGAAGTCCAAAATTAAAAGTATGTTTGTTTTTGTAAGGTACATGAAGAAATGGTTTTATTTTCTATTTATTATCTCTCACCTCTTCAAGAGAATAAAAGAGTAGTTAAGAGTTTTTATTCTTCAGCGTGGTCATCCTCACCTCCTCAGGACAGGTCCCTTAGTACAGGGAAGACCAGCAGGGTGAGCGTCAGCATGACAATGTACATGTCATCTCTCCATAATAATCACTGCCTTTTAACTGACCTGAGTGAAGGTGTGCTTAACAGACGGGTTATGATTGGCAATGGCTTGGTGATACCCAGTGGGTATGGCCAAGTTCTGGAGTGGGGTTAAGAGCTTCATTCATTTGGCTGCTTCATTCATTTTGGCCTTGGCAGCTCAGCACAGTGAGGCTGCCAGAAGTGAAAGAGCACAAAACTCTGGTACTTGTTCAGTTGTGAGAAAGAAGTGTAGAATATGATTCATGTTTCCCGATAAGTGAAACGAAATGATCGTTGTATGGCCGTGTTACCTGATTGTTTAAGGTGCAGGACTTTGAGGGAGAGGAGAGGAGAGGTGGGCAGGACACACAGGTGGGCCTGTTCTGAAGGGGCTGTTGGTCCCTGGTTTTGATGGTATCTAACCAGTGCTAGGGAGGGCTCCACTTGTTAAATGCGTTGAACATGTGCTCTTCGAGCACAGGTACCAACAATAAATTGTGACATAAACATTTGTAATTATGTAAAAATGCCCTCAAAGATGGTAAGTCTCAGTGATGGTGGTTTATGGCTGTTGTTATTGCCGTCTGTAGTTCTGGAATAAAGGTGCAATTGAGCGAGCAGTGTTTGCTAGGAAACTTAGGTGCTATGTATTGTGAGGCTCCTTTAAATGTTATCTATGGGGATCGTGTATTTGAGAAAGGGATGTAGTAAGTTGTGTTATCAAGCTGCAAGCTGGCCATTTGAAAATGGAAGAAAGGCTGGAGAACTTCCTGTTGAAGCAAATGAAGTAGAAACGACAGCTTGCTCACAGCAGAATGTTGACTTAAACTTGTAAGGACTAGAAAAGAAAAAAATAGAGAAGACCATAGTGGGCTTACAGAAAAGTCTTGGTTGTCATTGGCAAGGATAAGTAAGAGGTGATGGAAGTCTTATAATCTATATAGTAGCACGGGAGATGGTTGGTTTTTAAGTTTTACGTTTTTTTTGGCATAAGGCCAATAAGTAGTAGATAAATAGTTCAGACCTGGTTATGTAGGAATGGAAGAAGTGGCAGCCATGAGGTGGGGGGGAAAATGCCAAAGTTATTTTACTCAGTAGTATAAAGAGAACTTTGTGAATGTAAAGCAGAATAGTCGCTCTCCTGAAGAGTTTAAATCTCAAATGGTCTGGCCATGTTTTGCTAAGGGGTGGTAAAATGCAGTATTGGACAGCTGTGTTAAGGAGTGGAGCCTAATGAGAGTATGGCCTTTGCTAAAATGAGAAGTTAAAGCCAAATAGAGCAGCCAACACCAAGTATGATAGTTGGCTGGGAATTTGGATGCCACAGGTCAGGATATTCTAGAAAAACTTGTTGGACTCTCCTTAGGCTTTTCCACAACAGCAAATGTCAGCAGCGCTGAAGAGCAATAGAGAATGCCAGCACATTCTGGCGGCTTTGTTTTGCTAGTTTCTCACCTGTGCTGAAGTATGCAGTCTTTGAACATCAGTGCCTTGTTTTCCTCTTCTTTCTATGCCTTTTTCCTCTGTGGTTAATCTTTGAAGCTTTTCTGCTTGGAAGTGATGAATTTGAACTTAGGAGTGTGCTACAATCACAGTGCAGTTCTTGTTTGCAAATATATTGCAGAGCCAAACACTGAAGCTGTGGTTGGTGCTTCCCCCAGTGAGCCCCTGCATCAATATCTTGTAAAGTCCTGTTTCTGGAACCTTGTTATCTGAATTATGTTGGAAAAGATCAACAAAAATGACGGGAATCATCGATTCAAAAAATATCAAACTAAACGTGTACTCTGTGTTATGACTACCTGAATAGATTAGGAGATGCAAATCTAGAAATATTTGCAGGGCTTAAATGTTGAAAAGAGGAATTAAATATTTAGTTATGGCTCCTTCATAATATCTTGGGAGTAATGGAATGAAGCTAATAATGGATCAGCTTAAACTGTATCGAAGGAATTACTGCTAATGAGATAGTGCAGGTTGTGGAAGAGTCTCCCGAGGGGAATGAAAGCCCAGGCGGTTGGGAAGAGCTAATTCCTTTGAAGAAAGTCATTACAGGAAATGATCTTGCTTGAATGGGAAGGTAAGACTAGACCTGGGTGACTTTTAAGTAGCTCCTGTGTTTGCCATTCTGCCTCTGACTTCCTCTCTGGTGGTTTTTGCACAGCTTTATGCATACCCAGTTTATTCTCTGTCCTGTGTAGTCTTTAAAATGGGATCTTGCCTTTTTTATGTATCAAACGAGATGTATCGGGGAGGGAGAGTCCCAAATGCAGAGCTTCATCCTTGTGTTGGTGAGCAGCAAAACTGGAGCAGACTTGATCGCTGCAGCAGGAGCTCTAAAGAGTTTCAGCAACATACTGGGTTCCCATTAACTGACAAGTTAATGGCTAGGACTGACTTGCATAAACCATTGGAGATCGGGAAGACCGCATATAGCCTCTGTTTACATGTGCTTATTTTTCTGTCCTTTTTAGTGCTTTAGTGCAAATGCTTCAAAAGCTTTTCAAGCCTGTAGGATTTGTCACAATCGCTACCTTGTTTTGTCTGTCCTCCTCCCTAGCATTGAAGAACAAAGACCTTCCAGTGCCAGCGGGGCCGGAGCACAGTGGCAGCGTGGGCACGTGTGGGGCAACATAATTAAAGTGGCCTCATTTACAATTTCTAATCCCCAAAACTTTACGATCTTAAGCATTTTGAACTTAAAAAACTAGTTTTAGAATAGCGTTTCCTAGTCAATATATTTCAGTATTATCAAACATACTGCCAGGTTACCTATGCGTGTTTTATCACTAAAATAATGAACAATAAAATATTTTCAAACTCTGCTTTTTGTTGAGAGCTCCCTGAGACCAGCAGAGAAAAAGGTAATGAGTCTCTGTATTGTAGCTTTCCTGATGAAATGAAGTGAGAGAAGGGTGAGTCTGTTGGTTTCTCAGGCTTTGTTTATTTGACTTAAGACCAGTTCTGAAATAAATGGGATTAGCACTCAGCTGTTTTAACCTAACTGAGCTTTTGAACTCAAAGACTTTTAGAAGTCTGAGTGTCTGAAAGGCAGGTATTGTTGGTAAGAACAGCTGACTGAATTGAAGAGCAAAGTCCTCTATTTTGCAGTAGCTATGAATACAAAGCCAGGGTTATTTATTGAGAGAGGGTTTTTCAGAGTTATCGAACAGAAAGAGGGCGTACATGGCACTTGATGATTGCTGATGGGCTGAAGTTCTTATTGTTGAAGACTCAGACACTTCAAATATTGGCTTTATGAAGACTCTTCTCCAAAGAGTTTATGTTGTAAATACAAAGCAACAGTGAGATACAGAACCTGGAGTACACCCATCATTTTTCTGTATGCTTACACATTTGAAAGATATTTGTGCTTAGATAACTGAAGTAATTTGTTGTTCAATCCAGATTGCTTGTATGTGTCTCAGTTGAGGAAAAGAATGACAGAACAACAGCCTTATGGATTACTTGAGGGGCTAATAGATCTGTGAGGTCAGGCACAGTTTTTTTTCCTGAATTTCTAATTCGAGGACCTTCTGCCCCAAAAGACAAGGACACTGCAGGGAAACAATGTGATTTCTTTGAATCGCATTCTGCTGTACACGAGGTTAAGTCAGTACTGTCTTTAGGACTTGGAATAGCAGGAGTAAAAGAACAAATCAGAAGAAACACGATATTAAAAGCAAAATATCACGTGGACTAAAATCCAAGAGTCCTAGAGAAACTTCATAGTGTCATAATAATTACAACCAAATTCCCGGATGTCATTCAAATCAACTTGGTTGTGTCTGAGGTCATATTTTATGTTGCTTCTGCCAAAGATGGACATTTGCTATGTTTTCTTAAAGGCTGACATCAGAAATGTGTAAGAGGGGTTTCACGTGTGGATATCTTAAAACTTATCTATGCGGGACTAGTTACTACTGGTAAGACCATTACCGAGCCTGGTCTGACTCCATCTATGCAGGCAAAGCAGAAAAGTTGCTGTTAAGGTAGTCTGCTGATTGAAGCTTAAATATTTTTGAGGTTATTATGTGATCGTTGACCCTGGCATGTGTGGATACAGTAACTTTTTTTTTTTTAAGTTAGGTGTCCTGATGATTTAAAAATTTGCTTATGTGGCTACCCGCCAGACCTGATGTGAGTTGTTGGGAGGTGAAGTCTACCTATAATATTGTTAAAAATACAAATGTAAAAAGGAGGTCAGGTACATGATTTAATGTAGTGACCCGTCTGTATGTGTTACCACGAGCGTGCACAGTTTCCCCAAAAAAGCTAGATACCATTCGACAGAAGACAGCACAAGGACACCTGTACGCTCATTTTCCAGGAGAGCCTTACTGCTGTAGATTAAACTGCTGCCTTTCAGTACTGTTGGTAAAATTTATTCTTATGGCTAAAGGCATTTAATCTAGGTTGTCCTTCATACAAGAACTGATATGTGTGTACTAGTATATAAACTAAGGGAATATTTCTGTTTCATGAGATGTACAAGATTTCCCTGTTTCTGCATTCTCTGTCACTGGGTTTATTATTTTGGTTTCAGCTGCACTGTGAAGAAAGTTCTGGGAGTAGCAGAACTCTCTTTTAACTATTTGCAAAGTTTGCCAATGCTTTTTATAAAACCAGTATCACAAAAAGGAACGTGGGTATCATTATAAGTCTGCACTAGCAAATAAAGATAATGTTGATCACAGAAAACCTTATGCCCATACAAAATGTGCTTTATGACAAAACTCTCTTTTAAAGTACCAAGTACATGCACAGTTTCTTTCTCTTACTGAGACACAATCGCAGTCGTATCCATAGAAAGGTATTTCTTTTAACTTCAGGCCCCAGGAATTTTTTCTGCTGCTTTCTTGTCTGGCTTGAGGTGAAACTTGAGAGAGATTGCACTGCCTGTCTGTCAGCCAGTCCAGTCCCATCTAGCAGCTTTTGAATGTGTTGGCTAATGTCAGCCAGATTTGACAGCTTGGTAGAGGTCTTGAAGATAATGAAGATGTGTTGTTCAGAGAAAACAGGCAGCTGTAAAAGAGTCTGCAGAGCTCTCCCGAATCAGGGGAGGGCTGCAGCCCTTACCAGCTATCAGAGGATCCACCTAGGAACCTCCCCTCAAACCAATTCGAAGGACATCTGATTGCAGTTGTGCTGCTTGATGTACAATGTATAGTTGTTAACTTTTAGACTATATTAGTGTAAACATAGCTTCAGCCATTTGATTATGGGCTTGTGGCCATATCAGTGAACAGCATGGGGTCACTTTGAGCTCGGGATATGCTGGGCTGTTGCCCTGCTATGGAGACAACTGTGATTTTTTTATACAGTGTAATAGTGTAGTACTGGTGGCTCACGTCACAGTGGATTCCCAAAATCTTGTGACTAAAACAGATTGCTTGACTCAGCCAATGTTATACTGAAACTACTTGTTATTGATGTTTATGGAAAAAATTACTTTAACCCAAAGGGTAATGAAGATGTTTTACAGACAGACCACCAGATTTATGTTTTTAACTGCACCTAGATATGGAATCATATTTTAAAAAAAATGTACTTTCTACAAAATGATTTGATAAGCATTGAAGAAGTTAAAAAAAACAACCACAAAACCAAAAAAACCCCTCTGGGTAGGAAAGAGAAATTATGTGATATTTCAGATTGCACCAACTTTAGTTTTCCTGTAGTTACAGAAAATAACAAAGAATTTCTTGTGTAGGAGGGTTTTTGTTTGACTTTTTAAAGCATATGGTTGAATTGAATGATCCCCTTTTAGGAGTTACTCAAAGAAAGGAAAGTACTCTTGGTCCACGTAATTCAATAGGACATCAGGGCATTGTACAGTTAGTATGTTACCAAGCTACAAGAAAAAGCTGAGTTCTTTCTGTGACACACTTCGTGCTTGTTTTTCAGTTACATCTACCTTGATTTCTCCTGGTCATTACGCAACCCTCATGCTCTCACTTTGTGACCCCAGAAATACACCTGGGTAGTGAACAAGCAGAGTGATAAAATAGGAAATCCATAACATTGTACCTAAAATGTGAACGTAAGAAGTAGCAGGCACTTTGCTGAAAAGAAAAGCCATTGAGCATGGTTGAGTTGCTTTTACAAGTGCTCAGACTATGTTTTTGAGTAGTTGAAAAACAAAATTGCACATCTGCTCTTCAGTATAATCCTTTTCCAATAGATGTTCCATTAGATGTCTACAGGTAAGTGAATTTCCAAGAGTATATTTTACAGACCCTCTATTTTGACACAGAGGTGCTCTGCAGGCAGTTCAGGTAGTGCCTGTGTTCGTGTCTGTGCAGCCTTGGAGGTTTGCTGAAGTGGTCTTTTGAAACACTATTTGGGAAAACTGATTGCACTTTTCTGTCCTGTCCTCTTTTGTTTTCCTCTCCCATGCCCCAGATGAAACGTGTCTCATTCTTTCTGTTCTCTTCTTGGAGTCATGTCTGACAGGTATTGTGGTAATCACAACTGATTCCCATAGTATCGATTTAATGGAAAACATAATATCATGATTTTCTAATGGGATAAGCTATAATAAATGCTCTAGTGTCTGAATAATACAGAACAGATTAATAAAAAGCCACAGTTTAAATAACTGAACCTTCCATTGAAGGGGCTTAAAGGAAGGAACTTAAAAGATGAACTTGGAAAAAGACCAAACACATTTTGCATGTCTGTAATAGGGATTTTTCTAAAGCTTCCCTTGTTGATTTATATTTGAGGTAACAGTGTTTTTCCATGCTCTTCTCCCTTCTCTCTGGTGAAAGTTGCCTTGAAATCGGGAGATACTGCTAACATTTGGCTGCCTGTAGTATGATTTCGACTAGATGCCCGTGGAGGTGCAAAAACTGCTCTGGTCTTTGCCCTGAAAATAAGCAGGAAATATAATGGAAGGAGAGAAAGAAACTTGACGTAGAGATATCTACATTGCAGCTTCTTCCAGGAAGCTGCCTTGTTTTGATATAGCTGCTGAATCATCTTCAGTTTGGGGTGGTTCTTCGTAACCCACGTGCACCTTGTGATGAAGAGAAATTATTAAAACTTTGCCCAAGTAAGCCATTTATCAAGTTATCCCATTACAAGACAAGTGTACTAGTTCTTTTAAGTGTATCTTGGTACTAATATTGATATTTTTGATATTAAAATAAAGTGCCAGTGCTATTTGAAGTAGTTTTTCTGATTTTTTTTTTTGTCCTTTTTTTTTTTTCTTTACCCTCTCCTCCTTACCATTAATTGCAAGATGACTAGCTGAATTTAGCAATAGTAGAGGGTTAGTAACAGCACTGGGCTGATGTATTTCCTGGTGTCTGTGCCAAGAAACTTGCCTGTTTGATCACTTTGTAGTTTGGTTAGGGGCCACGGGATCACGGGTTTATAAGTTTCCTTCCCTTGTGATCCTGGAACTCCACGTGGTGTATGAAACAGCAGCAAGAACAGCCTGGAGGTTGGCCTTAAACACTGCTGTGTGAGCAGATTGGGCTTCGGGGGAAGCAAGCTTTCGAAAACCATCAAAGCGTTAATTGTGAACTAGTTTTGGCAGCCAGCCCCTTTACGTTGCTTTGTAGTGAAGGGAATGGAGTTTGCAGGGGCAGTGTCTTTGGGTAGTGGCTGGAGCTTGTCTCTGGGCTGAGATAGGGCTGGTGGTTTGTACGGATGCTGGAGGAGCAGCTGGTTGCAGTAGGGTTCTCCTGTCCCTGAAGGTTCTCAGAAGGGTGCCCAACACTGCAATACAGCTGTTTACAGCCTGAACCTTTAATTAAGGTGGAACTTGCAATCAAAACTTTTTGAAAGGGACTCAGCCCCTGCTGAACTGCATTAAGTGAGTGCCTGGAAATAACTGGCATCATGCGAGCAACTTTTTTTTTAATGGGGTCCTCGCAAACTCTTTATGTGTACAATAAATTATACTCGGCTGTCTTATATTAAAATTAAGGTTTAGCATTTGATTCCTATTAATTTTCAATTCTCTTAGGTTGGCTTATGGTTTCTGATCATAGTATTCCTGTTTCAGGTTGTCCTCTCCCTATCCCTTCTCCTGCAAAAATGCAAAATTCTATTTATGAATTTTTTAATTGGCTAGTGCTTTACAAGGCCTTTTTTTTTTTTTTACTTTGAAATCCTCATTCTTTAATAATCTTTAGTAATATTATCAGTGTTATCATAAAAATTAATGACTGTAGTCTTCTCAGAATTTTGTGTAGTTCATATATGGGTGTTAGACTTTAAACGTTTTGTATCAATTTTCCATTATTGAGTAGCTTTAGGTTTTGTAATATGGAGAGCTGGCTAGGTCTGGGAAGGAAAACACCAAAATGTTTTATTATTTCCCCTCATACACCTCAAGCATGAAGAAATCCAGACACAAAAGCTATAATTCTGGCCCAAACTTCTTCCTGTCTAGAGTCCTTCCAAACTTCCTAGAGGAAGCAGGTTACAAATTATATTTGAAAAAAGTTTTTGTAGGAAGATAGACCATTTATTTGGGCCACATTACTTATTACACCTTCGCTGAACAAATACTTAGAGACAGGTAGAGGCTGTTGAGGAAGCAGGATGAATGGTAGCCATCCACAGACTGCATTACTGCGATGCCAAAATCTATTTCTTACTAAAAAATACTATTGGAAACTTCTTCTCCATTTCCCTGTTTATTATCCATAGCTGTATTTTAGTATTTCAGTCTCTTAAGTGTAGACCTAGTAAAAGCTACTAAGGATGACATGGGAGTGACTAAGAGGCATCTCTTAAGGCATGCCTCTAATGTTTTTCTACGGTAGATCTAAATTCAGTTGTATAATTCATGCTGTAATTATTACAATTATATAGTTTATTAGCTTAGAAAATAACATAATGTGTTGATATTTAAATGAGCACTTTTATTTGCCTGATCTTTATTAATTGATGTAGATTTTAAAATGAGTTTTTGCTTTTCTTTAGTATTTCTACTGGAAAACTGAATGTGACTAGAGGGTAACTGCACAGTCAGCAGATGAGCATAGAGTTGGGTGATCCAGTGCACCACGAGGAAGAAAATGTCACACTAAAATCGTGAACTCAGGTCTCCTATTACTAGGAAGAAGTTTCTCTTTTTCAGTTTTGGTTGGTGCAGGTGGATATCCAGTTATCGCTGAGATACCGTGCCATATGCTTAAGCAGCACTTTATTGCTTTAAAGCACTCTGCTTTCCTTTGCACCAGTCAGGCACACCAGTTTGTCAGGTGACTTAGATGGTTTTGGAACAGGCGTGTCTGTTAGCATTTGGGGGGGGTGAGGTTTTGTATGGAGTATATAGCAGTCTTCCTCTTCTGGCTCTTTTTTTTTCATGGGCATGTTTTTAATAACACAGGAGATGTTATGCTCAAGGTTGTCATTCAAGAGCAGCCTGTATTACTCTTATGACTAACTATAATGAAATCCCATCTTTAGCAAGCAGGTTGATACATGCTGGTTTTAGACACTAAGCTAACAATTTTTTATGATAGTTTTGAAAATGGTCAGAAACAACTGATGTGAAATAGATGCGGGTGCATGAAAGCACTGCTGCAGAACTGGACTTTTTTTCTTCTTGGAATTGTGCTCTAGGAAGCAACAAACCTGTGTAACACTCCCTTAGTAGCAGAGCCTCTCTCCTGCACTGCCATGATGCATCACAGCTCAAAAAATATGTTGGGTACCTCATTTCTAAGAAAGTTTTAAAATACTGGGGTTTTGTGGTTTAAATATTTAGTCCTGTTACCTAGGCCATATGGGTAAATGGGGACTACTGCTACTAGGATGGTGGTAAGAGGCTGGTACAAGATATTGTAACATTCTGTTTTGTAGTTCCTTAGAGCCACATAATTGACTTCACTGGGCTTTGGATCAGAGTACTTCAAATTAAGAATAAACCACTTAATTGACTTGCAGAGTCAAACTTCTGAAGCAGGTTTCCCCAAGCTGCTGCTCTGTTTCTAGATGAAGGGATTTGGAGGCAAGCCCAAGTGCTTCAAATATATCCCATAGCAATAAATAAACACTGGTCACAACAATTAAAAAATGAAATAAAAATGGATTCACTTGATAATTGACTGTGGCAAGCAACCTGTTGAGCGGAAATATGACTGTTGATTATTGTGATATGTTTTATTTAACGTACTCAAGTCTGATTTTTCTTTCAGGGAGAAAGACCTTAACGCAAAGTTTATTATTTCCATGGAAAAAAATAAAACGACAATCACAAACTTAAAGGTGAGTAAACACACTTTAAAAAAGGAAATCCTGTCTGAATAGCTGCCAAAATATGGTGGGACTAAACACGGGTGCTCACTGCACTGTGGAGAACAGCCCTTAGTTTTTAAAATACAGTATTGAAGTAATCCTTTGGGGAAACAGGTTAAACTGTTAACTTGCTGCATTGCAGTTTTCTGAAAACCACTCTATAGACTGTTATCTCGTAGGTTTTTCTAAGGTTTATCACTCTGGTCATTACTTAGCTGGAAGGTGAAAGCCAACAATAAAAGAGAGGTACATGCCTGGTACCTATGAAGCCTTTGCTTCATCTGTAGAAGTTGTCTTCTGGAATTCCCGTGAAAATGAACTAAACCCAAAGTACCCATCACTTGCTATAATATTTTGATGGTATATTTTAACATTTCTTTCAGCAAGAGAAATTGTGCACAGCAAATAGGTTTTTGCAAGATAGTTTCCAATGACAAATATATGAAAAGGAATTTCAGTGCATAGTTTGTTTAGACTGATTCAGATAGCAGTGAGTATTGCTGAAATATAGTGCTAGCTGTCATGTTTTGAGCATGATGATAGCCTTAAGCAGCAGGTATGTAACACCATTTTAATCATGACTCCACATAAAATACTGTTCACAGTGCAAAGGTCTCTCTGGCTCCTATTAATTATATGTGTAGGATAATCCCTGATTATAATCTGAATTTCATATACAGGACTGATTTAACTAAATGTAAGTATTGTGACAAAAATGTACTGTGAAGTTAGGAGCAGTAAGCTAAAATCCAAATAGTTCCTGCTGTGCTGTCTTGTAACATGACTGTCCTTGCTGAAGAGTATATCTGTTGCGAATTTTTTCACTGTTGTTGGAGTAATAGGTTAATCTGTCATTATAAATTTTGAAATGTGTATAGACTTTTTAAAAATTTGCATTCTGATTAATTATTGTAAAATGTTTTTAATTACTTCATCAGGATGTATTGTCCTAGCTCTTTTTTTTTTCTTTCTTTTTTTTTTTTTTAAATAGGTACCAGAGGGTGGTACTGGAGACACAGGACGAGAAAGAACGAAGACATTTACCTATGATTTTTCCTATTTCTCAGCAGACAGTAAAAGTCCCAGCTTTGTTTGTCAAGAAATGGTAGGATTACTGAATGTTAATAATAGATTTTTTTTTTCCTTTCCCTTTTCTTTGACTTGAAAGCATTCTTTGAAATGTCTTTCCATTGAAAGTGTTTCTTGTGTAATTTAGAAATTCCCTAGGTACCTGAGAATTTGAATTTTTTTTGTTTTCTTTTAACTTATCTAACATTAAGTGCTGTGTTTTCTAATACAGCAGGCTAAATGCCTTCTCTCTAGTTCTCTTGTCTGATTTGTCTTGTAAGGTCAAGTTAGAAAACTTCTCTGAGTACCAGTTTTGTTTTTGAAAAGCTTTTTTGAAAAAAATCACTTTTGAGAAACAAGCATGTATCTTTAATTCACTTAGACAGAAACATTCTTCTGATCTGGTTGAAGTGGGCTTTTTTTGTCCAAAAGTCTTGGTGCACATTGAAGAAGATTCTTCTTTCACCTCCCTTGAGTATTCAGCTTAGGAAAGGACAAAACTGCCTTTCTTCCTGCACACTCAGAAAATCAAACTCAGAGCTATAGGCATTATTTCGATGAACAGATAGACTTTCCCTGACCTCACGTTTCATGTGAACGTTGAACCTTTTTGCTATTTCACATTCCCAAATAAATTTATTAAGTAAAATTCTAGTGTTTTGTGATTGCTATCTTGTCGTTTGGTTTTGTGGAACTTGGGATGCTCTAAGCTCAAAGTGAGAGTATTTCTTTCCCCTTAAAATAATGCAAGGGTTTGCCGAATATCCTGTAATCCAGTTGGTTCCATACTTTTTTGGTGTGTACCTCATCTATTCTGTAACCCCCCAAATCAGGGATATTGGTATGGCTAATCCTAAAAAGCCTCAGAATTAAAACTAATAATAAACAATAAGTTGAAGCCAATTTTAAATATTTATGAGAAGGACAAGCTTTGCCATTATATATGATGAGTTCATTGTTTGATAGGGAATTTATAATTGAAATTTCTATGTAACCATCAGTGTAAGCGGTAGGTCCTCTTTTCTGAAAGCTTCTTTCTTTATTTCACTGAGTTATTAGTTAGTGTTTAATCCAAACATTTGATCATGTATATTCTTAAACTTTCTGGATTGTTATTTCTTGATGATGTTCTTTTTAAGTAACACAGTTTTTGCTATATTCTCTGAAATATTAAGAAGTATACATTTATTTGGGCATTGATGTAGAAATACCCTAATTACTTCAGCACTGTGGCAAATTCAAGAAGTAGTGTATTTGAGCGCAATGATTGGAACCCTAGTTTCTAGTAGATGTGGTGGTTTGTGTAGTAGTGTGTTTAAACACATCTAGTAGATGTGTTTAAGCAGGTGGTTCAGGCCATATGGCTTTACTAGAACTTTAGCAAATGCTTAAAGTTGAGCATGCAGAGAGTTATTTATTTATTTTAATTAAAGCAGCTTTGATCATGTATTTTTCTGCTCCAATGCGAACTGAAGCTTGAGATTTTTGGTTGTGGTTCTGCAGACGCAACAAATGATTGCCTTAAGTTTGCTCATGCAAATCGATTAGGGTCTCAGTTTAATATTACTTAGGTTCTTGAAAATGCACATAATGCTCAGTTATAACTGATTACCATATTCTCAGTTCTTCCTGATATAGATGAGTACATCTCCATAAAACAGTATTAGTGATGTGTCAATGCATATTTGGAAAAGTCTGCAAAATGTACTATAAAAGTAGCTATAGAAATTCTTCTTAAGCACCGACTGTGGCTTAGGTTTATGGTTATTTAGTTCTTGGATCCTTTAGGTAGCTGTTTCTTTACCTGACGTTACATACTTCTGGAAATCTATGTTAGGCAAGACCTCATTAGAGGAATCCCAGGAAGAGAGTCTGTAGTGTTGTTAGGCTGTTGCTGTTGCAATGCAGGTTTTTTCCAGAATCTGAATGTGCTGTGAAATAATGAAGTTAACGCTTGTTAAAACAGCCATTTGCAAAGGACATTTGAATTAATATAAATGGATATCCAAGTTATATGTGGAAATTGGACATTAACACAACATACAAGTGATAAATTAAGTTTTCCTTTTTTTTTTTTTTCCTTATTGGTGCCATTTTGCCTCTGTTTCAGAGTGGGTCAGGTTGAGGCAAGATCAGTATAAGTCGCCCATGTCAGGAGCTTGTAGGAAAAAAAAATAAAATGCTCATATAGGGATTGCTGCAGCAGCCTTGAGCAATGATTTTTTTTTTTTTTCAAGCTGTGAGCTTTATGGTTCGTAGTAATAGGATGCTAACAATAAATCCTAAACATGGCTTAGATGTCCATGTTCAGTATTCCACTATTACAGTGTGTCCCACAACCGCAGGCTGCCTCTTTCATCCTCACTGGTAAGAATGCTGACTTCTTGTCCTGGTTTCGGCTGGGATAGAGTTAATTTTCTTCCTAATAGCTGGTATAGTGCTGTGGTTTGGATTTAGTATGAGAATAGTGTTGATAATACAGAGATGTTTTAGCTGTTGCTAAGCAGTGCTTACACTAGTCAAGGACTTTTCAGCTTCCCATGCTCTGCCAGGTGCACAAGAAGCTGGGAGGGGACACAGCTGAGACAGTTGACCCAAACTGGCCAAAGGGCTATTCCATACCATATGGCATCATGCTCAGTATAGAAACTGGGGGAGTTGGCTGGGGGCAGCGATTGCTGCTCGGGGACGGGCTGGGCATCAGTCAGCGGGTGGTGAGCGGTTGCATCACTTGTTTTTCCTGGGTTTTGTGTGTTGTCTGTCCCCCCCCCCATTGTTTCCCTTTTCATTACAATTTATTATTATTATTATTTTATTTTATTTCAATTACTAAACTGTTCTTATGTCAACCCACAAGTTTTCTTACTTATGCTCTTCAGATTCTCTCCCCCATCTCACCGGGGGGGAGGGTGAGCGAGTGGCTGTGTGGTGCTTGGTTGCTGACTGGGGTTAAACCACGACACCTCTTTTGCTCAGCCACAAAAATATTGTTGTCCCTGTGTGCAGCACGTTGAAAACAAAAGGAGTTTTCAAACCATGGGAGTGCAATTTCTAAACAGATGCTGCACAAGCTATTGTTTTGCTTGTGTTATTAATTTAATATTTAATTGGAAGACTTTGTAGTTAAGCTCTTATCAAGTTGCTGCAGAATTTCCAGTTTACTGCACCGGTGGCATAGAAGAAGGGCGTCTTTCATTCACATTCATCTTTCCATGGAATAAAATTGATCTTGATTGTTGGTAATGCGGTTGCCTAGTGTGCTTTGTTCATGATTGTTATATTTTTCCTTTTGAAAGGCAGACAAATAATAAATGGAAGTCTGTCTAATACTACATGCCCCATTAACATGCTTTGTAGATACAAAATATGTTTTAGTATTAAAAAAATTAGAGTGGGAGTGGCAATTTACCATCAAGCTACTTAATTTGTATACATGGAAGAGAAACAAATAGAATTTTGATGAATTTGCTGCCCTTTTATGACAAACCGGTGTCCCAGTCTTTTGGTTCTGATGAAGTCCCATTCTAATGACGTGTGCTAAGCCTCTGTGTTCAGATGACACTGACTGTAGCTGTCTATCCTATGTACTACCTCAAACCACTTTGCAACGTATAAACAAATTTGTAAAAGACAAAATGCAGACAAAACAATAGCGTATAAAAACTTGGTCCAGATGGTGAGGTAGAAACTTGGACATAGAGAAAGGGAAAAGAGGGGAAAAAATAAAGGAGCAGTTACTCAGGAGGGAGAATTCAGCTGAGATGCTCCTTTTCAAATGACAAGCAAAAGGGAAATTGTGCTTTTGCTGATCTTTATACTCTTTCTCTTTGAGAAGTATAACAGATTACAGCATTGTAACTCCTTTGCTCAAGGGAAGGTCAAGTTAAGTATTCCAGAGGCATGCTTGCAACTCATTAATGATTAAAGAAATTACCCAGCACTCCTCTGTTGTAGCACTGGCATGATTATACTGTGTGTATGCCATTCACTATTAATAATGACTTGTACACCTTGGTTAATTTAAATCACGTGTAGCCAAATTACATGAAGCGTCTATGAGATTTTTGAAAATCATGTTTGGACTGGGAGACCCAGATTAATAGTTTCATTGAGAGAGAAGCTGCGCCAGTGGGGGTATGGATGGAAATGAGGGGTAATGATAATGAAAGGTCAGAAATGTGGGAGGGATACTGGAGGTGGTACTGCAGAGGAAGGTGATGAAGGCATCTGCTGATAGCTGAACTTAGTAGGTGAGAACAGCCCCCCACATTATGGGATGTGGAGGAAAGTTCATTACCAGTTTCAGAGGTAAATGTTGAGGGCAAAAGAGAAGGGGCTAGCTGAGGAAAGACGGTCACTAACCACATAGAAAACATGTTTCCATGTTTGCTAGCTAAAAAGTACTCGTATGTAAAAGCCAGTTAGGGAGGAAATAGGGAGAAAATAATGGTCCATTTTCTTACACTTGGTTAAAACAAAAAACCAAAACCGACCAAATAAAACCCTCCAAAAACACAAATCAAGAAACTGACAGGATCACTGAAACATTTCCTTTTGAGAAGGGGCTGGATATTTGCAAAACTTGGAGAGCTGGCAAAGAAACAAAAAGTGAGTAGATATTAACAATAAGGAAAAGTGAATGAAGTATTTGAGATGAGCTGAAGGAAATTGGAGATATAGAAAGAAGGGAGCATTGTTTTGTTTTTTGTTTTTTTTTTTTTTCTTCTGCATGGGAAGTAGATCTCTGACAGAAAAAGAAGTAGAAAATATACTGTTGCAGTGCTGAAAACGAGATATGGTAGTAAAATCTAGTATTTTATTTGAAGTACTAATTTCCTATCCTATAGTAAATATCACTGGTTGATGCCAATAGCTTATATTGTGGTAGTTTATTGTTTCATATTTGCCATGCTGGACTGATGACAACTTTTTTCCCCCAAGCTTCTGTTGTCTTAAAAAACTTTCTCTGTTTTTAGGTTTTCAAAAATCTTGGTACAGATGTGCTTAAATCTGCTTTTGAAGGTTATAATGCTTGTGTGTTTGCATATGGACAGACCGGATCTGGGAAGTCCTACACCATGATGGGAAATGCGGTATGTTGTATTTTGCAAATGTGCATTTCTGTTGTGTAGCAATGCATTGAAATTATGCTATTGCAAGAGTACGTTTTTATGGAATTATTATTGCTGATCCTGCCTGTATGCGACTGACCTCCCCATGTATCATACCTTCCAGTAGTAATCAGAGGGTTGAGAAGCTATTTCTTTTATACGTAGATATTTACAGTTGGAAGAAGTGTCTTTAAGTGATACTCTGTTATGTTGGACAAAAAGCAATAATTTTTGTTCTGTAACAAAACAAAAAATTTCAAATGTTACCGCTGATTTTCTACGCCCAACTCAAGACGCAAAAGAAGATACTGATTTTGAGAACATGAATGATCAGCTCTTTCTGAAGAGATCTGTTTTTTAGACCTCTTTTGAAGGGTCAGAAGATTAAAATAGGTCCTTGACCCCCCTGTTTAGAGAAGGCTATCAAGTGAGGAGTAGAAACTGGGGATACGAGTTCGTAACTGTAAGTTTCAGCAAACCATTATGAGATGATACAGTAACTTTAATTTTAAGGATTAAGTCCTGTTGAGCACTGCAGTGAAGACCCTGGAAGAGGAAGGCATGGTAGGAGGGGCATTTGGCAATTTGAGAGTGAAGGACGGGAGCAGTGTCTTGCAGTTGCTTCCATGACTGCCCAAGGACAGAAAGAACCCACTAACCTGTTGGGAGTGGAGCAGTTTAAACAGGCTGACTGATGAAGCCTATTTGCAAGGCAACCTCCAGGCTTCATTCTCCTTTAATCCTTGGGGAAAAAAAATACAGCACGTCTTCTCCCAGCAGAATTGAAAAGGGGAATATTCCCACTTGTCCTTCCTTAGATAGATCACTCTTTTGAAATGTAGTAAGATTGGTCACTTTGCACCTCCTCTTTGCTTAGGAGAGTAAATTAGCTGTAGATCTTTTTCTTTCAGTTGTCACAGAGTAAGTAGCTTTATGTTTAACTTCAATATGGTAAGCAGAATAGACTTTTGTAACCAGAAAAGATCTTATGACCTAGATGTGGATTTCTATTTCAGAAATTTATAAAAGTGACATTTTTATGAGACTGCCTCACTATATGTAATGACCGTAATCATCAAGACATTTTCCAAATGAATAGGTGCTGAAGTTTGTTTGACACTATTCAATAATAAAGGTCTAATCTTCTTGCCATGATACATAAATACTTTAATCTGGCTTTGTACAGAGCATGCATAAAATATACTCAGCCGCCAAGTTAAATGCTTGAAAATTGATGGCCCTGTCAGAGAGACTACAGTGCTATAAGAAAACTTGAATTGGAAATAAATTTTCTTTTTTACCTACTTCTCCTTAAAAAGTATGAATTCTATTCTCATTTTGCTTTCAATATCTGCTGTTCTTGGCTCTGGAAGGCTGCTTCTGCAATACTGTGTGCAGCAATCATTTCAAGAAATATGTGGACCAGTTAGAATAAGTGTTGAGCAGAGATACTGAAATTATCAGAGATCTATAAAGTACGATCTATCAGGAAAGTCAGACTTGCGTATGCAGAGAAAGGAAGACCGTGGAGGAACAAAAGTCTTCCAAGATGTGAAAGGCTGCTGCAGAAAGGAAGGGAATAATTTGTTCCCTATGTCCAAGGTAGATGGCTAAGAAACAGTACATTTGAATTGCAATAAGGAGTTTTCTGGTTAGGTAGTACAGGAGGAAAACAGGCTTTTAATGAGAAAATTCAGCTCTGGAGTGAACTACCTATTTTGGTTCTACAGATTTCCATGACTGGAAACTCCGTAACCCAGAAAAAAACTGTCAAAGATGTTGTTGATCCTGCCCTGGAGCTGTAGGGATTGAAAACGGAGAAAATGTTTAAATATAGTTCCCAATAAAGAGTATACATTCTGTAAGATGTATATTTTACTGATGAAATATGCTGGGAACTGTGTGTTCTTCCTTTCTCATCACTATATTGCTATGGTTGAAGTTACTCAATTAGAGCTAGTATTTCCTATTTTAACTCTCTTCGCAGTTACTAAATTATGTCAGACACTAATGACTTGCCTAAAACTTTGTGATGGATCTTTCATGTTTTTTCCTTAAGCTTTAATTAAAATTGTTCAGGTGTTTCCAAGCATGAGATGAAAGAAAAGTCTTTTTCCTGTTTCTGTGTTAAAAAAAAAAAAAAAAAGTATGGGGGAAATTCCAACACTGAATCTTGAAACTTTATCTGGAGTAGAGATTGATACATATTGGGAAAGGTTCATCCTCTGTTACCAAAGGCAACTGTCTCAAAAAAAGCCTGATTAAGCTGCAAGATTCTTCCTCTATCTAGGGGTGTGGGGTTGTTTTTGTTTTTTTTTTTTTTGTTGTTTTTTTTTTTTTTAACCAAGGTGCAATCAGGTGAAGGGCTAGGTATGATAGAAGGAGAGAATAGATTATTTCAAAGAATGAGGCCTGGTTTGAGAAGGACAGAGAGGCTCTGATTAAGAGGAGGAAGAAGCTGGAAAAGGGCCGAATGGAGGGATAGAATATGATTAAAAAAAGAGACTGGATGATGAATCGGGAATTACATCTAGGCAAAGGAAATAGGAAGAGGAGCTCAGAGTTGGCACCTGGAAGAGGATTGCTGGGACAGGGAATGCAGAAGGAAGCTGAAGAATGAGGACAGCGGGGACCAGCACAGGAGCAGACCAGAGTGGGCTTGGGCAAAACGGGTCAAATTTTATGTGGGGGTCCAAGTAGAAGAGAAATCTTTGCCCATGGAGCACTCACCCTGCCAGAGCCTAGTGCAGAGTAGTCCACTGTCTTCATGTTTTCCTGCTGCCAGATATCTGTAGAATCCCACCAGGCAAAGTCGCTTGGGTGCCTGGAGTGCCTGGGCTGTGCATACATTGGATGTTCGGTCTGGTTTGTCCTAAGTTGCCTCCTGCTTAATTACAAGGCCCGTAACCTTAAGCAAGAACATTTCTTGCCTCAGTGGTGCACAGAATTAGTCCATCACATGAAATCTCTTATGCGTTTTTGGACTGGAGGCAAATTGTAGCTGACAGACTGTTTTGTAAGCTACTTCTGAGTTTGCAGCTCTGAGCCCAAAGCTCATCTGTATGTATATGTCCTCTCCCTTTGTTCCTGGGAGCCACGTTCACTCATTTCAGCTCTGAAGGAGTGTTAGCTTCTGTCTTCCTCAAGTGGTGGGGAGGAGATATGCTCAGCAGGTAGTTGGTCATCTATCTAATCAGACTCAGTGGGAATGGGGCGGCTGGGAGCAAGCAGCCCCTTGTCAGCTGAGACCAGAGCTGCATGGCACTCTCCTGCTGGGGAAAGCCCTGGCTTTGACTTACTGCCTCGCTGCTTGGCTGGAAAGGCGTCTCCCTGGAGCAACGGGAAGAGGAGAGCTGCATGCTAAGTCTCTGGAAATCTCAGCGGTGTTAGCTGCTGCCTCACAGTCTGACACGTGTTTGACATCAGTGGTGGAGCAGCAGCCTTACTGGGATGAGACTCAATTCTCAAGTGCCAGCTTAAATGAGAAGATGACATCCTGCTGCTGCTGGCTGCTGTGTTAGCTGAAGTGGCGAGGACCCTGTAATGGATAGTTGCAGCCCTGCTAGTAAACCACATAGTCTGTAGGGATCTGTGAGAAGGAATAGGTCTTTTCAGTTTGCTTTATTAAATCGACCAAGCACTTTATGCATAAAAACTCTTTAACTGCCGAGTCGAGCATTCAGAAGTTAAATATCAAATTTAATTTGGCTGCATTGTGGGATACAGTGAATGTAGTTTTAATTTTGTTATTGCATGCTAATTTATCTAGAGGACCTACTGCGTCTTTCAAGACAGGAAGGACTGTGAGCTGGGGATTGGGGGTCTGAATGAGAATGACTCATGTATGCACGTGTATCGCTCTTGTCCCATTCTCTGCAGATGTTGCCAAGTCTGTAGTGACATGAGGTAGAAGGAGAAGTTAGAAAAGATCGTATTGAGATATGGCAGCTCACATGTTGCTCTGGGCAGCCAGTTTCTGCCTTAAGCAGTTGGGGTGCTTTGAACTATGTGAGAGGGATGAAATGTATCCCAATAGCAAAGAATTACAGCTAGTATATACGCTCCAACACACACACGAGGGTTAACGTGGCAAGATGACCGCAGGTAAATAAAGGGCAAGAAAGTATTTGCTGAGAAGTTTTCATTTTTCCCCTTTTCTGGATGTTGGAACTCTTCACTAGTGATTTTGGGTTTTATGTTTCAAAATATATTGTGCATGCATATATAGGTTTGGAAATAAGAATTGTTGTTATTGCAGGGTGATGCAGGGTTAATACCTCGAATTTGTGAAGGATTATTCAGCAAAATAAGTGAAAAAACAAAGCGGAATGAGGCCTCCTTTCGAACAGAAGTCAGGTAGGTCTTGGCGTGTTAATACTTTGCTGGTTATCAAGCTTGTTTCAGTTACAGCTACCCTGTTTCACTTACTATCTCTGAGAAAAGTGTGTGTTTTTCAAATAACTTTCCATGCTTGGCCTCAGTCCTATAATTGATTTTTGTTGGCAGTCATAGTCAAAATGTGCAATACTTCTAACTTCAATCCAACAGCTGTGCATTTTGCTTTATTTAAATGATAGTGAAAATGCCTTTGCTACTAGACAGCATCTTCCTTATTTTTACTCTTTATTTCAGACTGACATTAGGAGCTCTTGATCTTGCTATGTCTGCTTCCTTTCTACTTCTTGCTTTTTGGCTTTATTCCTTATGATACAAGTACACTGTAGTCATGACTATCTTAAGCCAACTTTGGATCCATTTGCTTCTCCAGGCATCTTGCTTTCAAACACAATGTTAACGTGCCTTTCCTTTTTTTTTCAAGACTCAAATCAGTCAGTGGTGTTCTAATCCTTTTTCTTTCAGTTATCTGGAAATTTATAATGAACGTGTGAGAGATCTTCTCAGACGGAAATCATCAAAAACTAATAATTTACGAATACGAGAACATCCAAAAGAAGGGCCGTATGTTGAGGGTAAAAACACTTTCAGTGTTTTGCACTGGATATTTTATTACCTTTATGTATTTTAAAATGTCATGTCTAATTGCATAGGGCATTTTTACCTTTTAAAATATAAAAGATGATGGATACAGTGCTATCCTTTGATTATTAATCAAAAGCATTAAAGGAGAATAGCCTCTCAGTTTGTATCCCCACTTGCTTTCCCAATTTTAAGATTATTATACATATACAATTTTTATCTGTAAATTTATAACACATTTTTAAATTAATATTAAGAGATGCAATTTTTTTAAAGAATTTGTTGACAATAATTTATAAATCTTTAATGTTTAGATGGAAAGAACCTATTAGGATCTAATTATCTTAATCCATCCTCTGCCAGGGAAGGTTCCTGTCTTTTGAGAGATTATGCTTATGTTACTGCACTAAATACTTCAGTAAGATTGCACATTTTTTTTCTTAATTTACTGTAAATGTGTAAGTTCTCCATTGTTCACATGAGGCCTCATTCCTTTCCTTAAGCGATAAACAAGTATGGCAATAAACACTAATTGCAGCAATACTTTGCAGTAGTGAGGGTAATTTGAATCTTTTTGTAAAGAAAATCAAGTGCAATGTCTGAGCATACTGTAACACTCTGCTTTTCTTTAGATTTGTCTAAACATTTAGTGCAAAATTATACTGATGTAGAGGAACTTATGGATGCAGGAAATATAAATAGAACGACGGCTGCAACTGGAATGAATGATGTCAGTAGCAGATCACACGCCATTTTCACAATCAATTTCACTCAGGTAACAAAACAACCCCCCCTGTTTTAATATGTGTTGACATTCAATAATTCATACGATAATTAAAAAATAAGGTTGTCAAATAAGCAAGTATGGGTAGATAATGACTATGTTGTTGTCTTGTGATAAGGAAAGTTAAGAGTGTGAAAATACTGTTTTGAGAATTATAAATATGTTTATCAGTGATTATAATCTTTAAAATTTACAGTGTGATGCAGTTACTTCAAGTGATATTTAATAGATTTTGAGGAGATAATCATTGGGAGTTCAGGCTGAATAACAGTGACCAGTGCCAGTGCGTTTCACGATGCTGCTGTGACAGGGGGAGTGGGTGAGGAGCATGTTGTGTGAGACTTCAGCCAGAGCTGAACATGGGCTACTTCTTATGCTCTGATGTTATCCAAGGTTTACAAAAAACCTGTCTCCATGGCCCAAATTGTAGAGGGTAGAAATGTTTTCTGAGTGTTTTCTTGTGGGTTCTTCATCTGTTACTATTGGAAACCTATTTGTATTCCTTGATTTACTGATGGAATAATGGAGAGCTTTAACACGTTTTCTCAGAGCATAGTGATCTTTTTGTTTATATGTAGTAAACTCATTTTCTAATGCCTCCCGCTCCTCATCGTTGTTTTTGGGGTGCTTTTTAGACAGTCCACAGATAACCTGCTAGATGAAGAAAAGGTAGCATAGAGGTGGTTTGCTCTCCTGACAGAACTTTGCATGTCTCCCCCCAAAAACACACACACAAAATCCCGTGCACCAGCTGTTCACTAATGATGAATTGCTCATTGCGAAGCTTTCGGAAGAGGATGAGAGGCAGGTAGCAAAAGGTTTTGTTCTACTATTGTACTGTAAAAGTAGAAGAAAGTTTGAAACAGGGCAATCTGAGTTGATTTATATGAATTAAGATAAAAATTGGGAGGAAGCCTCAGTTAAAATCGTAGAATAAAATTGCAATTGCTACTTACTAGAACTTGGAGGCAGGGGGAGATACTGAGTGTAAATGTGTCTGTGTATGCTTTAACTTGTTGAAAGCTAAATATAAATATAATATAAATGTTGAAAGCTTAATAAAATGAATGCAGCACATGTTCACTGTGCATCATGTAAATACCAATTCACAGTTGTCAGTGCATGTGCATAAGTGGCTAGAAAGTTGCAAATACTACAATTTAAAGAAGTAACTACTTGTGTGGGAGTTATGCAGCAATTCATGATCAAATGCCTTTCTGTGGCACCTCTAATACAGCTGTCTTCTGAAGCTCTGCTATTGTAAACAAGTTAAATTCAATCATGACATGAAAAAGGCCACTAAGTTAGATTCAGTAAATTTCAGAATTTTGTAGCTTAACATACTTTTTTTTGTGTGTGGTTTTTTTTTTTTCTGTAGGCTAAATTTGATTCTGAAATGCCTTGTGAAACTGTTAGCAAGATTCATTTGGTAGATCTTGCTGGAAGTGAGAGAGCAGATGCCACCGGTGCCACAGGGGTTAGATTAAAGGAAGGAGGGAATATTAACAAATCTCTAGTTACTCTGGGAAATGTAATTTCTGCCTTAGGTAAGTCTCTGGTTTTTGTGCTTGTCCATTTTGGGTGGTGGGTTTTTTTTTGTTTTTAGTCATTAAATACCTTTCTGTTTGTTTACTTACACTTCTGTTCATTTTTACTTACACAAATAGTGGCCTAACGCATACCGTATTTGAAAATGAGTGAAAATACATAATTGCTATTTTTTTTTCCCTTACTTTCACACCACAGCTGATTTATCTCAGGATGCAACAAATCCTCTTTCAAAGAAGAAACAAGTATTTGTGCCTTACAGGGACTCTGTGTTGACTTGGCTGTTAAAAGATAGCCTAGGAGGAAACTCTAAAACTATAATGATTGCCAGTAAGTGTTTTTAAATTACTTTTTTGCATCCTGAACAGTTCATGCTTAATAGAAGAGGCTGTAAATATTCAGGTTCCCGATGCTTTGTTAAGGCAGAACGTTGTTTACACGTATTAATCATATCTTTCTTTCTAAGTTTTCTAGTAACACTCTGCCTTTACCTACACTCTGCAGAACATGTCTTCCAGCAGTAGAACTATATAGGGTCTTATTGTCTCTATAGGGACAGTCTAGTTGTTTAGTAATGTCATGAACAACAGCAGGTATGCCTCCTGAATTTGAGAGCTTCGTTTTCATCTGCAGATTGTCTGTTTGGGTGTGTATATCACTGGCTGAGTATTTGGTCACAAATGTAACAAGGCATCCAGATTGTCTATGTACAGTCGTTAGACATTTGTTTGCGTAAGTAAGGATCATCCAAATGTATGTGCCTAAGTGCTTGCGTTTGCTCTAACATCTACCTCACCACTGTGTTTCTTTGACACGTGCATAGTGTAATGATTAGCTCATCTGACCAGTTAAACTTCAAGTAATAGTTCCTGTTTATTCTTGAGGTTCATTTGCGTTCCAGACAGCTCTGTTACACATGGTAAATGCTCAAACTCGGACCTAGATAAGGTCTTGTACTTCTCTCCCCTTATGCCTCTCCTCCCCAGGTTGCAGACTTTGATCCCCAGTAAAAGAAAAAAAATCCAGCTTTGTGCATCTAGTCAATACTGATGTGTGAATCAGTTTGCTTTTCCAAAACTGTGCTTTTTTTTGTTGCATTAGTAGCAGAAACAACCTGGTCTTTTTTGACATTCAGTGGGTAAGACTGTCATTTTTATTTAACCTACTTTTTGAATGCACACAGTATTTTAATTTTTTGTCTAAATTTAATTATTTATGATCAGTCATCTTGGCTAACTTTTCTTACAGTTTTCTTTCTACCTGTAGGAAGCTCTGTAAGGATCGCTTGGTTTAAAAACCTACCTATGGCATATACATTGCAGGTTTTTCAGCAGATTGGAATGGGAATTCAATTCCCAAAAAACCCCAAGTGAAGCTGGGAGGATGTTTAATGGGAGGGGAGGATTTTGAATGTTGGAGCTGTAAGGTGTGAGGAGAAGAGCAGCTCTGAAATTTCTCTCACTCTTTCCTGCTCAAATGAAATGCAGTATAACTGATGCAGTCCTCTCTTGGGAATGGTGGGAGAGCAGAATCAAGGGAATAAAATGCATTGGATCAAATTCTGGTTCTTCCATCGCTTTGTTACAGTCAAATTCTCTGGATACCACCAGTTCCTTTGTTGGATGATTTTGGGGATGTTTTTGGAATCCATGCCACTTTCTTTCCTCAGGCTGATCATAGTAGTACCAAAATTGGATCTTGGACCAGACCCTGCTTTGGTTTTCTGGCTGTTTAAGTAACACTGTGCTGGCATCTTTCTTCTTGATGCTTTCTTTCAGTTACGTGGTTGAGTAACTTGTGGGTTGGTTGGTTGTTGGTTTTTTTTTTTTGGGGGGGGGGGGTGGTGTTTGACAGAGGGATTGAGAAGAAAAGTTTTAGAAATGCAGTGAGCTTTCAGTACCTATACTAATGATTACAGCGCCCAGCTGCTTTTTCTGCTACTTTTTCATCTATTAACGATGCTTCTGCTAGGCAGAGCCCTGATGGTTGATCTTTTCTCCAGCAGTAACTCTACTGGTGATGTAGCTGAATTGCCTAACAGAGCCTGACAAGCTGTCCGGATACATTTGGCCTGCCTTTTCTGTAACTAAACACAAAAAAAGCAGGAAGAGCATCTCAAACTATAGGAAAGACTCTTACAAAAATACATCCAATTCTGATTTGTCATATTTCTCTAATGTATTGTAACATCCTTCCGGAAAGAGAATAATTGAGTAGTGGAGAGGAGACAGTAGATAAAGTAGGGAAGTGTTAGTGTGAGCTAGGGGAAGTATAGTCTGTTGCCAAGTGCATCTCCCCTAATTCAGGGAGTCTCTACCACAAAAAGAATATTTATTACTGTTGAGAGAATGAGGAAAGGCAGAATATTTTGGTTACTTGATTACCTTTTCAGGTGTTTTCATTGTCTGATTCGCTGGGTCTCTTGTTCAGTTTGATTATTAAGGTGTCTGGTGCCTCGTAATTTCTGCATGGTGTTCTCTTCTGTGTTTTAGCTCATCTATTTGGATGCAGTAATTATCTTTTTAATTGGGAACATCTTGTATATTGTTAGGAAAATTAAGTGAGGGATAGCATTAGCACTTTTATTTGAACTCCGTTGTTTTTCCTGGTTAAGTTGCCTGTAAAAATAATACTGGTTTCTCTTGATGCATCGGATAGGTAACAGTTCTGCGTGCTGCCAGATGCCTGCAGCTCGGCAGAACAGCTAGGTTTGTAAATTACAGAAGCTCTTCCCTTGTTTTGGTTTTCATGTCTGCTTTTTGTTTGAATGCTGTTTAATTTCCCTTCAGAACTTGGACTGAACCTACTGTTTTTTTTTTACCTGAAATGACTTTTCCATTCAATGATTACATTGATACTTACAAAATACTCACCATTTTTCCCACTGTTCTTGTAAAAAAATTGCAAGAAAGCCTGTAAAGTATTCATATAGGATGTTTATGCTTACCAGAGAAATGTAAACGTTAAGCAGATTGACAGTAAGATTTCTTTACAATGCTTGATTGTTGGACCTGATTATTCTAATACACTATTATAATACAGTGTTTACTTAAGCAAAGGTATAGTGACATGAAAGCAGTGGAGCTAGGTGAAGAATTGGAACAAATTGTAGCCATACTGGTTAATCATACATTCCTGTCTCTTCATCCACGTTAAGTTTATCTGACTTTTAAAATATAGACTAACTTCACTAAATGAAACATATGGTTCTGGATAAACTGTTTCTGATTTCATCTCCTTAGCTATTTCGCCTGCTGATGTCAATTATGGAGAAACTTTAAGTACACTTCGCTATGCAAATAGAGCCAAAAACATCATCAACAAGCCTACTATTAATGAGGATCCTAACGTCAAACTGATCCGTGAGCTGAGAGCTGAAATAGCCCGATTAAAAGCCCTGCTTGCTCAAGGGAATCAGGTTAGCTTTACTTGAAATTTATGTGTAATTTTCCTTGAGTTATAACATCTATTTGAGTAAACAAGCTCTATGAGGCTATGAATGAATATTATTTTCCTGATTGAATCAATTTCCATATGGCCAATAGATTACCTCTTTTAACATAAGGGGGGAAAAATTGTCATCCCAAAGCTTTTAGTTTTCTCTTAATATAATCAGAGCTTGATTGCAGTGTGCTGTGGAACAGGTAGTCACCACGGTGTAAGGAGACTGAGCAGTAACATATTTCCTGGGGCTAGCCTGATGGACTGAAGAGGTACTTTATCTAGTATCTTGAAAGAAGTAGAAGGTATAAGGTATTTAAGATGTGTAAATATAAAAATGTAGGAGTATGGAGGGGTTTGAACAATACATTTTATTTGTGTTTGGCTGCACAGTACATTAGAGAGCATGTAACATGCTACATATGTAAAAGTATTTTCAGTGGTGGTGTAAGAAAACGTCTCACGCTATAATTCCCTTTTGCATGATTCTCTTTCTTGTTCTTCTGTCAATGTTAGCCACTATAAATATTTGCTGCACAAGCTCAGTTAGGCTTAATTTCTCCTCTATTTCCAGGATGGTGAAACCAAGCTAACAATAAGGAATATGCAATTGGCTCAGGCCAGTCATCTCTTCTAAATAATGTCACTCAGGACTGCTAGATTTTATACTTGAGTAAATACAATTTGGAAGTATCTGAAATGATACTTCAGATTGATTTCTAGAACTATCTAATTTTATTTTAGATGGGCTGTGCAATGTGAAATGTCAGTTCAGCATAGAGTTTTTTTAATAGAAGGGTAGTCCTTCAGCTAGATTTCATGCTATGAAACATTTGCTGAAAAAGGGGATAGGACCACAGTTGGAAGCAGTAATAAGTATTGTAGATGATTGAAGCAGAGAGCTCTGCTTTGTTACAATTAGAAAACTCTTTATGGGGTTGAGTTATTATACTATTACTATTATACTATTATACTTGTGTTTCTCCTGTATTCTTTAGGAGGGGAAAATTAATTTATTTTCAAAATACGGTTTGATTTGGAGTTAGTAAAGTAGATGTAACTTGGACCCCTTTGAAGATCTAATACTTTGACCTAGTTCCAAGCTGTAAAACAGTGGATATCACAAAATAAATCTGGTTCAGTTGTAGGATGTGATAGATGGCTGCGTGGGAGACAATAGAGAACTTGCTTAAGTTAATTGAATTTGTGATGGTTGGTAAAACAGCAGGTGGTGTTATGTATGCACAGTAGAATATAAATCTCTGTATAATTTCTTTTGTGGTTTTCCTTTATATTCCCAGAATATTGTATTGCAAATGCTTCTGTAGATCACTGAAGATACTGGTTACCAAAATATAATGCTAGATTCAGTGTAGAAGGTCACATAACAATGAGTACTTCTTGTGTGTGTGTGTGTTGTATAGTAGCTTTCCTTGTCTAAGGCCAGTTACCTTAATATATATTTATTCAAGTTAAGCAATATACATATGTATTGTAGCAAAATGGTTAACTATTGATGTATAATAAATTTTCATGTTTAACAGAAGTATAAAGATAGATGTATCAGGAATTGCCAGTTATAAACTTGTGCCCAGTTTCAGTGTCTGCATGTGTGTGACCATGTGTATAGTGAATGAAAATAGTACTCTCAAACCGATGATTTGTAATTGAAATACCTGCTTTGACAAGACTGATGATTTGGTTTACAGCATTTCAAGGTAAAATGATGTATATTGGAGTTTAAAATACGTCATCCTAAATAATCAGAAAAGTTGAACAATTGCATTTCTTTAATTTGATTCTGCCAGAAATTGTTACTTTTTTTCCTTCCTTTTTTAAACTTGATTATGTTTTCTTTTTACAATTTCAGATTGCGCTCTTGGATTCTCCAACAGCTTTAAGTATGGAAGAAAAGCTTCAGCAGAATGAAGCAAGGGTGAGTTATAATTTCATAAAACAGTTTTTAAAAAAAAAAAAAAAAAGAAAAGGAGGTCTGGATGCAAATGTGTTGGTAACTTTCAGGTTGTTTTTTTTGTTGATGCACAACTAAATTTTCTCCCACCAAACAGCATTGTCTTGGTGCTTTTTAAAAAAAAAAAACCCAACTGCGTGAACTTGTAATTTTGTTATCCTACTAATGTAAGATAATGTTATAACTAAGAACAAAGTATATCTTTGATATTTATGTAACAGTTCTATTTAATGAAAATATTTGTTCCCAGGCCAGCCTGCCTTACTAAAAAAGTATGTTTGTAAATAGAATAGGGAGGGAAAAGCCACTAAATCACAATAATTGGTAAGCAGTAATCACAGCAACAAAGCATTCAGTGTGTAGAAAACACAGTAAAAGATTTATGGGGAAAATGGTCACCTCTTTTATGTTTTCAAGTAATCAATAACTTGTGGGGTAGGTTTTCAGAAAATTTCAGTCATTAAATTGGGTATGTACCAATATGTTCAGTGCCTAATTAGCTGTCTTTTCTGGGGAGGGTCTAAGATCTAGGTGTGCATCACACCAAGTTGTTTTAATAATCCAGCTCAGTGTAGAGGCTGGGAAAAATTCCCTGACAGTTTAGATATGCTCATAAGGTCCAAAATAATATAGATATAATGGTACTCTCATTTCTCCAATTTGCAGTCTTTCATTCTTTATTCTGTCGTTTCATGTTAATTCTTTTCTATATACTTGCCTGTTTTTAAAGCTACTGCAAACTGTTTTAAAAAAACAGTATTACTCAGACTTTGGAAGAGGAGAGAGGAAAGTATTTGGAATCATTTAGCTACATGGCAGCAAATATTTCGTTCTGAATATTGTCAACAAGATGCCAATCAAATGTAGATATGATGCCTTCAAAAAATAAGGGCTTCTTAGCTGGTTTAAATTCTAAGGTTTACACTGGTGCTGCTTAGACCTTTACAATTAGAGAATGAATGCATTGCTTTGAGAATCCTGTTTTGACCTAAGTAATTGGAATGGTATCTGTCTGCGCGTTTCAGGATTCCCATTGGTAATACCAATTTTAAAGACATGTTGAAATACTTTTCAGTGAAATGATACTTTAAATTTCATGACAAAAATGGATGAAATCTGTGTATTAGTATGAACTATAGCCGCAAAGTAGACTCCAGGCTTCTCCATAAGCAAAGTTTCTGCTAGGAACGCTTTTTACAGCTCTGTAGTACATGCAGGAGTCTTTACTGTGGTGTATACAATAATTAAAGTAGGACCTGCATAACCATCGTATGAGCCTTCAGTTGCAAACTATTTTTTTTCATATTCATACTAGGTTTTACAAAATTTTTAGCTGAATCAGAGGTGAATGATAATATTGTTAGTACGTGTAGTCTGCTTTTATTTTGTGCACAAACATAAAGCTTTTATCTAAGAGTAGCTGAGTAATATAAACTGCTGACTATATGCTAATTAGAGTATGTTATTCATGCTCTGACAATAATCACTGCTTGTCCTGCTCAGAAGTGTTGGCCCCTCCTGTGTGGGGAGTATATCGAGCATATTTTATTATCGTTTGTCAGCCTCATTAGAAGGTTATGTGATTACTATTCATGATAATTACAATAGACATAATTACTGAAAAGTCTTAGTAGATATTGCAGTGGTTATAGCTTTTTTAATAATGGAATGAGTGCAATAATTAATTTGTTTATACAGATCTAAAGACTTTATCACCATATTTAAATTACCTGACAAATATATGGTAGCTTTCTTTAATGAGTTGATTTGTCCTTACGTAAGAACAATGTTTAAATGATTTTTGAGGAAAAGACATTGTTCTGGTATGGTGAATAGACTTATGATGTACCTCCTTCATGTTATTCTTTAATCTTTTCAATTTTTTTTTGTTTTAACATTCTGATTAGCAGCACTAGGACTGATATGATGCATTGAAAGGTGTATTTACTTTTCTCTGTTGAAATCTCGAGATACAGGTAGAGGTGAGAGAATCTTCCTTAGCTGCAAATTAATCAATGGGAACTAATCTGCAATGACAGCTAGCATAGTAGGCTGCAGGTAGCAAATGTGGAGATGTTTGGAGGAACTGCATTGACAACCTTTTTTTTTTTTTTTTTCTTCCTACAGTGGCTTTATATGTGAAGTAATAAAGGGACATAGCAGTGGTGGTGGTTTTTGGGGTTTTTTTTTGTTTTGTTTTTGTTTGGGTTTTTTTGAGAGTTATGCAGTTGAAGTGAATTCAAGTAATAAAAGATTGTGTATGTTTTTAAAAGTCTATGTATTTAATTCCTGCACAGAAATCTGATGATTTAAAAAAAATGAAAGTGTCTACATATATATTCTATTTCATGTGATTATGATTCCAAGTCAGCCAGAGCTTTGAGGCAGATCTGCCTGAAGCACCTCTATGCCCTGCTTTCTAAAAAGTCTGAAAGGCTCTGAAATGAAAAGAGCCTTTACCGGTATGGGAGCTATGAAAGTTAACTTATGAGATGGACAACTGGATGAGTAGGAAAAGCAGGAGAAGACCTAAGTGTTCATACCCAGTGCTTTCCCTGTCTGTAATGCCTTTGCAAGCAGCTTCTCACTTCTAGTGCTGATTTCAACCAAGTGTGTGATTTCTAAGTTGCAGCAAACTTTGCTTTGATTCTCTCCTGAAGGCTGCCTGTCTGCTGCTTCCTCTGCGTGCCATCCTCTGCAATTTCTGGAGGGTATTTTAGCCTGAACATGCCAACCTGCACTGTAGGAAAGGAGCTGTTGTCTTGTTACAGCTACGGGTTCAATCTGTGGCAGTAGACTTTGTAGGACTGATGAAGCACTTTATGGAATTATTCCATTTCTTTGAAAATGCCTGCCATTATTTGAAGTGGCTATCCCTGTCCTTTGTTTCATTTTATACTATAAATGAGAATTTTGTGATTTTTCCTTTTTGAGAGAGAGAAATTGTAGGTATGGCCACTTATTGCAGGAGCAACAGTGCTCTTCTAAACGTTTAAGTATTAAACTTCACAAAGAATGGCACAAATATTTAGTACTTCTCTGAGAATGTGTTATCAAGGACTTTAAAAGAGATGTGATTTTTTTTCCAATATTTGTTTTCTTTTATAGGTACAAGAACTGACCAAAGAGTGGACAAACAAGTGGAATGAAACTCAAGATATTCTGAAAGTAAGGAAAATAAATGAATTTTCAACTTGGCATTTAAACTAGCCTTAGAGTTTTTCCTTCAAAAAAAGTTCCTGTTCTAAGTTACCTCCTTTGGCTTTTTTTAATAACACAGTTTTCTTAGTCTTGTTTTGGCTTATTCCAAAGAATTAGTTTTTGAGGTTTTAAGAGTAAATATTCAGGCACAGTGGTATTTTTGAACAAGATTTTAAATAATTATTAATAAAAATGAGCACAACTCTTTGTTTTCTTCAGCATAGCGACCTCAGTGCAGAACAGCTTCTCTCTTACAAATCTTTAAAATACTGAATATTTTTATTGAGTTACAAATGAAGAAAACTGGGGCAAGCACAAATGGATCCCTCATCCCTTTGGTGTTTGTGTTGTATCAAGACCTGTGAATAATCACCTTTTATGTTATATTGGGTATCTCAGTGAATGCGGTGCCTAGTGGATACAGATTTTTGCATTGGCCTTCAGATTCATGTTTTGGTCAGAAATGGCTTGTATACTTGAAAAACAACCTGCAGTGGGATTTCTGCAGTTGAATCTCCTCCAGCAGGTCTTCATCAAACCAAACAGATACATCTGACCTAAGCGTGCTCTGGAGTCCCAAGCACAGGATTTTTGCAACTGGTTCACATCAGATGGCCCGCGTTGCACTCTTTATATGACTTCAGACTACTTCTGGAGCAGTTAAATCCACACAGTGCTCTCTTGTATTTTGTAGATTTAGTACAGATCCAAGAGGGCAACTTGGTGATTTCCGTAATGTTTTTTGCATGATGTAGACTGAGACTTTTGTGTTCTCTGCATATATCTTTGCTTTCCTGCTGTCTAGTTGTACTGGTAAGATTTTATGTTGGCATTTGGCTCGTGATTAAGCTGATAGTCTGAGGTGATACTTTAATGGGCTATTTTATGATTCCATATAAGCACACATATGCGCGTGTACGCACACAGAGCAGTCATTCCTACAATTTCTTTTCCATAATGTAGACTAACATTTTTTTGCCAAATGTTTTAATTATTCTGTTAAATAAAAACTTTGAAAACAAAGCTTAAGCTTTCATGATTTGCTGTATATGCTGAACATAAACTTGTTTGGAGTGCAATTCAAGCAAGCATTTAGAAGTTAATTTTTAAATTCTCTTTATCGCTGATCTGAAACTCTATTTTTGTAGTTCATTTTTTGCTGTGTATCGCTTTTTGATGTCTTTAATTTTTTTAAGTTTACCACCATGTCTTTTACCTAAGTTCCAAATAATTTGAATGGCTCCATGCTTAAAAATAAAAATAAAGCACAAATAGTATAGAGAACAGAGCAGGGTTGGTAACTGCCTAGCAGATGGTGTGACAGAATGGACTGTTTAATGTCTGTCCAGATACTGAACTGGGAATTATCATTTGCATATTCCTCAGAGATGTTTTGGGTCCAATTTTACATTATTTCTGTGTTGTTTGGTTATTTTGAAGCACCTATATGTACATAGAACTTTATTAATCCTCTCTTTACTTGCGGCTGGATTGGGGAGTTGATTGTTACATGGAGAATTTGTGAATTTTGGTCACTTGTGAAAGTGAACATGATGTAGCATATGGGAAGTTTTTAAAGCTTTATGTTGGAAATGCACTGGTTCTTGCCCAGAAATTACAGAATTGTAGGAGGTGTTAACTGGACAATTTCTATAAACAAGGGAAAGCTGCATTTGTTAAATAGTTGAATATAAAGGACTTAAGGACAGAAGCTGTAATTCTACTTTTCTGGTACTGAGCTCTTGTTAGTTTAATTCATACAGCTTCTGTATTTTGCACTTTTATATGCTGATATTTGAGTACATGAACATAGATTATATTTCACTTTTGGGTTAAAGGCAGTTGATAAAACTTTCTTGGCCCCAAAAACCGGAAAATCTGCAAAAGATTTCTGGGTTGTACTGTTTTATTTTACACCGTTTTACTGAAGCTATCCATATTTTTATTCATGTCTTGTTTAACGATTCCCGAAATCACTATCTGCGTATGAGTGAAACTGGGCTTTTTGGAAGTTTGCCAGGCTCAGTCGCTGGAAAGCAGATTTTAAACTATAGAGAGCAGCGGTGTTTCTTGTAATGGACTCCCTATAAGTTCACTGGCTTTTTTTGTTTTGTTGTTAATGTACCCCCTCTTGCACACAAAGACACTGTTCATTTGCAAAACTAGAATGTCTTGGCACCCTTTGAGAAATGAGATTTTTCTTCGTATGTCCACCTCACTGCAGTCACAACTGCAACTTTTTATACACCATAATCCAGTAACTTTCAGGACATTCGTCATTAAGGTACTTAGAACTTCATGTTTCTATTTATGTTTAAAACCCACTTCCTCTTGCCTCCCCTTGGGTTTGCAGTCCTGAGATAGTTGCTGCCTTTCAGTTCCTGCCCTGCAGCAGGCTTGGAGAATTAAAAACCTTTTGCCTTTGTCCCAAACACCTTTTGCTCCAAATCTTTTAGGCAGTTGATTTTGAAAATTGATGTAAACAGCTACCTATTACCTGTTCATATATGCCTGCCAGATGCTAGTGTGCTTGCTAGTAGCTGAATGGGATTTCCTACTCTATTATATGTAGTTATGCTTTTTCATACTAAGTTCTAAATATCAGAGTTCACATGGTTTTGAATTGTTCTCACAGGCTGATGGGAAAATCTGTTAATGTTTAAATCCAAAATAATTGAAAGGATTTTGCATAAGCCTTGTAAAATACAGGAAGCCAGATTCATAGGGCATGCTGGTGTCTTCTATGAGATCAACAGATATTGCTGGAAAAAGTTACCTAGCTTTTACTCAATAGAGTGCTTTCATCAGACCTGACAAAGAAGTGATGCATACTGTTTTGCAGGGAAGATGTTCCTCAAACTTGTTCACCCTTGCCAGTTATTTTGAACCTTGTTTTAAATTAGACCAGCGACATCTAAATGCTGCCTTGAAAATAATTCATAGAGAATGGAAAATCCTCTCCAGCTAGAAAATACTGAGGAAGAATACCGTGTGAAGGCAAGTTTTTGATAAAAAGTATTTGGCAGCTTAAAATTCAATTATTTCAGTTGGCACAGTGCCATGTGTGCAGCTGACACGTACATCCCAGTATTCTTCCTTATTTCTGCTTGTAGCTTTTATCCCCTTTGATGTTTGTCGCTATGTAGTTCGCCCAAAGTTACGGTTTTCCATCACAGTGTGCATCTTTAGACTGAGTATGTTGAACTATCCTGTCTCTAAATGTTGTCAGTTCTGGATTTGGTGCAGAGTCTGTATAGCTGGATGGCATTTTTTATCAGCTGTGAACATGTATAATCCTTCATATATGCTGTTGTCAGATTGGACATGTCTTGGACTGGTGATGGTAGTATTGATAGTACGCTCCCTTTTTTTCGTGCATTTGGAAGAAGCCCTTTTGCAGGGCGACTGTCTGGGTTCCTCTGGAGTCTGAATTACTGTCAACTTACGCCTAAAGCCCAAATCCTCCCGTTTTCCATATGCAAAGATTAGGACACTGCATACATCAGGGTTTTAAAGTTGTGCTGACTCCATATGAAGTATCCTTTACTGCATAGCATGGCAGCTTCTTGGCATTGTTAATCTGTCTGAAGTGACAAGTGTTGTTTCCAGTGATGATGTTTGTTTTCATCCTTGACCTCCTTGCTATAATACACCATGACACTCTAACCTTACTAACCTAGTCCTACAATCTGTCCCTTGTCCTTCTTTTTAATTGAAGGGAGGATATTTTAATGCTTAATAAACTTAATAAATATGTGGAATGATGCTTCAGCATTGGGTAAAATACTGCATCGAAAACCAAAGCGATAGTGTTTGCTTTGAAGCCCACAGGCTTTGGGTTATTTCCTCAAATGTCACCAGCTGTCAAAAGAATTGCACTTTACAAAGCAGCACTGCTTTACGTTGCTTCTCTATCTTCAGGTGTCTTGCAACCTCAGCACTTATTTAACTCTAGGATTTTGCTTTCATCTCACTCACATTGAATCTTTCTATGGATTTTTTTTTTCCCCTTCTGTTAACGTTCTTCTGTACACATCCCCAAAAGGAAGAGGAGGAGGGAAGAAAAACTGTTTGCTCTTTTCTTTAGTTTAGTTCTTTTTGTATTGTTCTGTTAAAGATCAATCCTGGGGTCTGTAATTTCTTTGGATGCTTTCTAAGATGTTAGGGTAACCTATCCAACTTTCGATTTTTCTCTTTCTTTGAGGCTTTAATTGGTACAAAACTTCTTTTGATGTGGCTGCTATATTTGACTGCATGTGTTGTCATTCTCCCAGAGATCTTTTTCTTTTACTGGCATCTTATTTTTGTCATCTTTTGTGCATGTTCCAATTTCTTTCTCTAACCTTTAGCAGCTTTTATATTAATCTTTTTAAAATGTGTACTCCTTTATATAATTCTCTGCTGTTTTTTCTTCCCAACTGTCTTTTAAATTTCTTCTCTGCTTTTATTGTTTGTGTAGAAATTTCTTTGACTTTTAGCTTTTGCTTCCTTTGATGTATGTAATTTGTACCTAGCATTAAGGGGTATTTAGATGCTTTTTTTTTTTTTAAGTTTTAAGTAGGTTTAGAGTTACCTTTTGTTTCATTATTCTGTTGTTTGATTATAATCATGTCATTAGCTTTGTGTGGCAGAGCTCAACTGATGTCAAAGAGTGCAGAGAGATCTGTCTTCACAGAGTCTATTAAAGGACAGGGTCTTTTTTTTTATGTGTGTGTGTCTAATTCTCATGATCAATAGTTTAACTAGTAGCTGCTTCAACTGGCTTTGTCCTGTTGATTTAGTGATACAGCCTCACTTTCATCAATAATACTAATTCTGCTGCAGTACTTTACCACATGTTGTGTAAATATGTTATTGAACGCTGTTGATTTGATCTTTTTCTTTTCGATGCCCTTCAGTTGAGTTCTGGTTAATAGTACATTTTTATGGCTTAACAATGGTTGTTCCTGCCCAGGGAAGAAGACTGTTGCTAGTATGTCTGTCTTTAAGCATTAGCATATACCTTTTTCTTTATATCATGCCTGTTTTTGGGGGGAGATGAAATACTCTTAATTTGCCATGGTGAATAAATACAGACTAATACCAAACAGTTATTTTGGTAGACATACTCGTCTAAACAGAAGAATTTCCTTTCTTTATGAATCTTGGCTACACCCAGTGAAGATACTAGGAGACCAAAACTCAAAGTAATTGTGTTGCTATTTAAGAGGTGCTGATTAGGGTGGCAGAAGCTAACAGATTTTGATTCTAATCATTTCCTTTCCATGCTGGCTTGTATACCGTAGTGAACCCTGTCAAGAGCAGTTTGTTGTGTTCTATACAAATGCTGCATCAGTCTACATTTATTTGCATTTCCAGATAATTTTTAAACCACAGTTGCTGAATGGTATTTATACACCTTTATCTCAGTTCTTCTGCCTGTAAGGCTGGGCATACATCACCATTTTCCTGTTTTATGCCTTTTTGTTACTGCCTATTAACCTTGTCTGGCTTGGCTCCTTTTCCTCTCCTCACTTGTTTTGTGTTCTACCCCAGTACTTTGCCCTTCGAAGAGCATTTGTTTTCTTCATTCTTTCATGTCTTTGTTTTAACATGCTCAGTCCTCCGGTGAAAAGTGCTCTTAGTTAACACCTGCTACTTTCACATAAAATTCTTGTGTCTACTAAATCCACTTTTTGATGGCTGTAGTGTAGAGAAGCTGTGCAAGCTCTTGGGTTCCTGAGGAACAAACTGTAGTTTAAAAGTACTTACCACATCACTAGTAATGATGATAGTCCATTAGTCATGGCATGCGCTTCTTGTCCAAAAACCTGTAGTTGTGACACTTCCCCATTCAATGCCTTCAGCAACCAATAAAATCTTGTGGGTTTTGTACCTATTCCATGGGAAGATTGGTAGAAAGTTAGGAACCAAATGCATAATGTAGTTGTCCTAGATCACTAATGAATAGCTGTTTTTTTTTATTTAGATGTATATACATTTCATAGATATAAAATTATGTGATAAACAAAAAACTACAGCTTGATATTTGTAATTACTTGTTATCACTTTAATAATTTTACCATCGGGTAAGTTGGGTATTGGAAAGTTGCGTATTACGAAGTTTTTACAAAAGACACCAATATAGGCTTTAATCCTGCTTTTAAAAAGGACCTATGACTTTTTGAGACTTCTGGACACATGCCTTTGGAACACAGGTCCTAAAATGGTTGTATCTACAGGTTGAATGAAAAAAAAAGAGAGTTACAGGAATGGTGTGCATTTATATATGTCCTGGTTTTGGCTGGGATAGAGTTAATTTTCTTCCTAGTAGCTGGTATAGTGCTGTGTTTTGGGTTTAGTATGAGAATAATGTTGATAACACACTGATGGTTTAGTTATTGCTGAGCAGTGCTTACACTAAGTCAGGGACTTCTCAGCTTCCCTTACTGCCCTGCCAGTGAGGAGGCTGGGGGTGCACAAGAAGCCGGGAGGGGACACAGCCAGGACAGCTGACCCCAACTGGCCAAAGGGACATTCCACACCATGTGGCGTCATGCTGAACAAAAAAACTGGGGAGGTTGGCCGGGGGGGGGCATGGCTGCTGCTCAGGAACTGGCTAAGCATATCGGTCAGCGGGTGGTGAGGGATTGCATTGTGCGTCACTTGTTTTGTGTATTCTTTTGTCATTATTATTACTTTTTCCCTTCCTTTTCTGTCCTATTAAATTGGCTTTATCTGAACCCATGACTTTTACCTTTTTTCCAATTCTCTCCCTCATCCCACTTTGGGGGGAAGGAGCGAACGGCTGTGTGGTGTTTAGCTGCCTACCGGGTGAGACCATGACAATATACAAAACAATGTATGCACGATGCTGTATTTAAACTGTTCATTTTCAGCTTTGGCATATGTGTTTGTTTGTATGTTTGGCAGGAATAACACTTGTTTCTAAGGATTTTTCACATTTCAGTAAGTGAATCATTTTTGTAAAATTGTTGCTAGTTAGACATGTTGGTGTTGCATTTTGGTTAGAATGTCTGTTGGCTGTGTTTGAAGCGTAACTGTACTTTTAACGGGAGGCAAATCTGTACTTTCATTTGAAGAAATTTTATTTGTTATTTTATAACTTCTTCTGTTTGTTATTTGTATTAGACAACACTCTTCGCATGCTTCCAGTTTTTGTTTCCTTTCTACAAGCTATGTCTTCTGCTTGAATTTTTAAGGAAGAGGTTTAAAAACCACTGCAAAATTAAAATAGGATAGCATATCTATGGAACTGGCAGAAAGAATTTAAGTCCGATGTTACTGCTAAATTTGTTTTCTTTTAGAAAAGTTGATAAATAGAAAAACAACTCTGTTCCTAGGGTTGTTTGCTTTCTCAACAATTGTTTGCCCTCCAATAATTATGTAATATATGTACATTTATCAAACTAAATTTGTATGGAAAGGAAAAATGCACCTTTGAATTAAGTAGTCTATTACTAACATATTATGCTTAATAGGATTCCCTTCAGCTGGCTTGTGAATGTTGTGCAGAAGACAAGATACTAAGAAAGTTTTAAAAGTGCTGATGTTAATTATTCTTGTCTATCTCAGTCGGAAATCACACAATAAATGATAATAAGTTCTCTTTCTCTAGAAGCCTGTTTAAATGTGGTTTTGGTTTCATGCACTAGATGTCACTGCAGATACAAAAATCAGGTTTTTCTGCATGCTTAATTCAGATTTAATTCAGATATTTTAAGGCAAAATTATTTGCAATATCTTGACTCTCATTGCTGCTTGGATCTACTAAAATACAGTTATGAGAATGCCGAAACATTGGTTTAGGAGCAACTCCCGAAGAACCTGAGTAACTGTTTTGAAGGAAGTGCTTCTGCACAGCAATTCACAGGTGGCATGCACTGTAAAGTGATTATGTACATTCAGAATTATTGCAATTATTTGTCAGTACATTTTTCAACTCTCTTTTTTAAATTACTGTGTATCTAGAATGTTTGACAAATTACTTTAGCTAAAGCCTTTAAAACGTATTTATTTTCTTAACTTTGTTGTAGCTCTGATATTTTAGGGATATAAAAGAACAGTTTCTGAGAGAGGTAGTATCTTTTATTTGACCAGGTAATATCATTGAGAAATCAAACAGGCTTTTGGACATACGGATCTTTCACCAGGCCACTTCTGCTATTTGCTTCCTCTTTTAATGGATCTTGCAGTTGAAAAGCCAGTGGCAGTGATATGGAGCTTCTATTTATAACTGTTTCTTTTAACATTTTTCTCTTCATTAATCACTTCTATAGGTTTATAATTGAATTTCAGTACATTAAAATTTAATAAGTTTGGGTTTTTTCCATCTTTGAGAAAGTTGTCTGGCAACAAGGGAATGTTTACTGTTCTCAATCCTTGTACAGTATTTACCCACAACTCCTGACTCCTGAGTGATGACAAGTAATACCTAGTTTAGCTCTCAGTTTTCATTAGGGTTTGTTTTCTTATACCTGGCCTTGTGCATTATTTATTTATTTCCCAAGCGTAGCAGTTACTGGCAGTGGTTGTAGTCTATAAAATCACCTATTCTGGTTGTGAGATTTAAAGTTGGGATAAATTGTCATTACTAAATGTCACATAGCTTCCCTCCTCCAAAGCCTCTACAGATGGACTTTTTATTCTTTGGGGATTGGTTCAGAAGCTGGGACATGAAAACATAGCATTGCATCTCCCTGCAATGCTGCCCCCCCCCCCCCCCTTTTTTTTTTTGTCATTAAGATAAAATGAATGTATTTACATCCCAGGATCTTTATGCTATTGGCCAGCATACAGATTTCTGCTTTGGAATTTGAGTTTGGACAGAGATCATCCAAACATGATTCGTTTTACCTTAAATAGACGTTTTTTCATACTGTATTACTGAACAGATGCCATTATTAAATGATGATTATTACTTTGATCATCCCCCTTGCTTCAGTCTGGTAAGTATGCCTAGGTCAGTGCAGGCTGAGAAGAAAGAAAATACAGTAGAGAGAATTTTTGATAAAAGCAAAAAACCAGAAACTTTTAAAGGGGTTATATGGGTTGTCCTGAGATACACATTACTCTTTCTGCAGGAGAGCAGCTCTCATTGCTCTTCACCTACCAGTGATTTTTTTCAGTGCTTTGTCCACTCTCAGCATTGGCTTGCTGTTGTCAGAGGAAGAAAAAATACAAAATTGGGAACTGGTGCTACTGATCTGCCGTAGCTCTTTCCCTAATAGAAACAGTATTGAAAGGGTCCCAGCCACCTGGGGAACACTAAGTGCAGCAGTCAAAAGTAGATTTCAAAAGAAATAGTTGTCTGATTTCAAGTCTGTCTCTGCCACCTGTGTTCATCTTATTAAGAAACCTCTGTTCTCTCTTGCAGTCTCTTTACCTGCTTGCGATGCCTCTGCGGTGGCCTGACCACCTTCAGCTTTCAGTTTCTGCTAGAAGGTCGCAATCAAGAGATGCTTAATGCTACTGATTGTTTTTTATTTTGGTTTTAAACTGTTTTTCCTACTTGAAACCACCTGGACCATCAGAGAAGCACGGTCGGGGGCTGCCGTTTCTGAGCTCACCAGCCACGGATTAAGGCAGGGTTGAATAGTTTGGTTGATCCAGGCTGTGCATTCCAAAAGAGGCCCTCCGGTTTCTAGGAATAACCATACTCCCAAGTATTTCGCTGCCGTCCTCCTTACAACTGGGGCCCTGCATTTGTAGATTATCCAGGCCATGCTTAGCTTTAATCCATCCCTAGGGCTTGTAGGCGGTTTTCAAATGAGAGGGAGTCAGACAGAGTGAGTTGCTTTTGAAATCCTTTCTACAGCTCAGATGCCACTTGTTCAACAATTCCTCCTGGGCATTTGGTCTGCTTTTCTATTAATTTTCTTGTGGCAGGAAGGGGAGCTAAATTGAAAGCAGTGGAAGCCCCTGATTTAGCCTGTAGAAAAAAGAAGAAATATAGTCTGAAAGCTGTTTATTCTAACGGATCAGCACAGAAGTAGTGAGAAGGAGAAAAGACAGAATGTAAATTCCTCGTTGGACTTGGTTGTGGGAGGGTAAAGAAGCATTCCAACGTCAACATTTTAGATGAAAAACATAAATTTATCTTGAGTCCCTCACAAAGTCACTGTTTCTAATGGCAATGTGTATTGGATATGAAATACTAGAACCATTTTATTCTGCTGGTGTTTTTAGCAGTGTACTTAGGAGTTTATTACTGCATGATTCTGATAGCTTTGAGTACATGGTACTGTTGTGCACCTGACTTAATGTCTTAATTGGCAACTGAGCATAGCCTCGATTCATACAGCCATACTGTGGTAGAAGTGCGGCCGGAGTGATGTGCTTGTTCTTTGTTCTTCCCAACTACAGAGATGATATTTTTAATGAAATCCACTAAGAGATGTCTCAAACACAGATGGCAGCATAAATCTGCCACTGTTGCAATCAGGCTGTGTTCCTGAACAAAGGAAAGGGCAGGTCCAGTTTCCGACTGCCATGTGTCTTCAGATTCATTCATTCTATACCTCAGTAGCTGGGCTGTGAGGGACAGGAGCGTGACGGCAACCAAGCCTATGCATCTTTCTCTGCAACGCTATTGCGTTGCTAGTCCCAAAGTCTCTTTTTTCTCCTTGCTAGTTGTTGCTTACTAGTATGCATAGTCCTACTCCTTTTTTCAATTTCTTTCAATAGCGAGGGTTACATTTTGGCCCTGAGGAAGGGACTAATAGATTTAAAGTAATCTGTTACTTTAGATTCATCTCTACAGAAGTAGAGGTGAATTTCTAGGGAAATAATAAACAAAATGGAACTCCAGATAAGTGAAACGCTTCTTAATTCTCCCATCCCCCAAGAAACACACAAAAACGGAAATAGCTTTTAAAATGAATAAATGTATTAGCTATGAAACTAGGGTTTTTTTCCTCTACAATTCCATGACTCGTTCATCATCCAGCTTTAGCAACAAATGAGGTAGGAGTCCTGTAGATAATAGTCTAGTTCATTGCATTCTCTTGATTCATTCCCGGAGTACAGTCTATGGAATGAATTATTCACAGGTCCTGTAGAAAATATATGATCATGTAATTAAAGACTGTATTGTAATGCATATGGGAGAAGAGGATGAATTAAGATAGCCTATTTCTTTCTCTTCCAGCCAGGCCCTTTCCCCCTTTCAGATACCAGCATGAAGAATACTGAGGGCAGGGTTGCTGTCTCTTGTCTGGAAAGTATCATACCTCCTGCTAGGAAGGATCACTAATGGCAACAAAAGTCTTGTTCTCTGCCCCGAATGTCAGCACTGAAATACATAGACTTATTTTTCCTTTTAGACTAATGTGTGCTTCGTGTGGTCACACATAAGAAGCTGTGAAGAGGTGAAGCCTGCCCCGCTTGAGACATAGCAAAATGCTCTGTCTGCCTCGTTTTTTGAAATAGAAGAATAGTTTTCCCTTAAACCCAAGCTGGTGGGGGCAGAAACCAGCCTGCAGCAGATGCTTCAGCATGGAAAATGGCAGCTTTGATGGTTTAAGTTTTATAAGCCACTGGAAAACAGGATTTTACAGCTAGTGTCCAGGAAGCTTGAGCAGCCGAACAGGCACCTCTACTTACAATTAGGCAAATCCTGCAATTCTATTCAGGGAATTTTTCTTAGATGTCAGTAGTAGTTCTGTCTGTACAAGGTCTAAAGTGTCAAGGAGCAGGCACTGCGACTTGTTAAGTTTGTCCTTGTAATTCCAGGAACGAAGGCCAATTTTCCTGAAAAATTACTTTGAATCTGCCAAGGCTTCTGATGGAAATCCTTGTAGCACGTTAAGTATAGTGGTGCTTTGGGGTGCCACTACAATAATAGGGTTTCTGTGTATTAATAGACAGCTGCATGTCAGCGGTGAGCACGTGGCAATCTGTTTTGAGGCGGAAAGAGGAACAATGAAAAATGGAAAAGGTAAGCTGACCTTATGAGACTAAGAACTGCTTCTGTAATTCCCTTATTCTTTAAAGGAATAGCATCATTAATTTTCCATCATTTTAGCTTCACTATCTTAGCAGTTGCTCATTTAAGCAGTTCTGCATCTGCCTTTTTAACTGACATTCATTTCAGAGTGCTATTGATGCCTGTGTGGGCTGCTGCTGGAGCACCTGCACTTTCACAGTAAGCTGTTCCCAAAAAGACAACAGTTTTCTGATCTTGGTTGTTGCCGACTCTTCAGTGGCTTTTCTCGATTGATGAGGGTGGTGTGGTCTAATGCTCTAGGAGACAGGGAAAAATCTGATTAGGAAGTTTCTTCGCAGTTGTGGTTGTCTTTGTGGCTTTGGATAGTAGAAGTTTCTTCCTCTTGGAAGACTAAAGTGTCTTAATTGTACTAAACTTTTTGTTTAATTGTACTGAAGATGTCTCTGGCAGCCAGCAAGGATGGCGTTATTTCTTTGTCCCATTGACTAGAAGGAGAAGACATGGTAGGAATTTGTGCCCTATCTAACATACGTATGCATGAGGGAATCAATATCCCCTTTCATAATTGATGATTATATAAATAATTAATTTATTGCTTATAAAGGAAGAGCATATTTTTAATTTTCAAAAGCATTGTATTGAAGTCCTCGGATAGTAGAAAACGTAGCTTTGGCATGCCCACAGATTATAAAGCATACACCTCCTCACTGATGGTGTGTTCTGTATTTCCTCTTCTCTTCCCCTTGCCTCCCAAATAGCACCTACTACTTTTGTGGCAGGTGATTGAAAATTTATTTTGTTGTTCCAGAAATCATACCTGTGTCAAGCTGAACATAGCAAAACATAAGACAGAAATTTGATATGGTATATGGAGCTTTATAGAATACAAAAAAAGCTCGTTTAACAGACACCCACTAAGGAGAGGAGCAGCTTCACTAATATAATATGGAACGAAACAGCTTTTCCTAGTTAATGTGTAGGCTGTCACTTTAATGGGAATCTGAAATATTTCGAAGTTGTTTTCTTGGAATAGATTTTTTTCCCCCCTGGAATTGTCTTGTCAATCACAATTGGACACAATCAAATTTCTTTCAGCTGCTGCTCCGTGTTTTGTCTTGGCTGATCTCTTTGTGATAAGTATTTTGTATGGGAGCCAGCCTGCAGAGCAAGAATGGTGTCCATGTAACCAGTTCCCATCCAAAACATAACAAGCTAAATACTCAACTCTGCTTATCCCTTCATCTTGTAAGGAATTATTACTAGTGAGCCCAAACCAGATTTCACAATCTTTTGAAATCTTTTTTTTTTCTTCTTTCCTACCTCTTGTTCCTCTCACCTATACAGTAAATGTTTTCTTGTGCTTTGCAGTGGAAGTTCCTTATTCCTTTTTTAGTTCTTTGTGTAATATTATGCTTTGAGAAATCTTTTTACATTCTACACCATTGTATCAATAACTTTCCTAATGCTGGCATTTCTAATGTTTCCTGGCATACATTTCCAATATTTCCTAATATTGGCAGGATGACTATGTATATCCTAGTTGTCTGGAAAACTGTTGATGAAGTGTCTGCCTGTCTTCCAGGCGGCAATGCAGCATTCAAAAGTAAGGAGTGGGTCTGTTCCATCTCTTCAGTATGTAGTCTGGATAGTTTAACCCATCAATGCAAACGCTAAAAGCTCTGTGAACATATCTGTGTGGTTTCCAAATCATTTTTCTGACACTGTTCTTGGTTTTTCCAGTTGGGCCATAGCAAGATTGCTTTATTATGCAGAATATTTTTTTCTGGTACACTTATATATTTTCCCCTCTGAGTATGAGCACATTATTGAGACATATAGTATAGAGAATACTCAGCTCTGACAATCTAATATAACTTAATATTCTTCTCTTTCCACTCCAGTTTTCCCAGAAGGAAATCAAAAATCTTGTCAGCAGTGATTGACTCATCCAATACTCTCATTAAAGAGGGTGCAGGTTCAGTTTTATTTGTTGGAGGGTAATGTGCTAGTGTTTCAGGTTGTCCCTATTTTAGGTACTGAAACATCAGTTAGTGCTTGAAAGTATTTTAGGTGCCTAATTCCCATTTGTTTTCAGTTGGATTTGGCTGTGTTTATACCTTAAAAACACAGGGTTTAGATAGAATGCTATGGGGTAGTTAATTTTTTCTTTTCCCCAGCACAACTTCCTTCTGTGTGAAAGAAGTCTCATCGTTTTGCAGGAACTTTTTCAGCAAAAGATTTGCGATTTTGGGCAGCTTCTGACCCAGTAATAGTTCATCCATGAATATCACAGTTTCTGCATCTGGAGTTTTTACCCTTAGGTAAATCCAGAAGACATAACTAAAACCAAGTAGTCTGCAACAGACTGGTTAAAGACTTATCTGTCTTCAAAATGTCAACTTCTGTAGAGCCTTTAGTTAAATATTTACATTTAATTTCTTTAAAAGTCTGGTTTGCAGCATGTGGACAAACTACTGCTGAAGGATTTGTTCTGAATGTGTTTCATTGAATTCTTGGATTTTCTGTATGGCAGATTTCTGTTAAAAAGTATCTTCCTGCATAAGTACTTCTCCAAGTCTTTGATTGTTGAAGACTGGAAGCTTATTTTGTTTCCAACTGTTTTTCATTTCCCCTCGAGTTCTCATTTTGTGGCTGTGTTCACAAAGCATAAGGAAACGAATGTGGAGACCGGTTATATTTCAAAACTCTTCATAAAGAACAGTGTTTTAACTTCTTATATTTTGTAGCTGTCCAAAGGTGCTCAGTGGTTAATTACATGAAGAAGCAGTCTGATGCTGCAAGGAGCGAAATGGGCTTATTACCTCCCCTTAAAAACTTGTTAAAATCCTCCTTCATTTCCATTCCTGAGTTCAGGCTACAGTATCGTATCTCTACTTGGATAGTGCCGTGGTCAGCACGAGGGTTTGCCAAAGTGATGGTAGGCCGAGAAGGGTGCTGACATGAATCAAGAAAATACCATATTTTGAATCTTGGGAGAGACTTATCTCTCCTGTTTTTTTTTTTTTTCAGTTGAATGTGGGGATGTTTGTTTTGAAGAAGAATTTCTGGTGAAGGGAAACCATTCAAAATCTCATACCCTAGTCATTATGGGAAGCTTGATTGCTCTAAGGAGCAAGATAAGCTGTCCAGAAGCTTTTTTTAAAAAAAAAAAAGCAGGATACCTATTTGCAGGTTATGTTTTGCATGAAGGAATGACATGTCCTTAGTTGTTTTTTTTTTTTTTTTTCCAGCAGGATCCACCTTTCATATATGCTTCTGCAGCTTCTGTGGTGACAGCTTTTTAATGGGAACTCTGAGGAAACCAGGGTTTGGAATATTGATATGGCAATTGCTCCACAATATTCATTTATTTACTGATTACGTGCTGCAGGGACACTCTGAATTTTGCAGAAAACAGTAAATCTTATACTCGGGCAGAGTGACTATCGCATAACCAAGAATTATCTGTGTTAAAGAAGAGGAGCATATAGTTTCAGTTTTCTGGTGTTCATTTAGTTGTTAACTGGCCCCTATAGGAAAGCACAGATCCATTTGTCTTTTTGGTTATATATACCAACTTACTTAATGTTTGCAAGGAACACTTTTTCTATTGAGAAATGCAACTGATAATGTGGCAAATATAAAGTCACACTTTTGGGCAGCTGAAATGTAGGTGCTTAAATGCCCACCTGAATTACAGTAATCCCACTGTCATTTACTTCTGTTTACACAGTCTTTAATTATGTGATCACATCGTGGTCTCTCATTATTTCTTTCTCTGGTTTCAGTCAATGGAGAGATGGCTGCAAAATCCAACATGGAGTTCTGAGATGTGGAGGGAAGGAGGCTGTGGTCTGATGGACCTTGATTGATTTCAGAGTTAGGGTCATATATAGGGAGCATAGCAGAAATGCAAAGGAGGATTTTAAGCTTAAAGATTCCTTTAACCCAGGGAAATGGTATCCCTTGTTGTATCCCTAACCCAGGGAAATCTGAGTGGGTTTCTTCCTGAGGAATTTTCTTTTGGCAGTTTTCCTTTAAAGTTGCCAGTCTCCTAAGACCTAAATTGATTAGCTGAATTTAAGACACTCATTAAGACACTTAATTGAAATATGCCTGGGAGAGAATTTGGTTATATTTGGTTTTATGTTTAAATCTCTGTAGTTTTGTCCAAGTATAAGCTGCTTTAGATAGGAAATCTAAAAGTTTTCTCTCTTTTTAAAATAACATGTTTAAATGTTTAATGCTGTAGATTGGTTTTGGTAAAGCAATATTGAAGTTTGTCCTGAACTCAACAAGTAGTATTGAGAGGTCATAAGCTTTTGTTTACCAGTGATCTTTTTGGTCTTAATCCACCTGCCAACTGGTTTTCATTAAGAAAGGACGTTGTACGTGTTAAATTCAAGCTGACTTCAATGTCACATAGTCCTGGTTGGCAACATTTTTAAAAGATAGTTTAGTGTACTCCTGACAGTTTATGTTAATGAAACATTTAAATGAATATTTCAAACACCTAGTCTGCTTTTTATTGAAATAGTTAAAATTAGGCCTGTTATGAGGTCTTATTTAACTTCTGAAAATATGAAACTTTTAGTGCCTTGCCTGCCTCAAAGGCTTAGGATTGAAAGAGTGGATTTGCCCTCCATCTGTTGCGGTTGGTGATATTTACTTGCCAGTCATGATAAGTCACTGAAAAGTGCTACATTGTACTCCATATCAGTGCATTAACCTTTTATTTTGAGTTCATTTACATAGTGGGATGAATTACCTCCACTAGATCTATAATTTTGAGGTGCAGTAGGACCTGTCAGGAGTCGCTGAGAATTCAGGTGAGAGACGAGGCTGCCATGATACGCAGCCTTTGTGCACTAATGTTTTCAAATCTCAGTAGGATTATAAAAATAACATAAAGCTTTGCCACTGAAGAAGAAAAACTTGCCTCATTTTTTACAGTGTGTAAATATAACAAATGTCATACCTCCTCTGGTGAACATGACTTTCTTCTTTATTATTTTGTATTAGCTGGCAAAAAGTAGTCCCCTGGAGGTTTTTTCTGAGACTGCAAAAAAGATGACAGCTACCCAAGTTAGGGTTCAAATCAGTCGGCAAAGTGCAAAGGTCAGTGATTGCTTCTTGAGGTTTGGGTAGACTGCTTTGCATTTTCTCCCAAAATATACAGCAGGTTTGTATCTTTAAAGGAAGTGTTATTTTCTGTTAGTAGTTGGCAAAGCTGTGTTAAGTTACTCTCATTGCCTAAGTGAGACCTAAATTTAAAAAATACTGAAATCTGGCTAAACTGCAGTCTGCCAAGAATGCCATAATATACAGTAGTCTAGATTACATAGATTGCAAGAGTTTCCCCCCTTTCTGTTTTTTTCCCATTCAATTTTAGCTGAACTTATAAAAAATGTAATGGGAACTTTACACTTCAGTCAATATTTGGAATGTCTATCTTGGCTACGAAATATGATTTAAGTTTTTGGGTAGGTGTTTTTTTTTTCTTTTTTTCTTCCGTTAGATATATTTCTTCTGGCTTTGGTGTTAGGGACTGATGCCAGATTATAGATTTCACAGTATAGGTTGTTTTTATTTAATTAATTTATAAAGGACACTTCCCTTTGATACAAACAGTACATGTTTCTCGTGAGCATATTTTGGGGATTATACTCTTGTCATCTTGTCCTTTCCCCCCATCTTATGTGTGTTTATCCTCTTTATTTGTTTGACCTACTCTTCCCCACCCCCCGGAGGCTTTTATCTTGTTTGGCATCTATACATGTGATTCTTTATTGTTTCTAATTAAAATTGAGATCCTTCTATTACGATTACAGTTCAAGCATGTGGCGTTCCCTTATGCTGTTCTTTAAAGCAGTTAAATTACTGTATTTGGCTATTACAAATTAGAATGACTTGTTTGTTTTTATTTCACTGTTAAAATTGTGAAATAAACTGTAGTTTCATTAAATGTAATTAAAGGGCATGGGCATTTCCTGTGTCTCCTCCTGGCTTTCAATCGTTGTACTGTAAATGCTGCAATTTAGAGAATTCAGGTCAATTGAGTATATACTATGTATATGTATACAGTTCTTATTTCTATTTGTATGTACATATACATATCTTGTATACTGTTAATGATAGAATTTGAGTTTGTTTTTAGATAGGGTTTATTTCACTGGAATTTGAATTAAGGGAAGATATGTATAGTTGCTAAGAAAAGTTTAGTTTCCCCAACTGAGTTTACTAGCTTTACAAAAGAAGAGTATCACCAATCCTAGTCACTTCAAGATGTACAACCACTTGCTAATGCCATTTGTGCCAGCTTAAAGCACCAATTATTTTATGCTTTGGGTACACAAAATCAAACTGATAGTTTTTAAAGGGCACTTTATTCTGTCTTTTTGTAGCATCCTCAAATGTTTGCCTTGAGATCAAAGGGAATATATTTTTTGTGATTTCTGACCTTTTAATAGTCCTTTAACTTGCATTAAAAACTTCACATAAGTGACAACTCATATTTGCTGTCACTGACCTAGTAAAACCTAGCACATTATTTCTGCAGGAAAAAGTAAGGTGATTATACCTTCATCAATTACCAGAAAAGTCATTATAAACTCCGTTCTCAAAATGAAATGAAAGAAAAATAGTCTGCTAAAATACTACCTAGTGGAACTAAACATTTAAAGCTAAATGCAAATATTAAATTCAGAACTGCTACTCTGACCTACGTTCATTATGCTGAAGTAAATTGTGGAGGGACTCAAAACCTTGACTAATACGGCCTCCTGAACGGCTTGTATTTGCTGGACTAGTGAGGAGACTTCAATTTTATGGAATGCTTTTCTTGTGAAGACGTCTTTCAAATGGCATATTTATTTCTGCCATATGTCTTTCAAAAATTGGAACAATCATAACTACCTTCTTCCCTGTAAATCTGTTGGTTTTTTAAATAGTAATTTCCTATTTAATTAGTATTTATAATGTTGTCTATAGTGTGAGATCATTTCTAGAGCTAGCTGGTCCTAGTTTGCTGCCCAGTACGTGCTGGATCTGGTTCTGTCCGTCAGTGATCCCTTCTAGAAATAGCTGTAGGACTGGTTCTCATCGCTCTGGATGTTGGTAAAGCATTTGACCCTGGGACACATAGGACACTATTTCCTTATTTTAGGTAGTGTGGAGATTAGAATTTAAATAAAATAAAAGTGGTTGTAGAGAGGATGTTATGGAAGTGGTGGCTGGGAAATGAGGTGGAGGGAAGTTGGTAGTAGTGGTTGGTTTTGTTTATTTTTTTTGAGGGGGAGGTGGTGTTGGAGCTCATTTTTGGGCTTGACCATGTTTAACAATTTCTTTAGGTGTGTTAACTGGTGAAGTTTGCTGATATTAAAGCTGGGAGACATAATTTGTCTAGCAGAGCATCTCACAGAGGACAGGATGACTCTAAGGATTAGAATAATAGAAGGGTGATTGATGGTTAATAGCAGTGCAAAAGCATCAAGACTAATAAGAACTTAATACACCATGGAAGGGGAGAAGGATGGCGTGAGACTTCACTGTCATGAGATAGTAGGCCTGCATGAAAGACAAACGAAATCTCGGAAGGATCAGAAGGATGTTTTGCGCAGTGAGTGGAAAACAGGAGTGCTCTTGTACGTTGTGCTGGGAAAATTGCATGTACACTGGGAACATGGCATGTAAGTCATCAAGGTCAAGGAAGATGGGCCTTTAGAGAGGATGTGTTAAACGCCGGGGCATGGCGAGCCTGGTCATATGAAAGGAGATGCTTGGAGTTTGGCCTGGTATAACCACAGTAAGGAGAGTGGATATGACTGCTGTCAGTAACTATATCAATGAATAAATGCCGGAGAAGGAAAATAATTATTTCAGCTGAATGTCAATAGTGATGCAAAATAGACCAGTATGAACTGGCTATTACTAAGTTCAGACCAAATATTTGAAAACAATTTACATTATATAAAGGATGAGAGCCTGAGTGTAATCTATAAAATGATTTATTATGCTATTTGGGAACTGCACTTGGTAACATAGGAGGTCACTTGCAGTTCTTTCCCCTCAGGTAGGAGAAACATTGCTGGTGTTTTACACAGAGGTAAAATTCCTGAAATTTTGCTTAAATTACAGAACTAATCAAGTAAGCTTCCTTGTGTTTTGTAGGGCTTACTGGCAAGTTTACTAAATTTTTAGTATGCTCGCCTCTTAATATTTGAGTGCAACTTTAATAGTTGGCCTTGTCTTCTTTGTAAATATAATAATTAGCATGCAATGCAGTGAAAATTCAGAGGAGTAGTCCATCTGTTTACTTTTCTTTCAGAAGAATTAAATCTAGAATTAGTCAGATAATTTCTGTAAATAGAAACAGAAGTCTGTCTGCAGTGTATTCCTTTTAAATTCTGCTATTTTTAATCCATTAAAAACCTCTCCAAACATTAGGATTGTACCACCCAAATAATGGGAATAAACTTTGAGTGGAAAACAACAGTTAGAAAGCTTGTATTTGGAAGGGAAAAGAAAGAACGTAGAGATGGAACTGGGCCATGGTCTACAGCTGTTTTGTACAAGGGTGGTGATCTTGTTGCGTAGTTGAAGACTGGCTTTTGTCAGAGCTCTTAGGTAGACTTCTGACTTAGTAATAGGTCAGTGCTTTGCAAGCGTTTGCTCAAACACCAAAGAACACGCAATAGAAATGCTTTGCGGGTTTTGCATCAGACTTGAGGCTTTAGCAGTTACACGAGTCATGCAGAATTGTGTGCAAGTTGAAGTCCAAGACCAAAGTTAGAGAGGCATTTTCATGAAGGACAGTTACTGTTTACCAGTGCCATATGGAATTTAATATAGTTGCAAACAACATTTTTAAAGCTTACGTAAGAAGGGAATTGCATGCTGGCAGATTGTCTGTCTTAGATAAGTAGGCAAAATATTCCCCCATTTAAAAAGAAAAAAGAAGGAGGTGGGAACATGATGATAAACACTATTTTTTCATTTGCACTGAAAGCCTTCATATTTCACAAGAGTATTTGATTAACATAGATAAACGCATAAATGTATGGAGGGTGATACAGGAATAATAAAAGCATCCCATATCCCAATGACATATCTGGAAAATTTTGTAACTCTAAAGATAAATTAGAGTTCTGTGGAATGCACAGATAATGCATGCAATAATAAGATAATACTTTGTTGATCTGAGTTCCTGATTATTGGATAATTTAGTTATGGTTTCAAAGCAATATATTAATTTGGAAAATTGCAGAATAATTTAGCTTTTGTACTTCAATTGTTTGGTAGAAGCTCTAATTTATTCAGCTAAACTATTCCTGAGGTTTTATTCTATAAAACTTCACTGATCTATAATTTAGCTTGTTTGGCTTTATAATGCAATGACAACCTGCAGCTAAATGCAGAAAGGATTTACAGGTGAATGAAGTTTAAGTGAAAAATTGTTTGTGCTGGTAAATTGGAATTTAGTTTCTTTAGTCCTTGGGATTGTGAATGGATCTATACAGGTTTTTACTATCTAATGCAAATTAAATGTTGTGAATTTTTTCTCTTAAGGCATGCAGCACACGTTGTTATTAAAATATAAAGCTATGACTGTAGAAGACACTGGTAGCGTTGCTGTATTTTGTTTATGCCAAGAATCAGAAAGCGACTCCTTATTAAAGGGGATATGATCTGAGTGAAAACGCAGTGTCTGTAGGGTTGTTGGGCTAGACCTTGTAGAAACTAAGAAGAAGAAAGGGCTAGGTAAAGGCAGACAATGAAAACAACCCCCAAAAGAATTTTTCCTCTTGTTTTCTCAAAAATGTCAGGAATTATGGAAGGTTTCACAAATTGGTAAGTTGGGGAGGTGGCCAGGAAAGGAGGTGTTTATCTTCAGTCAGAAGTGCTGTTTCCATGTTTGCCCCTTCTCCCCACAGATCTCATGGAAGGTAACTTGCCAAAAGCAGAAAATGCTGCATAAGGAATCATTATATGATATATGTATATATATTTTTTTCTTACCACAAATATGAGTTTAAAGTAAGATCTTTCTTACTCCCTCAGAACACAGGATAAAACCACTTTGTTGTATCAAAAAAGCAGTAAATGTGAATGAGAAGTATTTTCTTATGTTGACTTTTATGCATAGTGGCTAAAGAATTCATTGCTGTAAGAATTTTTTAAAGTAAAAAATCAGCAGGAGTCGCAAGAGACTCAGAATTTGTATTGATAACACAAATTTCTAAGGTATATTTACTAATAATATACATTAAGACACTAGGAAATCTGCTTTTAAATCAAACTTCAAACATTCTTGTCCTTTGTGCAGTTGTTAAAGAGAAATTATACTGGCTCAGATTAAATACCCCTGTAGGTGAAGCAGGGTTTATTCAGCAGTACTCAATTTTGGAATATAAACTGGGGCAAGTGGATAGCAATCCTTCCCCAGAAAACTTCCCATGCTTTCTGTGTCTGTGGTTCTTGAAATTATGGAACTACAGGTGATGGATACCCTGTGCCTTTGCCCAGAAGTACCTTCTTGCCTTTTCTCACCATTTCTCCAGTTCATTTCTTGCGTCTGTGTAAATTATTGATGTCTGCAGTGTCCTTCAGTTTAACAAGGGGTTGCCTTTTGGTTTTGAACTCCTGCTGAATAATTTTCTTCTCTACTCCCTCGTATAAGCAACAGCAAGTGAGCACTGCTTGGTTGGGACTTCTTCCACTCGGGTTTTGTACCCATTCATCATGATCCTGCCCTGCAGTTACGCCTCATTGTCTCTTTTTTGAAAGGGTTAACTCTGGAAACACAAGCAGTGTAGCCCTCTTAGAGCACACATACGTGAACTGGGTTGGCCTGGTGTAGGCATATCTTTTTCTATTGTAATTCAGTAGTACAACCCTCAGCTTCCTGGGTTTGTCCGAAACCTCTGTGATGGAACTGTGATTTTAAGTCGCCTATCTTTCACCAGTCTGGGATGGAGAATATACAAATTTCTGACTTCAGTGAGTGAAGTCCTGGGTTTTTCACCCACCTTGATTATGGAGTGACCAGCTGAGGCTACTTCATCTGTATTTATTGCTCTCTCTGTTGGTATAGCCTCTTTAATGCCGTGTATCTGCTGGGTTTGGAAATCAGCATTTTCAGGTGCCTTTGAATTCTGAGCAGTATGGAATATTTTTTTTCTGTAAGTATGAAACATTTGTTTCTGGTGATTTAAAGGGAATGCAAAGTGTACTGAACACATAACTGGAGGAAAACCAATTAAGAATTAAGAACTTCCCTTGTGTACAGTTTACATCTATATATTTTATAGAGAGCTTAACGTTAGTACGGGGCCACTGAGTATCTTCAGACATTTTTGTGAACTCAGGATATAATAGCATATTTTCAATGAAATCAAATGCACCCAAAGTACCTGTTAGCATAAGGATCTGCTCTAGTATAGTCTGGTTAAATATTAATGCAAAGACTTTTGCCATTGCACATTTTTACCCATAATTTCTTTAATTTGGTATTACGCATTTTTGCATAATTTAAATATAGACATCTGGACAATTTACTTAGCCAGCATAATGTTATGTTTTACTGAAAGTGTCTGCACAGTGTATTCTCAGGACTGTGTGCCAGCAGCTAACTGTTCAATATTTAAATAAAAGAATTGAGTTTTTGCATTGGAAAGTGTAACAGAAATTAAACTCCTCCAAGAGGTTCTGTTCATTAAAAGGGCAGTGTACTAATTATGTGTACTCTTTAATAGGTGCTGGGCCAGTAGCAGCATATGTTTCACTCTACTGGTAGATTGGTCAAGGAATGTTAGAAATGTCTTTTGGGCTTATTTTCTTGTTTAATTTAATTCAATATGCTGTTGGTTAAAAAAGTAAACTTGTGTGATTCCATTTTTGTGTGGGCATTTAAAGAAATACATTTAAAGAAATCTTATGTATCTTAGAGCTGTTCTTTATCATGGGCCGTTGTATATGATGAAGGTTAACTCTACAGCTCAAATAAGTACTTTACACAAAGATTTTGTTCCTAAACTACCAGAACATATCTTAGCTGTGAGCTTGGAGATGCCTCTGTATCGGTTAATACAGCAAACTGAATACATCAGTGCAGAAGGGATGAGATTTCACAATAGCTCTTATATCTCTCATAGAAGTGTTTAATGAATTTACTGTACCAGGATATTTCTGACTGCTGAGTCAGAGCTGAATTCAAAGAGACCATCATTTAAATACACAATATAATCCCCTTATTGTAACTTTGACTCAAGAAAGTGTTTTCTTATGTACTGACTCAGAATCATTTTCTGAGTTTCTATTCTTCAAATAAGCCCCTTTGATCTAGCGGCTCCAAAAGAAGAAAACTTTTTTTTTTTCTCCCCCTCTTCACACAGTAGCCATTTATATTAACTGGAGTGCTCCTTTGTGGATAATACTTGGCTTGCTTTTTTTTCCACAGGTTAGGAACACATCTTAAATACTGAGGGAGTAGGTGTACACTTTTCTATTCAAGGATAATTCAAGCTGAGATGCATGCAGTACATTCAGCTTTCTTAAACTGTATCTTGAGGTTTTCATAAATTTTCTGAATTAGTGGTTTTTTTAATAGGGACAGTGACCTTTCCTGCTCTTGTCATTTGACTTATGGATTCACTGCTTCTTCAAATTGTGTTGCACAAATGAAAGTGAATCAAATCATGGCTCAAACCTAATCATTTCTCTGCCTTATAATAGCTTACAGACCTTCAATTTATTTCAAGAGAGGTCCGTCCTCCTTTAGAAACATCCTTCCTATGCTGTTGAGGATGAAAGAGGGACAATTTGGCTACTTCTTTCTGGCCTTTTTCTTCTCTTTCTCTCACTGTGGGAGAACAGAGTAATAAAGATCTGGTGTTGATGAAGTTTCTGTGATTTTGGTTTGGGGCAAAAGAGCACAGTTTGGCATTTGGAGGCTTCCTTGCAAAAGCTTTTAAATCTGGAATTAAATTTTAAGCCAAACGATTAAAGTTTAGCAGTTACTCCAGATATCTGATTAAGATTCAGAGTTTTTAGTAAATTGTATCAGAAGTTAAAAGCTAATTTACAGCAAGTATTAAAGAAAAAAATATTATAGCTAATCACAGCTATTGTCTGCTGCATTTATTATAATGCTTCCATCAACAGGATGCATTCTGTGTGTGAATGGTAGTCACTTACAAAATAAGAGTTTAGAAACTCAATTAATTTGTGTTCTTTAATTTTATATCTCAATAAATACACAACACATCTATTTTAAATCACAATTATACGTGCTTTATTTCTGAATATAGTAAAAATATGTTAAATATTAAAAGACTGGAAAATGAAGAATCTTTTTTTTTTAATTTTATCTTAATTATTTGTGAGATTTTTCTCACCCAGTGATAATTTCTTTGCCTCCTGGGATGTCTATTTTTCAGTCAGGAATGTTGGCAAATGCTTTGTTATGCTGGGGAAAAAAATGTTCAGCTCTTAATGTTTTATCAGTTCCATTGGGCCGAAGGTGCCAGCAGTTGTGTAAACGGCTACCAGTCCTCAGTGATTTAAGTCTTCAACCTCGTCATATGGGAACATTGTAAATTATGTATAACAGTAGATGCCACTCAATAAATATTTAATACGTGATAGGTATTTTTGACTGAAATTACTTTTTCACTCGAACGATGCTTTAAGCTGTATTTTTTGGTTTTATGAGGTGACACTTTTATAATATCAAGGAATAGCTAGGTGCATTTTGAATGTCAGAGAGCTGCAGGGCAACATGAATCACAGGTTTTTTTCTTTCTTCCTGAATGTTGGAGAACTTTTTAATTCATCCATGACTGGAGCAGGATTTCCCAGTTTTGTTTTGCAGTGTCTTTTGTATGTTGTGTCGTCATCTCGTCTTGCCCAGGTGTATCCATACTTAGAATTTCTTAAACAGTATCAGTATTGATCATGTTTTGTACTGTGCAGGGAAATGAGATATTGCATCTGTTTTCTTCTTTCAGATTTGTCAAGTTGCTGCACTTGGGAAAATACATATAACTATGTTTTCTTACAAACAGTGTAGCGTCTTGGTTGGCTCTGGAGAAGGTGTACTGATGACTTGGAAAAGGGGTAATCGCGCTGCTCTCAGAAAACCGATTTTCTGTGTTTAGTAGCACCAGGAGAAAAGTGTGTGCCTTATAATACACAGAAGTGATACTTGCTGATGTTACCTGTCCTTTCTGGGTTGTCAGTCTTGCTTGGCTTGTAAGGGCTTAGCTGTTTTACATAGAAAAACGCGTTCATTTTGAAAGGCGGTGTGTGTACACATTCACAGTCTCTGTTGCCATTATCTTCCAGGCCTAGAAGCCAATAGGATTTTGTTTCAACTTGAAAAATAAGCTTTATAAATACTAAAACTTATTTCAAAGCTATAATTAATTTCTTATTTATTGCATAGACTGTCTGATCGTTACTACATCACATGATATTTTATCCAAGGTTGAAGTCTTCCACTTGTAGTCCTGCTGAATGATGCTTCATCCTACAGGTGGCTGTACAATCTTGCCCAAAGGAATTTTGAAGAATCGAAATTATATGCTGCAAATATTTCCTACATTTATTTACTGTTGTCAGTGCTTCCCTTACATTGGATGATGTTTTAACTGCTTAGGCTTACTGAGTTTTCAGACGTCTGGGGTTTTTATTGTGCAAGGTTCATTTTATTTAAAGGATTGCCAAAGAGTTTTCAGTTTTCTATTCCTTAGCTGTACTGAATTCTGAGGAGTTTTAAATTCTCCTTACCATTATGCAAGGTGGTACATAGCTTGCTTTTAGACAACATTGCTTTGTTATGCTCTTGATTGATCTTCCTTATCTGGTATAATTCAGCTGTTTGTCTGGTTTCTTTCAAATAACACCTTCACAGATTTCCTGAACAGCAAGCTTGGAACGCTTAATGGAAATACAACAGTCACATTGAAAATGCAAAAAAAACATTTAAAAAACCACTTTTTTTGGTGATATTACAGAGAATAAGTTACATTAAACGTGGTTTAGAAAGAGAAGGAAGAGTGGTATTTCTTGCATATCCTAATAAATAGACTTTTGTCCTTTACAGGAACAAACCTTGGCTCTGAGGAAAGAAGGGATAGGTGTTGTGTTAGATTCTGAACTGCCTCATCTCATTGGTATTGATGATGATCTGCTCAGTACTGGTATCATCTTGTACCACTTGAAGGTAAATACACATCTGTGTTTCTATAGCCTTTATATGCCTTGTGATTTTTTTTCATTAGACAAATTGTAGTGTTCATTTGCTATCTAAATATAGTCCTCATCACATTTCTCCAGCATAGTAAGAAAAGCTCATTACATTTCTCTGCTATAGTAAGAAAAGCTCTTAAGAGGTTGCAACTGATTCGATTAAAATATCTGTTAATTTACTGTTTAGGTTTATCCTGAGGATCAACTGGTTAACCAGAGATAGGTATTTAATATTCCTACTCATGTATATTGGTTTTTCATTCATCTCATTGTAAAGCTTGACTTGAAATCCAAAGGTAGATTAATTGCCTCAAAACTACAAAGATGGTTCAACATGGGACAATTGAAACTTGAATTTGCTAATAATATTATATAATAATGACTGTGAAAGCATTCTAAAAATGCTACCCGATTTTTTTTCATGTATGTTTAAACATATATTTCGTTCAGATTACTCTGAGAAAATGCAAGGATAGCATATCTTTGTGGGGGAGGAAGGGAGATTTCAACTGAAAATAATGGTTTTCTCTCTTATTTAGGAGGGCCAAACATATGTTGGCAGAGAAGATGCTGTGACAGAACAGGATATTGGTATGGAATTTGGCATTTTTTTACATTCTTTCTTCAGTTGTTTTTCCTTCTTCTAACATCCCAGTATGTGAACAAAGCTTCATAATTTTTTTCTCTCTTTCAGTTAGTTATCTGTATGTTCTTGCATATTTTAATTTTTAGAAAATTTGAGAGCTGAATTACGTGGGACTTGCTTCAGAGAGCATGACTTCTAGAATAGCTTGTGGGCTTAAAATTTATTCATATTCATATACTTGTTACTAATTTATTTTTTGCTTCTCTTTAAATAGCATTCTGTAAAAATACCATCCTTTTTAATACAGCACCTGTCACAGTTACTGCACAGTTGTTCTCTTAATCTTTGTATAACAACAGTATTGCTATATTGCTATACCTAAAGCAGTCTTTGGACTTTAGATTTGAGTTGAAGAAAATTCTGGAAGTTGGTAAAAAGTAGGTAGGCTTCTTGCACTGATTTTTTTGTTCGCTTCTTATCAAAGCAACTAACTGCCAGATCTGGACTGTCCTGTTACATATGTTGCTTGAAGGCAGTTTCATTAAATAAACTGCATCCTTTAATTCTCAGGTGAGAGATCAAGAGTCAAATAACTTAGTTTGGTATATTTTGGGGGGTCAAAAGATCCCTAGATTAAAATTTCTATATAGATTTCATGAAACTAGTGAACTTGCTTTGCTTTGTGGTATGAAACAATACAGGTAGAGATAATCATACAGTAGTTGAAGAAGAGACAGAATGTAGCATAACTGATTGATAAAAGGCCTGAATATAACAGAACATAAGAACCTTATTTCAGCCATCCTTGTTAGTCTACAATCACAGGTTATATCCTGTCTTTCCAGATTTAAGCATGGTTGCTTTAAGGTCAAGAAGCTTTTGTTATTTCCCAGAAACAGGTCAAAAAACCTTTGTCTCTACAAATATGTAGATTTTACTTTCCTGTTTGCTATTGGAAGGAAAGAAGTATTTACTAATCTGGTGCTAAAACATAGGAGGAAAGAACGTTACACCAAAAAAAACCCAAGCCACCCAACACACTTCTCTTTCCACTACAATAAAACAATAGACAGCGTCGACATTTAAGGCATGCAGGATGTGATGAAGGAAGGAAAAAAACATTGTCCGGAATAAAGAGAAAAGATACTCTCAAATATATAGTGCAATATGTCCTTAATAAATTAATATCAGCACGCTAATCTCTTACTAGTTGTTACGAGACTAATTATGTTATTTCTTTGTATTTAGTTCTTCATGGCCTTGATTTGGAAAGTGAGCATTGCATCTTTGAAAATCTCAACGGTACTGTGAATCTAATACCACTGAATGGAGCTCAGTGTTCTGTGAATGGTATTCAGATTACAGAGGCCACACACCTAAACCAAGGTATTACCCAGTGTAATGTCATTTTTGATACAGCATCTTTTTTTTCTTTCTGGCAACAGCACTGAAAAAATCTGTGTGTATATAAATGGGTTATTGTTTAATTAATTTTAATTCCATTTCTTCTCATCTGCAGCCGAAAAAGATCAGGAGAGCCGTGGAGGTTTTGTTCTGTCAAAGAGTTGCCATGTGGTGAAAAGAAAGAGAATTCTTTACTAATTTAAGCCACTTCATAATCTTGAGTATGAATTGATAGTTACCATTTGATTTTGTTCAAAGTTTACACATAAAGTGAACTCCATGCCAGATTGCTTAGGTTGCTGTGATATTAAGAAAAAGGATATTGGTCTCTATGGGACTAAAATAATGTCCGAGACACCTCCCCCACCCCGAGCTTCAGGCCGGTCCTACTTAACTCTATTGCCAAATCCTCTTGTACAGCAGGAGATTCAGCTGGAGTATCTGTTCAGTGCAGCTGCAGGGAAATGACAAAAAGGGGGAGGCTAAAACTTATGGATGAAGTTTAGAGAATTATAATTTTAATATAAAAGCTTTAAAATCTGGAAATGGAAAAGCAGTCGGGACAGCTGGGAACAAAAGTGTATTGTGTTGGCCTGGAAAGGACTGGCTAACAAGTAAGCTGGTGAGTGCTGCAGCAGAGGTTTGGGATGGTTTATCTTCCAGGAGCACCCAAAATAACTTCCCATTTAGCGATGAGCTGAAGACCTGTTCAGGAGTGAGGCTGTGACACAGCTCAGCTGCTGAAAAGCAATGTCACTTTACGTTCCTGGAAAGAAGCTTTCAGAGTAAGCTTAGTCTAACAAAGGAAGAATGCAGTGTTGAACAAGGAAAGTCTTGAATCTTTTCTGAACTCAAACAAGTGCTTCAAAAGTCTGCTTTCAGAAAGTAAGGCTTTTTGGTGTAGAGAGAGGACATTGATTTTTGTGGAGTGTGTATTTCTTCCTGCAAAATGAGAGACGTATGCGCTTGTTTCTGTTACAGATATTGGGGGCAAAAAAAGAAAGCTCAGCCCCCTTTGTCTTATATTTGGGTAAATCCCACTGGTAAGTTGTTAGCAATAGAAACATTGACGTTAATGGCAAATAACACTGTAAACAGTAAGAATTGCAGTTGCAATGGTTCATCTTTACTTTATCCTACTGCATTTCAAAGGCGATAAAGGTTTGATGTGCCTCAGAAGAAAGTAGGAGTTTGGATGCTATTTCCCTCTTCCAGGTGTATGTAGCAACTTGATTTTTGTGCTGTGAACAGTAGAAGCATGTCTCTTTTTTTTCTCTGAGTTTCTGTCTGTCTAAGGAATTTTGCAACTCAAAAGAAGGGGAAAGGGTTGCTTTGAGTTACTAAATGGGGGGGAGCTGCATAAGCGGACCTATGCCTGTGTAACCAGACTGAGTGTGACAGAAAGATGGCCACCATGACATCAGGTGGGCAAAGCTGATGAAATAACTAGTTAAACAACTCGTGCACACACTGTGTGTCCTAGCTGTGTTAGCATTTAGTCTCACAGCATGAAGTGCCAGCCTCCTTAAATATCCGCTTTAGGTAACGCTGATTAACTGCTGATATATTTAAATGTTTCCGTTCATCATTAATAACTGTTCATTTGAAAATGAGTTAAGTTTTTAGACTGTCAGGGAGTTTAAAAAAATAAAGGCACATTAATTAATTACCACTTCCTTCTACAGCTAACTTCCAGCATTTATGAATTCTGGCTAATGTGGCCTTTTTGTGTAAATGTAACTTACTACAATATTTTTTTTATTCTTGAGAACATATGGTAGAGTTCACCCTCAGTAAGCTTGCAGGTGACACCATGTTGGGCAGGAGTTGTCGATCTGCTTGAGGGTAGGAAGGCTCTACAGAGGGACCTGGACAGGCTGGATCGATGGGCTGAGGTCAGTTGTATGAGGTTCAACAAGGCGAAGTGTCGGGTCCTGCACTTGGGTCACAACAACCCCATGCAATGCTACAGGCTTGGGGAAGAGTGGCTGGAAAGCTGCCCGGTGGAAAAGCACCTGGGGGTGCTGGTCGACAGCCAGCTGAATATGAGCCAGCAGTGTGCCCAGGTGGCCAAGAAGGCCAACAGCATCCTGGCTTGTATTGGAAATAGTGTGGCCAGCAGGACTAGGGAAGTGGTCATCGCCCTGGACTCGGCACTGGTGAGGCCGCACCTCGAATCCTGTGTTCAGTTTTGGGTCCCTCACTACAAGAGAGACATGGAGGTGCTGGAGCGTGTCCAGAGAAGGGCAACGAAGCTGGTGAAGGGTCTGGAGCAGAAGTCTGATGAGGAGCGGCTGAGGGAGCTGGGGTTGTTTAGCCTGGAGAAAAGGAGGCTGAGGGGAGACCTTACCGCTCTCTACAACTACCTGAGAGGAGGTTGTAGCGAGGTGGGTGACGGTCTCTTTTCCCAAGTAGCAAGTGATAGGACAAGAGGAAATGGCCTCAAGTTGCGCCAGGGGAGGTTTAGATTGGCTATTAGGAAAAATTTCTTCACCGAAAGGGTTGTCAAGCATTGGAACAGGCTGCCCAGGGAAGTGGTTGAGTCACCATCCCTGGAGGTATTTAAAAGACGTGTAGATGTGGCATTTAGGCACATGGTTTAGTGGTGGACTTGGCAGTGCTAGGTTTACGGTTGGACTTGATGATCTTAAAGGTCTTTTTGAACCTAAATGATTCTATGATTCTAAATTTATCCTCACCTTAAACCAAGTTTTCCAGTTTTTAGGCCAAACTGCCAACCCTTCTGGAGTTAACATAACCTCCCATTGCTTGGGGTTTTTTTTAATAGTTCATTAATAAAAAAATAACTTTTAAAAATAAAAAAGTGACTTTTAGAAGTTGGTAAGATCTTAATTATCGATACGTTTGTTTGCATAGCTCCAAAAGATTGCTCTGTGTAGATCAGAGATGCTTGAGGACATTCAACAGGTGGTGTTCTTTTATATATATACTTTTTTTTTTTTTTTTTTTTTTTTTTTTTTTGCTATGCTGTCTGGTCATTCGTATGTTGGGGTCAACCAGTTAAATTGCGAGATCAGAGCTTCACAAATTATACAGACTTTTTTGCTTATTTTTTGGTGGTGTTCTTAGTACTATCAATGTATTTGACAAACCTTTTTTCTTTACCATTTAACATTCAAGGAGAATAAGAATTGTTGCTTACAGTAAATAAACGGAAAGCAAACCCCATAGCAAATCCAGTCAGTTAATTTTCCATGATGACATTTTCACTGCATTTTGCGTACTTGCATTCTGATGGGGACCTGCATTGTACAACAGTGGAAAATTGAACCTGGTGCTTAGGAAATATTTGACTGCACGGTTTTGTCCAGACTGTTTTCCCCTAAAGAGGCTTTGATGTTGATGCTTATCTAAGTTCTATCAAGTGGGAATTAAAATTGTAGAGTTTTTCCTTAATAATAGAATAATAAAGAAATCATCACAGGATTCAGAGAAGTACTAGAAGAGAAACCTAGGAGTTGTTCATATGATCTGTCATCTGAGTTTGACTGTCATGTGTTTGCTTTTAAGCCTCTCACTCCTGTTTTCTTTTAACTTCATGAAGTTAGGAACACATATCTATAACTGTATTAATTCTGAAATTTTAATTAATTTAAGTTGCTTCTACCTAGTAAAGTAGTAAAAAATGTTTACAATTAATTATTTTTATCTTCATTTGAAAGTAACTGAAGGATTTTTAATAGAAGTCCTCACTGTCACAAAATCCCCCTCCAGGCAGCCAGCAAGAGTGGAACAGATAAATGTTTGGGACCACTGTGAGCGTATGAAGCAGTGGCAGACTAAAACCAGTTTTAGCCCCTACACTACACTACACTGGCTAAAACCAGTTTTAGCCCTACACACCTCCAAAATTGAGGTGTTGTGTACACAGCAAGAAGTGATGTTGTGGCTATAGTGCTTTTTGCTGTTTATTTGCCAGGACTGGATGACCTTATTTGGGTTGATATTCCTAATTAAGCTAATTTTAAGAGGAACATTCCTTATTAAGGACAGCATTTCATTCTCAGATGGTAAGAATTTGTTTGTAGTGAACAATCTAAGTGCAGTTTTTTCATACTGTGAGTGTAATGGAGTCTTTTTTTAAAAATGCCTCGTACCCACCGACAGATAAATGCTCGATTCTGTGGTGGTTAACTTGGAAGACTTCCATGTTATGACAGTAGTGAGACAATATACTTCTTAGTAGGAAAGTATTAATCTTGGTGCCATTGTCTTTAAAATATGATAAGAATTGCCCAGAATCTCATTATTTGTGACCTGTACCTTAACTGATTAAATACAGTAATGGATGTGCGTTGAGCAATATGAATTATTCAAGGTTCTTCCCTCAGAAAATAGGTGTTGGGTATAAAAGCCTAATAATCCCGTTTTGAGTGACAATAAACTTCAGTGCTGTTCCACATAGAGAAGACAAAGGTAAGTGAAAGTACACATTATGGACATCTGGAGCTTTCAGTGTAGGTGGATTCAAACCTGACTGCCATCAGTAGTGGATGGACAAGTTTGTCTTAGTCACATTTGTGGATGTTCCCATTGTATCTGGTACCTACTGGTGGCTTCCAAAGTAGCGCTGTTGAAGAGCATGTAGATCAAACTGGGGTGGCTGCTTCCACTACCTATATTTATTCTTTAACTGAACTGCATGAACATGATTGACCTTCATGTATGTGAACATGTGTGTTGTGGTTTGTTGTTAGGTTTTTGTTGTTGTTGTTGTTTTTTTTAAGTAGGAAGAAGAAGGAATAAACTCTATACATCAGTTAACGTAGCTGTGACTATGCATTGTTATATGTTTGAATTGTCAAAATGGATTTTCATTTTGTTCTTGCTTACTGGAAGTCTTTGCTTATATATTGTGTGTCTGAAAAATTACTTGGCATTTTCAGGTGCAGTATGTTGTCAGTGAATGGTGTGTGTTTTTCTCATCAGGTGCTGTTATATTACTTGGAAGAACCAATATGTTTCGTTTTAACCACCCCAAAGAAGCTGCTAAGCTAAGGGAAAAAAGAAAGGTGAGATTAAATCAGTGTTTGGGGAAATTTAAACCTTGTCACAATTTTCGTGTTAATATAGACATACCTTGACTGTTGTAGAATACTTTTTTTTTTATTTGCTTCACATACATTAGTTAATATTTCATCAAGTGAAACAAAATAAGAGTTTGTAAGCACAACAGTGTTTGTCTAATACGTTTATTTTATGGTCTGTTGTTAGAGCGGACTGCTGTCTTCCTTCAGCTTGTCTATGACAGATCTTTCAAAATCTTGTGAGAACCTGTCAGCGGTTATGCTTTATAATCCAGGGTGAGTATATTCTAAAATGTGACTATTAAAGTTCCAACCATTCTTCATTTTAGTGGTTTGAATGTTCCAAATGGCAGTAATAGAAAATATTTTGTTCTCAGGTTAATAGTATATGCCTGTTAAATAATGGGCTTCTGAATGAAGCCAGAACTTTTCAGAAATGTTATTTGAACTAGTGCATGCTAGAAAATGGGGCGAAGGGACACTGAGGAACTTTCCATCCTGCTTAAAACTTGCTTTTTACCTGGGTTTTCTCTACTTAAATGCACGTTTTCTCTTACTACTGCACCAGCGAACAGCCACACTGATAGATCTAACACAAAGAAAGTTGTAGTACCTGGAGTCTGGGAGACATTTGCATTATAACCAAGGCAGTTCAGCACAATAATGACATGGCAAATTTTACATTTATACTTTTTTCAGAATTACAAGTTAACTGTTTTTCCTGAGCAAAATGCATTGTAAACTGAAAATTAATGTTTTTTGAGTTCATATAATACCAATACAAGCATAAAAAGGCTGGGAAATGAATTGTCTTATGTTCTCACCTATATACCTCCTAGTAGGTGGCCAAGTTAGGATGTGGAAAACAGTTTTATTATACAGTTACAATGACATAGACTGCTTATTGTAGAGAAGCTCTTTTTAATGTTTTTACCACTGTTCTTAAAATGACTTGCAGAGAATTGACGGTGTTTTGTTCTAATTTTTTTTTTCAATAGCTAGTGCCTGTGTTTTGAATTGAGTGTGAGATGAGGCATTTTAACCACCTATGTGCTTTTGAAAAATTGGCCATAAATTGAATTACAGGCTTGGATAGTGCAGCTTTTATTCCTGAGTTTTACTGTGGGGTTGCTCTTTATCCATTAGAACTTGGGAAGATTGGACAGGTAATAATAACTTCAAGTTAAGCAATGTCTTAAATACAGTGAATATATGTAATAACACTGCTTCAAATGTGACTGTTACTCTTTTGCTACTGATCTACCTGCAGAGATCTCAAGACAGTGAGCTAGTTGCTCATAAATTAAATCTTTTTTCAGAGATGAAAGAGAAGGTCAAAGAAGTATATGTATATTTTTCTGTTTCTTTAGCTTTTCAGATAGTTTGATCTAAAAACTTCTACTGACAGTTGCTAGTATTATATTTTCTGTGGGCTGGGGAAGGGTCCTAGCTGTTCTTTGTTACCTCTGGTTATTGATCAGCTACAGTGGGCTTTTCCCTGACTAATAATGTTACTCTGTTACACTACTGTTATGAATAATTACATTATACTGCACAGTACTGACCTTGACTTTGCAGTTAGCATAGAGTAGGACAGATTGTTTCAGCTTTGCCTCACTTCTAGTCTTTCAGATTTGCAGCAAAATATAATGGCATGGGCAAGGCTCAGTTGAAGGTAGGCTTAAGAATGATTCCCTGCCCAAGCAGTTCATACTGTCTTCAGATAATGCCGAACTGTGTCTTATAGAGAGGATTTTTCCTGTGACCCTTATTTAAAAAAAAAAAAGAAAAAAAAAGAAAAAAAAGTTTTGAGTGTTACTTGATTGTCTCTATGATGGAGTAGATTGCAGCAAATACTTCTTTTTTTCCCCTAATATATTTTGCAGAATATAGCTTCTTTTTTCCTTATCAGTTCTTCAAACATCTTGCCTTGCTTTCCTGGAAATCAAACAGTATGAATAATATAATTAAGTTATCAATGCGTGCAGCAAGTTTTAGAAACACTACCATTTTTCCCATCTAACATTTCTTGTAACTTTTATTTTTCTTTCTTGGGCGTGATTACGAGAGTGCTGTTGCTGTTGAAATTGAGGATAAGATTAGGTGAAATACTCTTCATATTCCTGAACACTTTCATGCTTGTGTTTCATTAGACTATAAACTACGAGCAGAGGGTTAATTATTGAATGCAGACTAGCAGGAGAATATCAATTAATCTTTGTGAACTGGCTTGCAGGAATAGATATTTTGTGCTGCTTAATTTGTAAACACAGAAAGGATTATGCTTAAGGCTCACATTACAGGAAGAATGCAGATCTGCATGACTGTCGCTTCTCTGTGAGGAATAAAATCTGTCTGAGGTTGTTCCATAGTTATGTACATACGTTTTTCTAAGCGAGGAAGCTCATGGTTGCATATTCCTAATTTAACTCTTACCCCTATCTTTAGATGCTTTAACTATGTTTAAAACAGTAGATGCCATACCTAATAATACACGTTGCCCACACAGTGCAGAGGCAGGTATTGTCCTAATAGATCAGTGATTAAAAAAAAACCAAACCAAACAAACCCAACCAAACAAAAAACCAAACAACCACAAAACCCCAAAAAACCCACCACCACCAAAAAAACCCCCCAAAAAACCCAAAACGTCAAATATGACTGTTTTTACTGCTTTTATGACTGCTGCAAAGAGAAAGTAGGCTCTGTAGTTCGCACTGCAGTTCTGAGCCCTGATCTTACAAATCAGTAGAAGAAAGCATCTTCCATAATTGATGCATCTTTATGGACGGCAATTTGGCAACAGCAGCTTTTCAGCTTAGGCTGGGGTTCCATGACAATTTTAAATTTATTTATGTTGATGCTAACGCTGTTTTATTTCCATCTCCTTCTTTGTGAGAGCACTGGGGTTTTTCTGATCATGTGGTGCACTTGTCCCAAAGAGGTAATTCTGCAGAAAGTGTTACTTGAAGGGGAACACGTGGCTGGGGTAAATTCAAGTTAAAGGAAAGAATACGTTTTGAATAAAGCAGACCCCAAGCATTTAGGCCTTAGTAATAATTCAAAGCCAATAGCATCATATTCGTAAAGAGTTAGACGACTTGCAGAATGCTTGAGCTCTGTACTTCCAGCCAGGAATGCTATTTAGCAAGTGCAGTGCTGCAGTGGTTATTCTTCTGAGTGGTGACTGTGTTCAGCCTGGGTAAAGCATTCAATAATTCTGATCTCTGGGTATCAAAGGCAGGGTAATTGTAGCCAAGGTGTTAGGTGGGGGTGAGCATCTTGCTTTCTGGAAAAGTGCAGATGGAAAAGAATATCCTACACTAAATTTGGGTTGGATTTTTTTTTTTTTCCCCATCAGGATCAATCTAAGATGTGGTCCTTTGGTATGACCCTTTATTACAATAGTTTGTAGTATCAGTTTCTAATAACATAATGGTATACTGCCCACCAGCAGGGTAGATCTAGATTCAGTAGCTGTCCCTCTGTTGTTTGGGGGTTTTTTGTGCAACTTCTGTAGCTGACTAGCATTCTGCCTATTGTTAATTTAGCACTTTCAAGACCCCCTTTTCTTCCAGTTTCAGTATTGATAACCTAAACGCTGGCAGCTAAATTTGCAATTTCTGTAGGTTGCAATAAACAGCTTCTAAGATCTAGCATCTTTAGAAATCAATGGCAGAAGAGCCTGTGGGGTATTACCTTCAGTTGTTGTGAAAGCAGATAAATGATGGATCTTGCTTACTGTATCTTTCCCATGTGAAAAATCAGTGTTATCTTTAATTGTGTTTTCAGATGGGTGGTCTTTGTGTGTAGCTTTTGTTGTGTGTGTGTGCATGTGTGTTTTGGCTGTTGATTTCCCATGTGTGGAGATAGTTGCATAAAATTTTGGCTTAACATGCAAAATTCCTTGTTCTGCTTATTCCCAGTCTTTGTTTTTAATCTGGTGTCGTGCAACACTGCTTCAGATAATAAGCTTTGGATAAAACAGAATTTTGCACATAGATTTATGCTGCAGATTTTGTTTGTGGACCTTTTGTAAGCTACATTATACTGTAACTCTAAAACCACTCATGAGAAACCTTGGTCTTCTCATGGATTTAGCATGGGGATTTTTTTTTTTTCTTTTAAAATTAATCTCATAAACTGGGCTACTGAGCGGCATTGTAACATCTTTGTAGTCCTGCCAGTACTTGGTCTTTCCTAATAGATGTAGTACCAGATAGCACTTTGTGCTGTGTAAATTAAGCTATTGTAGTACTGTGCTAGTAGAACTGACTTACTTTCTCTGCAGCTTATCTGCACTGCTCTTATCACTAGATATGCCACGTTTTCCAGGAAAATGGTGACTATGTAATGCAACACTGATCAGATTAAGTTCCTTTGTGGTAGATCTACAAAAGGAGGAGTGGATTCTAGTCGTTAATATCTGTATGTTTCTTTCTTTTTCATTTCAAGCTAATATTTTTTTTTTTCTGTTCACAGTAGTCTTCACATTAATAAAGGGAGTAGAGGTTATGTGAAAAAGATTTTTATTACAGATAGACTAAACGGGAAAACATCAGTCTCGCATCTGTGCTTTGTAAAACTGGCAGTGATTTGTTATAGCCGGTGATTTTTTTGGTGATGCTGAGATTTTCTTTTTGACTAGTTAAAGAGCCAAGGTTTCTGCAGTCATTGACAGCCTGTCCTGCCTCCCTGGATTCTCTCCTGTCCTGAAATAACTTTGAACTCATAACCAGTTTGAAGCAAATACTGCTGAGGTAATGGTCTCTAAAGTGGTGAATTCCTAAATATATTGAGAAAATAGGCAGCCAGCTAAGGAAGACAGGCATCATTATTACCCCTGCAGAAATAAAGGCTGCAGCGTGAGTGCCTTTGATAGAGAAGAGGCACTGTGAATAACCCCGTGGGTAGGAGAGCCTTCAGCGGCAGACCTTCTTAGGCACCACCAAATCTGCATAGCAGCAAAACGCCAGGCTGCGTTAGCCCTTCTCTTCATAGGGGAATTTACTTGTCTAAAATGCATTAAACGTGCATTTTTAAAACAGCGAGGTGTAGCGTTTGGAAGCTGTTGATTGGGGTGTTGATGATGATGATCCGTATTTGGCTTTGGGAAATAGCCATTCTCACTGAAGAAAGAACCATTTCTGCATAGTTCATTCCTCCTTCCTCAACAACTTTTTGAGCACCACCAGCTTCATTTCAGTGTAAGGTAAAACTGATTGTCGTGACACCAGTGTTGAAGGTATTAGAGACACTTCCTCAAAGAGAAAATTGGTTTTCACCACTGACCTGTTTTTATATCAGACTGATGGCTATGATGGCTCATTTTCCTTGTATCAGATCTCAGTGAAAAGCTGGTTACCATTTTTATGAGTATATAAAAATGTTTGCCAAATTACGTGTTTTATAGGACAGTCAAAATATCAAAAGAGTTTTGCTCTGGGTTTTGCACATTATGTTAGCTGATCCGAAACATTTTACTTCATTATGGCTTAACCAGGCATGGGGATACTTGTAAATCATCTTTGCCAGCTGTCTAAGCAAAGATGGTCTACATCTGACAGCACCCAACGGACATCTGCATTTCCGCAGACCAGAGCTATGTTCCCCAGGGTCTATATTATTTTGGACTGAAGCAATGATGAATATAGTGGTGTTTGTCAGCCAAGCACTAGGTAAGAAGTGATAACTAACAGCTATGAATTCCAGAGGCAGACCGTAGCCAAAGCAAGGGCTTTTGAGGTATAGCTTAAAAAAAAAAGGGGGGAAGGGGGGGAGTGCATGGTAACCATTAAATTAAACTTTTGCTTTCTGAAGGTCCCTTAAGATTGCTTTTTGTTCTCTTTGCATAACTTCGTGGATTTTGCATTGCTGCTACAGAAATTCTGATAAAATTAAAAATACTAAGTTGTTGTCATCTCTCCTTGTGCTGTAATGTTGAGATAGTGCCCAGAAGTGCCCATCCTAGACAGTCTTAATGCAAATGTAAAGGGGCTCTTGGTGAGACGTTTACATGAAGGCTCCAGATGTCTGGAGTTGTGTATTTAAAAAAAAAAAATCTACATTTGCTAATCTCTTAGGCATTATAGAAGGTATTTTTTAAAAATGAATTTGTGAGAAATAGGGAAAAATGAAACTTGTTAAACTAGTCTTTCTCCAGTATTGCAGAGGTTAGAAAGATGCTTCTTGAGCATGTGGTAATCAAAGTTCATTTAAATTGCCCTATAAACACTAGATTATTGGTGTATTTTTTTGCATGTTTCCAAGGGCAATTATTTTTTGTTGTATGCATTTGTATGATTTTTAGAAAGAAAGATTAAAAATACCTTATTTTTAAAAAAACCTGTCTACATAGTTGTGGCCATGATATCTTAAACTGCAGTTTGTCAAATACTTGAAGTTAACTTGTGGTGCAGTCTTGCGTTTTTTCAGTGTTTATGGACTATCTCACTAACCTGCAAACTCCTTAAGCTGTAGCAGGCCTGAAATAACTGGATATTTGTGTATTTGGTTGAATATTTCAGTCCATATATAGGTTCTCTATGCTTTTTTAATATTTATTTTGAAAAATTTCCTTAAAAAACCATAAATCTTTCAAAGGAAATTAAAAGAAGATAAAGACTTCTGTACAACTGTAATAAGAGCTGATATTAAAAATGATATAAAATACTCTCCCATAATTTTTCAGGCCCGTATCAAACTAAATACATTAAAATCTCAAAATATTTTGGAGAAATGGGTTTGAATTGTGTTCTGTGCTTGAATGTTGCACTTCGCAGGAATTTGAGGTTTTTCAACCCCACTGATTACATCATAGTAATATTTGAGGTTTTTTCTTTTTATTGGGAGGAAAAGGAAGAACTACAAGCATGCTGTAGCATAGTTTTGAAGATCTTTCCCTTCTCGGAAGTGGCCAAGTTAATAAACCATAGAAGAGGAGCATCGATATAGCTAGCATTGGCATCTGAAAAACGTGTTTAGAAAGAATAATTATTTAAATTTTACTTTTGAGTTGTAATGTGACAAATGTTCTATGAATCTAACCAATTTAACCTCTAATAGAACAAACTGTTGTTGACTTTAAAATATTCTGTACCGCTAATATGTTTTTTCTATCAATTCCTTTCTTAATTGATCGCTCTGTTTCCCCCTGCCTCCCATGGCAGTCTTTTCCCTGTAAAAGGACCGATCTGTCTAAGGTAGAGAAATTCAATTTCTATGTATTGATTGCCATGTCCGCATGTAGTTAACTTGCAGAGGCTATGCTAATTATTTATCTGTCTTGTTTAACTTTACTTTTTAAATATTCCCCCCCCGCCCCCCGAAATGAATTTACTTCTCTGTTTGTACTTGTGTCAGACAGCATGATATCTAATTTGTAACCCTAACGAAGGAAATATTTTCTGTTATTGTAGAAAGTAGTTTTTTATAAAACTCTTGATTTGTACTATTGTTACAATCTTCTAAACAGACACTGAATTGCATAATTTCTTCCTATTTTTTGTGATACTCAGGAAATAATACCTTTTTTACTGTGTGGTTTTTTTTTTTTTTAAATCAGGCTAGAATTTGAGAGGCAACAACGAGAGGAGCTTGAAAAATTAGAAAGTAAAAGGTAACATTCTCTGCGGTCTTTATGTGTGTGTATATATATATATACCTCTTGTAGACTCATTTAAATCATTAATTTGGAAACACAGTGTTACTCAGCAACCAGAGGATCCTGATATAAATAATTTTATTTTGTTTTGTCTTCTATGAAGATTTTGCTTATTTTCTTGAACTGTTCATTCTTATTGATTAGTAACAGATAGGCAAGCTGAATTGTAGCTAACTGTGATCTTTAGCAAAGAAAATACCAAACACAAAGGTATGAGGAGGGTAGATTATACAAATGTAATATATTACTCTTGCTCTTAATTTTCATGATATTATTTTAAAAGATGGCAAATTACATTCTTTTTTCAGATCTTTTTTGTTATGGTTTAGTTGCCTTTGGATTGAATCTTGATTGGAAAAACTCATGTTATAAACTCTTCTTCTCTTAAATAAAACTGTAGTGCTGGTATGGGCATACCAGTCATTCTTACCAGAACATTATTTCAAAATCAGTTTGAAGTACAAATGAAAGTATTGTGCTCAGCTGGCAAACTGAGCTGACTCTTCTGGCTGATCATACGTGCTAAGATTTTTAGAAGTAATAGCTCTAACCTCATTGCAGATCACAGCATTGACTAGATTCATAAACTGAAAGACACTTTCTGCCATCTCAGCTTTAGACTGCTTGCTCCATTTTGAAAGAGCTGTTTATACAGTTGGACTAAGTTAAGTAAACTCAGGAAAACCCTGAAACTCTGAAGCATTAGAAGATGTTATTCAGAAAATGATGCAACAGAATCACTGATATTTACGTTCTTTGTTATGTGGATAGGATTTGAATTCAGATTGCGCCAAAGTTGCTTTGCTCGTGCTTTAATTTATCTGACTAACTTCTTACAAAATAACCAACCGAATTGGCAAGGTTGTCTCTACATGTATTCAGGCGATTGTATTATGAGGATAATGGTGACCTTCAAGTCTCAGTCTGTCCTCATTTGGAATGCACTAGAACCTTTAAAAGAGAGATTGCACAGGACAGAATAATTTGTCTTAAAGTAATTTCTCTCTCAAATCCATCTGTTCCTAATCTTATAATCCTGTTTATCAATAATTCAGTTGGGTTCACCTAAAGAGAAGACATTGTTTTAATTCATCTGTTGGCTTAAATTTGGTAAGGCAAATTTCTAATCAAGTCCTTTTATACAAGTTTGTGTATTTGAGAATGTATGTATGTATAAAAATATATATACATTCACTCTTCACTGTGTGCATGGAAGTGCTCTATCTATTGGATTTGACAGAACTAATACAGTCTAATTTTCTACTAACATAAGTGCAATATGTGTTCCTATAACTTCATATATCCACAACTTTTTATGTTGAAATAGACTAAATTAATCTCTCTACCATTTGCCTCATGCGTAAAGTCACTTCTAAGCACTATAAGATCTTAACCTGTGGCAAAACAAAACTATTAAAAAAGAAACTTATATATACTGCAAAATCCTCGTCCAAACCTTTTTAAATTCTAAGGGATATGTTGTCTTTTGGAAAAAAAGGAAAGTTTGAAATACTGCATGTAATTGTTTTACTGTAGGAAACAAATAGAAGAGATGGAAGAAAAACAAAGATCTGACAAAGCAGAACTTGTAAGAATGCAGCAAGAAGTAGAGTCACAGCGCAAAGAGACAGAAATAGTACAGCTGCAAATTCGAAAACAGGAAGAGAGTCTGAAACGGAGAAGTGTGCACATTGAGAGCAGGTTAAAGGATTTGCTGGCTGAAAAAGAAAAATTTGAAGAAGAGAGATTACGGGAACAACAGGAGATAGAACTTCAAAAGAAAAAGCAGCAGGAAGAAATTTTTGCCCGGGTCAAAGAGGAGTTGCAGCGACTACAAGAACTTAATCATAATGAAAAAGCAGAGAAAATGCAGATTTTCCGTGAACTAGAAAAACTTAAAAAGGAAAAAGATGAACAGTATATTAAGCTGGAATCAGAAAAAAAGAGACTTGAAGAACAAGAAAGGGAGCAGGTGATGCTGGTGGCACATCTAGAAGAACAGCTTCGAGAGAAGCAGGTCATGATAGAGCTCCTGAAGAGAGGGGACGTACAAAGAGTTGAAGAAGAGAAAAGAGACCTTGAAAATATTAGAGAATCTCTTTTGAAAGTCAAGGAAGCCCGATCTGAAGGTGATGAAAACTGTGAAGAGTTAGAAAAAGCACAGCATGATTTCGTCGAGTTTAAAAGGAAACAACTGGAACAGCTGACTATTTTGGAAAAAGATTTAGTTCAACAAATGGATCACCTAGAAAAGGAAATAGCAGATGAAAAAAGAGCTCTGGAACACTTAAAATTTGCACGTGAAGAACATCTAAATATCAAGAGAGATGATGAAAACTTTGTGGATGCTGTACTCAAGGCTGAAGAAGTTGACAAGGTAAAGCCAGCAGAGTACAGGCTCCAATCTAAAGTACGCCAGCTTGAGTACCTGAAGAGTAATCATTTGCCAGCTCTGCTGGAAGAAAAACAAAGAGCTTCTGAAGTCCTTGACAGGGGCTTGTTAGGGTTAGATAATACTCTCTATCAAATAGAGAAAGAAATAGAAGAAAAAGAAGAACAGCTTGCCCAGTATAGAGCTAGCACAAATCAGCTGCAGCAGCTTCAGGAAACCTTTGAATTCACAGCCAATGTAGCTCGTCAGGAAGAAAAGGTTCGGAAGAAGGAAAAAGAAATCCTTGAATCAAGGGAAAAACAGCAGAGAGAGGCGCTGGAGCAAGCTGTTGCTAAGTTAGAAAGGAGGCACTCTGCTTTGCAACGTCGTTCGACGATAGACTTTGAAATTGAAGAGCAGAAACAGAAGCTTGCCACCTTGAACAACAGCTGTAGCGAACAGGCAGGTCTACAGGCTAGTCTAGAAGCTGAGCAGAAAGCCCTTGAACAAGACCGAGAACGGTAAGTGTTGTGGTAGCTTCCATTTATTAGAGCCTATCCAGAAAAAGTGAATCATTTTATACCTTAGATGTTGAGAGAGCGGCTTGTTCTGTGTCCCAGTATTTGAGTTTCTTGATGAGTTTCAAGTAGTTTACCCAAAATTGAAACTCTGTATTGCTTTTTAAAGGATTCTTGCTCGCTCACTGATTTCTGTTGTGTTCAGATCCTTATCCCATCCTCAGCAGTATAGTATTTGCATTAGCCGTCACAGTACTTAAATAAATTGTTTTACCTATTTAGAAAGCTCAGCCAACCTTATGTTCTGCCCTTACAAAACCATGTACCATCTAACAACTTTTAAAATATTGATGTGTAACATTTTGTTTCTTTATTGGTAACAAGCTAGATGTTTGTTCAAGGTTTGGAGACTGATAGTTACAGTAGACTGCCAGCTGTCTCTCTTAACTGATGATGTACTGAACACTTCTGGTATTCAAAGTAAACAGGTGTAATGTTGAATTTTTTGTTATTGGTTTCAGGGCTAAATAAAATAGACTAGCCATATATCCATGTAAAATTGACATTGGTTTTTACGCTTATTGGAAGATATACAGAGGCTTTAATACAGCCCTATGTGGTGACAAACCGTTTTAGGTTCACAAGCAATATCATCAGTTATACACGTGGTATCTGGTAGCATAACATTCAGCTTAAGTATGGGAGGCTCAGCGAAAAGTGATTCAGGTAAGGAAGGATCTTTCTATGTGGAAGAAGAAGAAGAAATATTTTGTTTTATTTTTGGCCTGAGCAAAAATCCATTGGGATTAATGCATTTAATGCATGCAGTATGGAAAAAGAGCAGAATTGCCATTTTTAAATGTGTTGTCTGATTTGCTAATACTAGAGCTTTAAAACCTGTGATTATTGGTGAAACAATGAAGTGTTTTTTCTTGAGGTAGCATTTGTCATTTAGTTTTTTAATATTCCACTAATTATCTCACTCTTCTTTCATAAGCCCTTCGAACAGGTGCTTGATTAGAAAAACCACCTAAAAAAGAAACTTGCCTATAGCCAAATTGAAGAGCTCTTCTGTGTCCTTTTCCTTTTAAACCATTATCAGAAGAGAATAGTTCCTTTCTATACTCTGTGTAGACATCACTTTTTCAACATTTAGAGCTACATTGTGTGGATTTTAGTTAAGCATTTTCAATACTGATTTATCATTTTGTTGTGGATATTGCCATTATTTTCCATAATTGTCTTGAACATAAAATCTTATTTTCTACACTAAGCATATCGCTTGACTAAAGTCAGCTATAAACAACTGGAGGCTCCACAAAAATAGACAGCTTAACCCTCAAGAGATTGCTGGGTAGAGTGATAAGTAGAAAAAATATGTCGTCAGCTACAAGACTGAGGTTTGGAAAAGATACCAAGAAGTGAAAAGCTCCCCCCCCCCCCCCCCCCCTTGTTTTTTTCTTGTTTACTTTAAAGTCCTCTTGCACAAACTAAATAAAACTTTGAAGTCTTTCAGTGAATCGCCCAGGGGCCTGAATAATTCAATTCAGAATGTTTTTATGAATGTTGAGGCAGAAGAAAATCTTAAGATACATGATAGTATGTTAAATATTTCAGGCTACTTATTGCTCTTGTGTTTAAGTTTACACTTCACAGTACACAGCGTCTTGGGCGCTATAGTAAGCATAGGAATTGTATATGTTCCTTACTGTTTATCTAGATACCATTATATGATGATGTGCTCTGGTTCAGATCAGTGTTAGCTCTCTGAAAATGTTTAAATGCAATATTCATTTGAAATGGTCTATGAGTGTAAGTCCATCATAACTGGATAAAATGTTTTTTTTTCCAGTTTGAATAATATGTTAGCTCAAATTCTTTCACCTACAGGGATGACGCCCAAAACAATAATTTGAAGTTAACGTATACTAGAATAATGAATACACATTTTTTCTTTACTGGCAGAGGTTTGTGGCAATAGAATGAACATAAAGCAACTTTAGTCATCTTTGCGACAATGGGATGTATCGCTTAAAAGTGGCAAGGTGCAGTTTAGTGTACTTACTGGTGGATGCATCATACAGCTGGATAAGTTTATAGCTATAAGAAGTGATATCTTTTGATAGTAGGATGTTTACAAGTCAAGAGATAAGCTTTGTTCCTTTAATGTAATTCTGATTTTTGTGGTTAAATTGATTTTCCATAGATGCAAACACTCTCCTATATCCATCAGCCATCTCCCATCCACTTTCCCTCAGGATGCAAGATTGTTTTGCTGCTAATCAAAAGAAACAGATGGCTTCTGGCAGTGCTGCAAAAAGTACTCTAAAAACGAAGTAACAATTCAGCCTGCTTTACTCCAGCCTAAGCCTCGGCATTCATCATCTCTTTAATTTTCTGTTTTAACCTCCAGGATGGAATAAAGTAGTTGTAGCATTGTACTTCAATTTAGATATGTGCAATTGTGGGATAAGTGGTAGAATCCCAACTTTGCATAGTTTTCCCTGCTTTTGCAGGAACTTTTTTCTTTTATTCTTTAATTTTCAAGTAACCTCTGGAAAAACAATTACTTTTAGAGACAAAAGTTGTAATGGAAATGGGGAAGATTATTACTGTGTTACTAATCTAATCTCAACTACATTGCAAATGAAAAGTGTGTTCTGCAGATTACTTTGTTATAATATAGTTTAATTTGACTAAGTGATAAATATTGCAAGAAGTGCTTCTTATTTTATATGAGATGCCTCAGGCATTTTCACTCAAAAATATGGTATCCAATTTTACATATTCTATTCTGTGCATAAATCTGGCTGGTATGAAATTTATTTGTTAAAGAAAGTGAGTAGGTTTCCATTTCAAAAGGTGATTTATTAGGTAGATACAAAAGAAAACATCTAGTATTTATTTTATAAGTAAACTTTCAAATATATATATATATATACAGACAGAAGGAATAACAGGAAAATAAGACGTATATGTAGAGTACACAATTTAAAGATTTTCTTATAGATAACGTTTTGCCATATCGTTGTTTTAGGTTGTCTTTGGTTTTTTTGATTAGTGCTGTATTTTGAGTTTTTAATCCTCCCTCCCGTTTATTCATTTACTTCACACTGGAAGCTAATAACTGAGGTCATTGATAGAGTTCTGTAATGAGAAAAATTTATTCAAGTGATCCTAACAGATAGGTTAAGTCTTATGAATTAATATTTAATGTGCTGAGTTAGATACCTTTTGCATTGGAAGTTATTGAAGTTGTTTTATTTAACTTAATACTACTGTTGTAATGTGTTTTTGAGCTGTCTCTGTTTTCCTATCTAAATGTGCTTAAAGAACAATTACAATTTTTATATCTTCATAAATATTAATACCTACAATCTTACATACATGTATCCCAGTGTAAGTACAGTACTTCCCATAAGAACTATTGGAATCAACTGTAAAACAAAGCGAATTACATTTTAAGATCTCTTTATAGCCTGGACCAGGAAATTCAGCAGCTGAAGCAAAAAATATATGAGGGTGATGGTGGGCAGAAAGGAAATCATGGAACGTTAGAAGAGAGACTCTCCCATACCACTTCCCCTACCAGCCCAACAAAGCCACAGCCACCCACTGCTCCGCTAGTTGATGATAGGTAGGTAACCTGCATTTCTGCAATATTTTGATATGAATGCAAACAATAGCTTCAGAAAAGAAATATTTTAAAAGATCGTTCTGCTGGGGTTGGATTGTAATTAAATACTGTAATTGTACTTAAAGACTAGTGGGGAAATAAAATTAATTTGCTGTAGTTTACTTTAAATAACCAACAGGATAATCTGTTGTTCCTGTGCAGTTTGTTTTAGAATAGAGGTTTGTGAAACTGTAGGCTTAAATGTATTTAAATTGGTTTTGTATTTACAGTTACTTGTCTATATGGTATTGCTTTATACACACTTAAAGCAACAAAGTAAATGAAATTGTCTTAAGCCTTTTTTAGTAGGGCAGCTGGCTGGTATCACTTAAAATCTATTTCCTCTCTGTTCTTTTTACAGTTATAGATGCAGTTGTTAGTATCAACTCTTGGAACATTCCTTCTGTTTGAAGATCAAACCTTTGTTAGCCGGAGTTGCTGATATTGCAAAAGTGATAAAAGCAAACCATTAAGTGACTAAAGATGCAACTCCAGCCTTCTATTTCTTCTTCATCGCTCTTACCCTCAGTGCCACTTGTATGTAGAGCTGTACGCATAGCAGTGGCTTAACCTGTGGTCCATTAAATTCTCTAATTGTGATAACAAATTGTTAACCTTTGCCTGTTAAATGAACACTTGCTCAGAAGTCCATGTTCGTTAAGGAGGAATAAAATTGGTCTAACATTAGAGCCTGCCAATTAAGAGTTGTGCAGTACTTAGAGTTCATAAGCGTTTCAAAGAGCCCTTTAGCCTGTCTTGATTTTTATCTAAGAGTATACTTTTTTTTTATTTTTCTATATTTTGAAGGATAAATGCCTTTATTGAACAAGAAGTGCAGAGAAGGCTCCAGAACATTCATCGTAAAGCTGAGGATAATGATAGCCTGTCCTGGTCTACAGAAAGTTTAAAGGTGAGCAAAGATGGGTAGGAAATCCTGACCGTCGATGCACCATGTATAACCACTGATTTAGTTTTGTTGTTTGATAATTTTCATGTTTTCGTACGTTTACTTAATTTCAATTTACCAAAAAAGTAAACAGTAAATCAAGGATATCAGTTTTAGATTTTGCTCATCTTTTTTTCCCAGTGGCTGCTTTATAGTGTATTCCATGTTTTTGCAGGGAAGAGTGTGTAAATGCCAATACGAAGCTTGCAGATAAAATAAAATTCTTCATTTATGTCTGTAAAACACACTGATAAAATTCTGTCCAGAAGAACGGTAATCGTTTATACTTGCAAACAAATGCTCGTTTAAAAACTGGTCATCTAATTCATCCAAACACTGGGTTGATTGATTTCTAAGCCAGTGGTTTAATAAATATCAATAAGAAAATAGTTATTTTTGGCTATTAAAAGAATGTCTCTTCCTATAAATACTTTTGAATGAACTTCTACAAGAAAGGCACTCTTTTTAATAATCACCTGTACCTTTTTTGTTCTTAGGATAATGAGAGGCTTAACAATGGCACTGTTCAACGCAAGCTGAAGTATGAGGTAGGTCATAATTTGTCAGAATGAAATGGTTGTCTTAAATTATGGCATGCCCTGTAATTAAATTTCTTAATGTTTAGCTGCATAATTAGAATTTTGAATTCACAGTGAGATTAATGGCTAGTATAGACAGCAATGTATTTTGCCAGCTGGAATTAAAGTGATTTTTTTCAGATTGGGCATAGCTTTTTCCTTATTTGAAAGGTGTGGTGTTATTGGGGATGTTTCTTCCTTGTTTTGTCATGATTCTTAATTTGGAACAGTATCCCTTTCCTGATTTTTAGAGGATAAAAGCATTTAATAAGGAGAGATTGTCTGAATTCAGAATACCACTACACGTTTTTGACTCACAATGAACTCAGTACTGTAAGGGTGCCTATAATATTAGCGAGTAGCATCGAGCAAATTTGCCTCTGTCATGGATTCATACATGTATTTTTAAACTGAGGCTTAGACCCCTCCCACTGTATTTGATTGCTTAATTTTTGCTTGAGCCGTGGTTAATTAATTGTCTTGGTGAGTAAATCCTAAATACCTTTATGGATTTAAACCTTAATAGTAGGAGGGCTGCAACACCTCTACTTGGACTTTTTTTGACTTTTACACTGTTATTTTTAAACTGTGTTGGACTTTTTATGCTCTTTTGGATAGTATAGGATTACTTTTTTGTGCATGTGTGGAAAAATAATAAAGGGCTTATAAATTTCTGCACCACCCTTTGACCTTCCTGTTGTTTTTGAATAAAGCAAAAATAAACCAAGTGAAATGGATACTGTACAAAGGAAAAGCAGTGGTGGGCTGGGAAGATCAACCATTCCTGAATCAGACCTCAATCACTTCTGTTGCATTTTCTCTCTCTAATTTTGAGAGATTGTACAATGATTGTACCTATTTGGAATGATTGTACAAACCTAATCAAAATCAATCCTCAGTTTTAGAAATGTTCAAATCAGAAGTTTTTATAAAGACATTTCTATTTTCTTCTTTTGAAATTTTTAACAGAAAAGTCAACAGTGGCAGCCACATTATGGCTTTCCATTTATGTCTAAAGATGGCAATTGTGCTTCTGAGTTGTGTGGAGAAAACGCAGGAGTAAGAGACCATAAAAGACAGAAGGAATATACAGAGATGTGGGATTTATTTTCCAGTTCTGGAAGAATCTCCTCCCCTTTTACATCAGAGAAGGCATTTGAGAATGGAAGGAGTAATTCAGAACAGGAGAGCTTTGCTTGTCGTTGTGACATTGAAAGTAGTTTAATTCACTCTAAAAATATTAACGCTTTAAAGAGTAAGAATGTTCCTTATCAGAATGTTTTATCTACTTCTTTACAAAGTCATGACTTAAATAACGTGGCTTATTCGCTCTGCAAGGTTGAAAATTTCAATCATTTTGACGATAAAATAATGACTTCTCAGGATTGTGACAGCTCAAGAACTGAATCTGATTGTTCCCACTTGAAACAGCTGTCTCCTGTAGGATCCTTAATGGGTGCTAATGAGCAGGCTGGCTTTAACACCATATCACGCCTTTTCTTTTCTCAGTCTAATGTGCATTCTGAAATAATAACTTGTAAAGAAAACAGCCCATTTAAGACAGTGCACCCGACAATCGAAGACCAGTCTAGTAATTCTCGGCTTCCCACACAAAAGGCCTCTGATTTGATTTCTTTTAAGTCAATAGCTTCTTGTTTTGATGTGACACCAGAACACACTTATGGTTTGGGATATCTTTTCAGTAAGCTTTCCTGCCTTTACAAAGGTACCAGTAGTCAGCTGCTCAACAGTACAGAGGTTTCTAAACAAATTAAGGAGTTGGGAAGTTTGTGTGTCAGAAGAGAGAGATGTGCACAGGCAGTATCATTAATTAAAAAGCTGCCATTTGTAAGAAACTTGCAAGTAAATGTATTCTTCAAGTCAGATATGAATCAAGATGTGTCCCACTCTACTGATGATGCCAAAGGTCATACTGAAAACGTCATTCAGCCTGAATCCCCTGTGCAAGAGGCTATCACGATGTGTGTAAGCACAGAAATCTCCAATGCTTGTGCAAGAAAGCCCTCTCAAGGATTTGCATGCTGTTGTAAAAATGAAGAGCTGGAAAACAGTCTTGTGTTAAGACAGAAATTTGTGCATTTTCCTCGTGTCTTTTTGAAGCTTCAGGTCTGTTCTCTGGAAAAAGTGTTGGAATTTTTGACCTGTGCCTTACCTCAAATTTGTATTAGAATGGAGGAGTTGAAAGGTATATATTGGCTTGCTGTTGGCAATTGCAAAAAACCTGATCCAGAACCTGCTTGCTTGCTTTTGTTCAGCTCCGTTCTGTATGTTGTTTCGTCAGTCGAACAAGACGTCTGCCAGAGTTCCTTGGCAATGTTTCGTGAGGTTCGCATCGTCACGATAAAGGAGATTCAAGTTGGCTTTGCTGGACAGAGTATTAGTCTTCTGTGTTCTGCTGAAGATGGTTTACTCACAATATTTACCTATAACAAACACTTCACTCAAAGAATTTGCTATGACATAATGACCATTTTGATTTCTACAGTGGATGATGCTGTTTATTTAAATCACCAGCTCTTGAAAGATGATTTGATGCAGATTTCGCTTGACTGGACATCAGAAGTTAATGACTTAGTTTTTTCAAATGGAGTACGATTGTCCTGTAAATTCAGAACTGTATTAGCTGATCTAGTTTACTTACTCCATGAAAATATGGGAAGTATTAAACCTTCATTAGGTGACGTTCATGTACTGCTATATACCACAGTGAAAATAGACTGTGGTAAGCAGACTGTGTATAGATCTCTAGTTCTTACAACTACTCATATAGGTCTCTTAAGGGAAAATAATGTCTTTTATCCTGCACCTAACTTTTTGGATGCTTCATGCCAGCGATTACAATTTGACAGCCTTCAGTTGTACAGTTTGAATGATATGCGATGTGTAGTTTTGCCAGACAAAGAGAATTTCACAAAACTTGAGCTTGTGTTTTCTGGAAGGAGCAAGGTTGGATCTGATTCAGGAATTGGTTTTTCTAAATACTATAAAAAAGAAATAAATACTCAACTGACAGTCATCCCATCAATTCTTCAAAGTAGTTTGCATATCCCTTCGGAAATCTGGAAATTAACATTCAGTTCAAGTGAAGAAGCCATTTGGCTAATTACGCATCTGACTAGGTGTTGAAATCCAAATATGTTTAGATACATTCAAAATAAGAGGCTAATGAATATTGACAATTTTTTTTTTTAAATCAATAGGCGAAAGAGTCCTTTGAGCTCGTAAGGGAATACCATAGAGTGTGTACACACATCTTAGCAAAAATCATTATTACTTGAGTGCTTACTTTTTGTGGGTCTCTAATATGCTGTACATAAATTTCCTTGGGAAGTGAGGAGATCAAATGTTTCTATCTTATTTACTAGCTGGATCAAAACTATAATTACAACTTTGTCTTCTGATTTCCATTTTGGCTGTTGTTTCTGGCTCCCTCCATCTCCTATCTGTCTTCATTAATGTCTTCTCCATTCCTTCTGGATTGCCTTTTCCTTAATCTTTCTGAGTGTCTTTGTTTTTCATATTTCTCATCTGTTTCGTGCCCTTGATCTCAATATTTCAAAACATCTGCAATATTTTTTTTGTCTGAACTGTAAGGTGTGTTTAGGTTCCTATGGTACATTCACTGTATGCTCTTAATACTAAGGATGTTTATAGCTTTTATACTTGCAATTTTGGGAAGAATAGCATTGACAATTCTCTTCTGCTTCGGAGTTTTGCATGAAGGATTCTTGCATTCTTGCATTAAAGTTTGTCATGAGCGCAAAAGGAGTTGTGTTTGGCTTATTCTAAGTGTGTTGGCTGAGTTACCAGGAATTGATGGATTTACCATATCTTTTTTCCCCTGGGTTTGCCCCCTTTGCCTGGAGCCAAGAGAGTGTAGACTACATGGGAGCAGTGCAACAGAACAAGAAAAATGCAGAGAACATCCAATACTCTTTTTAGATTTCCTCCTCCCCTCTTTTTCTTGCAGGGAAGCAATGCATGGCTTTCTTAAGTCATTCCTATTTATTTTGTCCAAATAGTGAACTTGTACTCCCCCGCAATAGAATGTCTTTATATTCCTTTGATGTGAGTGTTTAAGGAAAATGTGATGTGAAAATGAACCTGGTTAAAAGGTGTAAATAGACGTTGGTTGTACTTTAAATAGCATTTTGACCTCTGGTTATGGTACTATACCTGTGGTAAGACAAAGGTTTTAGGGTTTATCATCTGTGTAGCTGCTTCTCATGCTGTTAAATGGATAGTTAGCAACTGGGGATACTGCCTGAGGGATGGAGTAAATTTATCCCTAGAGCTCCCTGCATGTAATGTGCCCCTTTTTCTGCTTGCTTCCTAATGGGGTTGGTGATGCTGTGAGATTGCGTCTCTTACACTCGCTTTAATATTACATTCCAAGAAATAATGGAACTATTGAACATCAGTGAAAGTTTTCTATTAGTCGAGGCTTGCCTTTAGCTTAGTACAAGGTTATTCTTTACCTGTAACCCCTGTCAGATGTTCAAATAATAAATAAGCTGTTGTCTCCCATCTTCTGTTTCTTCCCTTTTAAAGGGAGCTGAATACCTTTTAAATCCTGTTGCTTGAATGTGCCATCTGCCTTGTTTGAGGAAGATGGTCCTTGGCAGAAAAAACAGTGGTATCTAATCTGAAATTCTAAATTCTGTAAGCATATTGCCAGTAGAGGTGCAATTTTCTACTAGACAGAGTTAGACTTCAGTCTCTCTACTAGTATAAGAACATTTCCCATTTGTTCTTACCATATGTTAAGACAGGATAATGTAATGCACGTGGGATTTAAAAAGAAATAACTTGCATTGGATGGGGAAGTTGTGTCTGGAAGCATGAATGCTGGTTTGGATAAAGAATTATGTTTTTCTTATCATAACAAAACTTTCTACTACCTTAAGTAAGTCCAAAGATGAGCAAAATGTGTCACATTATTTTGAGGTATGGTTTTTGTTTTTGACGAAAAAAGTATACACAAATATCTCACAGAACATGGAGTAGACAGAGTAGTTACGAGTTGGAGCGTAACCTCGTGCCAGTTCAAGAGTGGCTCCCTCATTGACAAAACCAAGGCATTTCTTCTGAGCCTTGATGAAAGTTGACATTGAGTGGTACTATCTGGGAGGACTGTCTTAATCACGGCTGTTAAATGACAGCAATTTCTGCAATTAATTCCTTTTCAGATTATACCTCAAAGTTAAATGTTTTGTGTTCCACATAACATGGTTTTCCTCTTTTGTGTTTGTTTTCAAATCTAACTTGATGACTATTCTGCACTTTTATGAAAAAATGACTTCAGAGCAATATCTTTTATTCTACTGTAAGTGAAACATAACATAATGGTAGATGTTTATGACTGTCAAAGCATTATTTAATGTATTAGGGTGTGTTTTTCCCAGTACTTTGTGTCTGAGATTATTTTCCTCTCTGACTATTAGCTGTTTGTAATAGTTCTCTGAAAATGACTGCCAATAAATTACGTGTTGACAGAGGTGGCTTTAAGAGTGACTTTATAGTTTTATTGTTGTTTTAAAACAGATGATATTGTTGTCAAGGCAATGAACTCCTCTTTCCCCCAAGGAAAGAATTGCTTACATTTCTACGCTCCAGAAATGAGTTTTAGTTGAAAAGCCAGAAACTTGGGGAGAAGTGAAGGAAGGGCAAAATGAAGAGGAGAAAATATTTGTTGTGTAAACAAAAGTCACTAAAAGTATTTTTCCATTCCAATGCAAACTTTTTTGTATTTTCACTAAAAAAAGAAGTTTGTGGAAAACACCTAGATAAAGTCAGTTAATTGGAACTAAAATTAACTTTCTCTGTATTTTCTTTTTCACTACTCTTTAATGCTAACTTTAAGGGAAATGACATTGGCATTTATAATTGACTAGTGATGAAATAACAGCCTCCCCTTCGCGATAGCCAGGTGATGATGCCAGAAAGCTGTCTGTAACAAACAGCATTCAGAAAGGCATTTATGAATGAGTTTCAAACTGTTCTTCAGCTTCTACGCAGTATCACATGTACCGGGAGTCACCAAGAGTTGCTACAGAGAGACCAAGTGTCAATGAGCAGAAGTGTGAGCCACGTTCACGTGTGGGGATAGTGTTGGTCAAGACTGAAGAATTTTGGCCAAGCAACGTGTCTCGTGGTAGTTGCTAAGGCATTGAAAATGAATGTTGAGAATACAGTATCTATGTAAGTGATGGATAACATCACTAAATACAGACATACAACATGTTCATAACTTTAAAGTGATAGTTTTTCAGTCTTTTTTGTTATTAACTTATACTTGTCATGGTGCTGCTATTTTTTAAGTACAAGTTCATTAAGCTTTTCAGACCAAATATGTTCAATTGAGAAAGTGGAGGACTTCCTAAAAGGCAGTTTCTGTACTTGTTCAATGTAAATACTTTTGGACACACTCACCACAAAACATTAATCTTTTCAGTTGTAAAAATATTTTTTTTTTGACATAACTTCAGAGTTACAGATTCCATCTGGCTGTTAGTCAGAGGAATATGCCCTCATTACAAATCCCTTTTTAGACTTTTTTGTCAAGACCGTGAAAATTTGTTATAGTTGAGTTTTCTGTTAATTAGATATGATTTAAAGAAAATAGTAGGAAACTGTTCTGACAATGGATTGCTATGTTATGTATACCTTATTTAATTATAAAATGAATTTGGATTTAAAAGTCTAAGATCTAGGCGATTTCTGAATAGCCTCGATCCCCTGCAGCTTTGCATGATATTGTAAACACATTTGTTATATAAAGACATACAAAAAATATGGCTGGATGTGAAGGCTTGATTCATATATTTATTTCTTTTCAAAGAGGGTTAATACAACGTCTTCTGCTTTCCCTTGTTTTTGATATCTAAGCTGAAAATGCCTTTTCAAAGAATAAGCAATATTTTTGAAGACACTTCACCTCAATTTTTTAATCCATAACAAAATGCTAGGGCTTGCTTATAAAAGGAGATCCACTTTGCTTTCAAGTAATTCCTTCATTTTTGTAATAATTTCTGCCTCCTCCATGCTCTCTTTCCCTGCTCTTCTGGCCAAGAACATTTTCTCCTTTTTAGTGAAGTTCTTTTCTTTTTTTCCTTATGTAGTGATTTTGGTTTTCCTTTGTTCTCCCTATTTGGTACGCACATGAAAGCGGATGGTCTGTCGTTCTCTGGGAGCAAATCCAGCCGACCTAAAGGACCCAGTTAAAATTAGTATTCCACGCTATGTCCTGTGTGGGCAGGGAAAGGATGAACACTATGAGTTTGAAATAAAGGTAAGTGCTTTTCAGCTGCTTCTCCTTAATGTTTGGGTTCCCTGTACACATGTTGCTTGCATTTGTACAACAGTAGCATCATAGTAGCAATAATAATAGAAAAATGCCTTTTGTTTGAAACCAAATAGTTCCTAGTTTGCTCTATCCAGCCGTCAGCGTTCACTATGACAGCATCACAGTTAGCAAGGATGGAAACGGCAACTCAGAATGCACCTGAGAATCAGCAGATTCCAGAAATCACCTTACTAATCCCAATGAAATGTAGTTTTTGTTTCCTTTAACTGCAATTTTTGGTTGTCTCTTTCTGTTGTCTAAGTGGCCTCAGTACTGCTAAATAAGAGAGGTTGTGAGAAGGCATGCACAATACAGGACGCTATAAAGATAGGTATTTTCCAAGTGGATCGATTGGACACAGGAGGTTGATGGTCAGACTCTTGGGGTGAGCAGTTCCAGATCCAGTGTCAAATAATTCAGTTGAAGGTGTTGCAGAGATGAGGATTAAATGCATATTGGTTATAGGAAAGCCCTTTATTGAGATGCGAGGGTCAGGTGTAGAAAATAATCAGACTTGAAATATTTACCTGTAATAATGAAAGCATAATTAAAGTGTTTTGCACGTACCCACAACAAAGGCTTGATTCCTTTCTGGCTCTCTCTGTTGGTTCTGATTTTTCCTACCCTGCTTTTCCAAGGTCTTGCTTCTCCAAAGTGTTGTCTGCTTCCCTCCATTCTAGTGGCTTCCTCAGCTGATCTTCTGTGCAGAAATGCTGGAAAAAAATGCATATTCATTATGTTTCCTCTGGTACTAAGCCAGTGTTTTTTCAAGCAAGATGTGAAGTCTAATTGGAAATGTGCTCTCAGTGCATGCGGACATGTAGGATAAGTGATGTACATGGCATCAGAGACAGAATTGGCAGCCTTCTTCACTGACCGTACTGCCAGATGCTTCATTAGCTGGTTTAAGTTGGAGGAGTGACCTGCCCTCACAGTATGCAGGACCATTTTTGAACTATGCTCACATTCCCTTTTGCAAAGGCTTTTACAAGATGGGCACTCTTAGCTCTGTTTGAGCTAATTAAATTTTCATTTCAAAACATACCGCACAATTTGTGGATGGAATACTTGCTTTTGCCTTTTGAACTTTGAATTTCCTGGCACCAGCGAAAGCCCAGAGCCAAAGAGATGCTGAGAGAAGAGTAAGTGCATACAAAACTTCCCCCAAAACTGTTCTGGCCACCAACTATTTTCAGCACACAGGATTTACTAAACTGGGTAATGGTTAGTGAAGGTAAATACAGGAAAAAGGTATTTTCACTTTTTAGTAAGTTGTCCAAGTATTCTCCCTTCATCCCTAAAATCCATGTAAGCATCTGCAAGATCTTAGGACGAAGGAACAGTTAAAGAGTATGTGCAGGAGGACTTGGATTTACCTGGAAGGAAAAGTAATAGAAGAAAAATGTTGGAAGGGGGTGGAATTTGTAACCGGGAAAGAACAGGGTGCTCTGGCTAAGAGCAGTGTATATAAAATGGCTATTCTCTTCTGTCATACCATCTTTTCTCTCTCTCTCCTGTGCCATTTCTAGGCTGCCTCTGAAAGAAACCGCTGCCTAAATAACTGCTTTGATGAAGTTCAAAGCAAAGAAGTGGATGATATATGGGGTAGGGAATGGGCTAACACTTTAATAATTGTATTCCATTGCTGTCAACTTCCTTAGAGCACTAAATATTTCTACTGAAGCTCCTATGGACCTTAGTTTGGCAGTCTGGGATATTTCTTATGGTCATTCCCTTACACAAATCGGTCAACTGTTTATGCTTTTTCCTTTGCTTCCAAGTCTGTGTATGTCATAGTGGGCTGCCTTTGCTGTGGTCAGGATTTGGCTCCAAGCTACAATCCACAGACCTTCCCCAAACTTTTTTATTTTAAACCTTTCCCCTGCAGAGTTCCCAGCTCTACTTTGATGTGTATTAATCTTCAGCTGCTGTTACTTTTATTCTATGGGAAAGCAGAATACATGATACAGTGATTTATTTGCCTTAAAAATCAGGAAAGCAGGAAGACAGGGCAGGGAGCTGAGAACGTGTACCTGTTTATTTCATCCCTTCTTGATGGGTCAGGATACAATGTCAGTTGTTGAAATCTCTTATTGTTGCAGTTCCTTATTTCAGCCTTACTTTACTTTGCTTAAGTTTATTTTCAGGTGATCTCATATCAGAATATGTGTCAGTCTTGGGGAAGGGCTGGGGCGTTGTTAATCTCATTTCCTTTGTTAGTTCCCAAATAAGCTTTCTTCACCAAGGTTCCTCTTGCTCTTGGGGAAAATGGGTAGCTGACCTATCTGCATGTAACAGCACTTTGTCAGATTTCAAAGGGACAAGGGATGATTGAGCTGAATTGTAAGACAATCCCCAAACCTTTGAATCCTAGGTATCTCAGAAGTATTTTCTTCAGCAGATGTTTCTAGTCATTGTGTTTGTAGTTAAATCCTGGCATATTGCTGTATAGAGGAACAAATACAATAAATTTCTATATGTAACAAATATATGAATTTCTTCTTGTGACATGTAATAGTAAAGATTATTTCCTTTATATGGCAAAAGAGAGAGAGTTCATTCCACTTTTCTTAGCAGCATCACAGTCAGTTCATAAGTCTTTCAATGCTAACATATCATCCAAAAATAGTTTTGTTCAGTGCAGGTTCGGCATCTTGTCCATCTAGACGTATATAACCTTTGGGAATGGGCCACAAGATGGTCTGTCTGCTCAGCTGATCTGCTCAGCTGATCTGTTCTTCCGCTGCATACAGATCCTGCTTTAAGCTGCTGAGTGACTCCCATGAGAACCTATTGGAGAGAGTTCAAAATAGAAACAAACCCACACTTTATTAGAGTTAAGATAGAACCTTCTCCTTTTGCAGCAAGAGGTGTCATGGAGCTGTTTATGTGGGTCTGCTATTCAGTATTCAGTATGAATAGATACATTTCAAAAAAAACCCTTCCATTTGAGTGACAGTTTTATATGTTGTCTTTAAAACCTGATGAAACAGTAGTAATTTAATCGGGTCTAAACATATTTATGCTAGAGCTGAATTAGAGTACCAGAAAACTATTCCTGTATTGTCCTCTTCTTTTCATGGTGGTGTGATATGCAGAATATTCAGACAAGGCTGTGCTAGAAACAGCGTGTGGGAAGAGCTTTTGCATCAATAAGGCTGTTGGCGTCTGTTACAGACAGTACCTATGGATGGCAGAAGGAGCAGCGAGGCAGCAGGGAACAGGGAACTCCAGCTCACATAAAGGCACGCAGGGTCTCCCAAGAGCAGGTGATGGAAGCAAAGCCCAGAATCAAGCACAGGCCTGCAAGGGATCCTCTGGCAAGAGGGGAAGCTGTAGATAAGCCTTCTCATTTTTATTCAGCTATCCCTAGTTGTTCTGACTTCTCTCATTTTATTTATCCTGTTTGGTATTCTTTCAAAACTGGCTTTTTCTTGTGTTTCAAAGCCTTTCAGTCATCTCTAACAAGCTCTGTATAGGAGAAGATCCAGGTGGATGCACCCCAAAGCAGCGCTTTTCTCCAGGTCTGGTCACAGTTCTGTTCAGCCAAATTCTGTGGTGGGTCTGCTCAAAATGTCCATGTTTCTAGTCAAAGTTTCTTTCTGAGCTCAGCGAGCTATTGCAGAATTGGAGTGAAGCAGAAGCAGTGCTCATTGATACGTAGTTCTTCAAGAAAATGATGCATGCCCCATATCTACCTAAGTTAAAAAAAAGAAAAAGCCCAATCTTCCCTCAACTCTATCAGATTAATACTCTCAGTAATGAATAAAAAAAGGTTCCGAGAAATTTTTAAGCAAGTTTTAGCTTTTCAGATGCTGCATTCATAAACAGTGTGAGGAACAGTTTCAACAAGGTCCGTTTGGAGAAATATGAATTTTCGTAATTGCTGTAGACAGTTTAACCAGCCCAGGTAAGTAAGGTGGGCAGGTTCTGTTCTTTGTGATTACTTCTGAATCAGGTGGAATATTTCTTCCCCACTCCCCCCAAGGTTTTACTTCTATTTCTGTGGGGCAGAAGGGGAACAAGTGACATGCTTTACAGTGAAATAAGTTGAAAATGTCTTGTTAGGTTATTTTCTGTCAGTCCTCATGCAGAAGAAAAGATAAGGAGACAGGACTGTAGTATCTCCTTTCAAATTTGAGTTTTACGTAGCAAATGGTGCACTTGAATAAAAAAACCCCACAATTCTGAGGCGAGTCTGGGATCGCTCAAGTGTCCAGGTAAGAATATTTTGAAAATCTATCTTACAGATTTAGTCAACCATGTATTTTTTTTAATTAAGAAAATATTTTTAACTGCTATATTAGCAAATTACAAGTAAAAAGTAAAGGGCTATCCAAATTTGCTTTATTTGCTACTCTTCAAAAGATCTGCATAGGTCCCCGTCCCATACCTACAGAGTATATAGTCTGTCATACAGCTTTTTTAAATGGGGGAAAAGAATCCCAGCCCCAACTGGCTGGATCAGCTGTAGGAATAAAAGGCCATGTTCTGGAAATGCTATTGCTATGCCAGGTGCACTGTAATTCTCCTGTTTATATGAGTGGAGTTTGATCGTAACAAACATTATTGTTGAGCTTTTGGGACTGGTTAAGATTTTTGTTTAGCTTTGAGATTAATTTTCCAATCGTATCAGCAGTACAGGAAGGAGGGAGTGCCTTGATTGGCATCTCACCTCAACAGAGAAAAAGTTTTCAGTAACAACAATAAAATTTTGAGACCTGCTAGTCTCATTGCAAGAATTAGGAAGGTAAATGAAGAGGGTGACAGGGACCCAGTCAGGTCAAGCCAAGCCACCAGAGAATGCTCTAGAGAAAAGCCTTCAGTTCTTAGGCAGCACAGGTACACAGCTTTGCTCTTTTCCTTCCTGCCCATCTCTAACAAGTATTATCAAAGAGGTGGTTAAAACAGTTGTTTATTACACTTTGTAGAAGAAAGCTAATAAATAAGTGGCTGCAGGCAATTTGATTTGGGGACGTTTGGTAGCACCCTGTCACCCAGCGAGCTGTCAGACGCACAGCCAGCGATCGATTGGCAAGCTGACATACATGCTCTTCTCCAGGCTGTGTAGCTGGAAGAGTCCTGGATGCTTTGTGCTAGATTGCTCCCCTAAAGGCATGCTTCTGTGAAAACCCTAGGGAAAAATGGGGTCACTTTTGAATAAAGATCATGTACAAATGAAATTATCACAGCAAAATTTCCCAAGTCAGAAATATTAAAATACAGAATTAAAGCAAAAAGAAAGCAGGAATGAGTGACATCTTTATTTTATGATTATCCGTTGCACTCTAATTTGAACATTGAAATCACAAAGCCCTTTACCTGAAAGTAATTTTTCAGAACAAAATGGTTAATTGGTAAATCAAATTCAGTGCAACTTGCATATTCTTGAATTGTTACATGGGTTTTTTTAGTTAAGCCTGCCTATGCATGTTAAATCCATTCACCTGATTTGCAAAGTTTGAGACACTGTTAAAAATATAGTGAGGGAGGGCAACTGCCTGAATTTTTTAATAAGGAAATATAGTCCATCTTGCAGCTGTCCTAGTAGCAGTCAAGCTTATTGGTGACATGAAAGATGACTTTTATCAGAAATAATGAATTTACTTTGTGGAGATGTGCTAGAAGAACCTGCGTTTTAATATTTGTGAAAAGTTTTGAGAAGGCCAATTTTGTCGTGGTTTAGCCCCAGCCGGCAACTAAGCACCACGCAGCCGCTCGCTCAGTCCCCCCCGGTGGGATGGGGGAGAGAATCGGAAGAGCAAAAGTAAGAAAACTTGAGGGTTGAGATGAAGACAGTTTAATAGGTAAAGTAAAAGCCGTGCACACAAGCAAAGCAAACCAAGGAATTCATTCACTCCTTCCCATGGGCAGGCAGGTGTTCAGCCATCTCCAGGAAAGCAGGGCTCCATCACGCGTAACGGTTACTTGGGAAGACAAACGCCATCACTCCAAATGTCCCCCCTTCCTTCTTCTTCCCCAGCTTTATATACTGAGCATGACGTCATGTGGTATGGAATAGCCCTTTGGTCAGTTTGGATCAACTCTCCTGGCTGTGCCCCCTCCCAGCTTCTTCTGCACCTGGCAGAGCACGGGGAGCTGAAAAGTCCTTGACCAGTACAGCAACAACTAAAACATCTCTGTATTATCAACACTGTCTTCAGCACCAATCCAAAACATAGCCCCATACCAGCCACTATAAAGAAAATTAACTCTATCTCAACTGAAACCAGGACATTTACTTATATCTTTCAGTTAAAAATAAGGGTAAAAATAGAAAAAAAAAAAAAACCCCAAACAAAAAAACCCTGGTTCCTGATGTCACAAGACACACAATAATTTTTGGTTCCCAAAACATTTCCCGCAGTTTCCCTGTTCTGTATACACCAGCAAAGGCAGCGGAGATGGGGAAGGGTGGACCAGAGATGAGTTTGTTGTGAGCATGAGGTAGCAGTCGTCAGCCACGGTGCTTGGATGGTTTCCTCTGGCTTTATTGCTCTGGTTTCTTTTTCTCCTCCTCCGGTGTCCTGCTCCGTTGTGACTTTCTGTCACTGTAACTTTCTGATACGCTCAGTAGCGAGGGACCTACTTGTTCATTTTAGGAGTCACTTTAGGATTAAAAGCCAAGCCTGTGTCTTTGTGAAATGCATTTTATGAAGATGCTTATTTTTGGTCTTCATGCATAAATTCATAGCTAGGCAGAGGTAATATCACGTTAGGCCTGTTAGATTAAAAAAGCAACAGTCTTTTCACGTTTAGGCAATTCCAGTTGGCTTTCTCCATCTCTACTAGTTGGTGTAGAAAAATGCCCACTCTCCCTGCAGCATTGCTTCTTGGTAGCCTTGGGTCACCAGAGCTACAGAAGGACTTCGCTGTAAAATCAAAGGCTCCAGTCATAGCACTTTTATGACCCACTTACAAATTTCTTTCATTTCACCTAATTTCAGGCAGTGAAAAATTTTCTTTCCGTGAAATTTTTGTTGGTTTCTCAGTTTCAGTGAGGATTTCGTGAATAACTGATGGTAGGGTTGGCTTGCCCTCCCCCTTCGCTCCTATTGCTATGCGCTATATTCACAGGAGTAATTCTGTTGATTTTAATGAAACTTCCTGTATAAATGGTGGGATGTTCATAAACATATTGATGACATGGGCCAGGAGTGTTTTAAAGGAATATCTTCTACTGAAAGCCAGCATATATAATTTTTTACCCTACAAATTGGAATCCCATTCTACGTGGTAATGAACTCTGTGTGTCCGAGAAACATGTACTTATTATTTGTGTGTGTATCTGTGTATATGTGTGTGTGCGTGTATATGAGAATATATACATTTCTATGAATGTATAGAGAGGCTACACTATGCTTGTGCTGGGTGTTATTCATCCATTGATGGAACACCCACTGATTGTAATGCTGTGAGCTCCATAGCTGCACCAAGGAATGATTGGGGATATTTTAATGTGTTTACAGCCTTGTCAAACCACTCCGGAATAAGGAATAAACGTGTTCAGTTTTTTTTGCTTTGCAATCAGTGCTCCTTATTAAATACAGTTCTGTCACTGTAATGAAAGAAAAATCAAGTAAACCTATAAAAGCTTATGAATTTAAAGCAACTAAGAATTACCTGTTTTAATCTGATAACCTTGTACACTGCATGGTTTTTAGTGTTATACATTGTGTGGTTTTACTTCTGTTTCTTCTTTTTATATTGTCTGATATAGATAACAGTCCTGGATGAGACATGGACAGTATTCAGGCGGTACAGTCGTTTTCGGGAAATGCATAAAACTTTAAAACTGAAGTACCCAGAGGTGAGTTTTGGTAAAACTTCTGTTGCAGAAAAGGGTGGAGGTAGAGACTTGAAAGTAAGTTTTTTGAAAGATGTTTACTTAAAACCAATATCCCTCTCAGCCGTATGCTTCTAGTAAGATTGGCAAGCCCTTCAGCGGTTTAAAGCTCCAAGGCTGCTAGACACAGGATGGATGTTGCATGCTGTTGCTACAGTGAAACTGCGACTCCATGTGTTGCCTCTAGCTATTAATTCCCTTTACTGCTGCCTGGCGTCGTTCCCTGGAGGTTGCTGTTTTGTTCATTGCAAGATACTTGCAGTCAGATCATGTCATCCTGACAACTCCTCATTTAAAAGAAGAGCGTTGTTCCAGAGATACCCTTTTGTAATAGTGGCTTCTAGGTTTCTGCAAAATGGAAAATTGATCTTCCTGACCACCTCGGAGACTCTGGGCATTCCGGATATGAGGAGCTGTGCTTGACAGAGCTTTAGTTCATTGGAGTGAGCTTTTGTAGAATTACAGTTCTTGGTTTCCACATCTAACTTTTAATTATTAACATTTTGCTTCCTTTCTACTTGTTCCCTTGGATATTAGAAGAAATAAATCATTCAAGCAATTGAAGTGATCCTGATTTGAGAGTTAGCACAAGTAAAGGAGTCTGGGCCATATATTCATGGGCAATATATTAAAAAAACATTAATATGCTCAAGAAAGAGAGAGGTGCAATGGTGTGCAAATGCTTTCTTGGTCTTCATTGACAGATTCTTTAAGCTAAAAACTAATTGAACATCGAAAGACCTTGAGTTTTAAAGAGTAAAATATGTAGACCTGTGTTTTGTGGAGGTTCTGAGACTTAAGACCCATTCCAAAACAGTATGAAAACCAGAAATTGAAACTACCACGCACCAAATATCTAATGAAAAACTTAAAAAAAAAAAAAAAGGCAAGAGAAAAGAAAAAGAAAAAAAGAAAATTAGGTCATCTTTTCTGATTGTCAGAATACTTTAAAAGGTAAAAATGAGTTTTGAATGGAAAATTGAAATGTTCTCTTTCCACAAATGCTTTTAAAAATATTGCTTGTGAATGAATATCAGTATCATATTTTTGATTCAAATGAATTGCCATTTCCTCTTGGATGTTAGAGTTATAGTCTGTCGACAGTAATATCCTAATTGTATCTGACTCTTAAAAAAAGCAGCTAGGCAGTCATCCAGTTGAAATAGAAAAGGGCCACCTGAATCCCTCTGCAGACTAATCTTCCCCACTCAGGAAAATATGTTTGAGTGGCCTTTTTTAGAGTCTGTTATTGGTCCTGACAGTACATTGAGGAACAATTGAATTTGGCTTTTACAGTTATCTCGGAGGGAGAGCAACTTCTTTTTAGTATGTAGTAATCAGGTTCAGGAGGAATCTGATATTCTTAAAGTCGTTATTAAAATGTCCTGTGTGCTGCAGCATATTAATGTCACTTTTTTGCATCAAGCATTTGTGACTCACAGTACAAATTTGGGCTTTTTTGGTGTTACAGGAGGGAATGGGGTTGTTTTGTTGTTTTTGTTTGCTTGTTTTGAAGAACAATTAGAACATGAGAGTGGTATTACTAGGTCAAAATGAAGTCCAGCATCCAAGAGCTTACAACTGAGAAAAAATCCCAGCCTAGAGCAAATGTACATAGCTTTCTTCATCTTGGACTCTTCCCAGCTGAAGTTGTTACCGTTGTAATTGGTAGTTCATGATTAATATTTTCCTGTGGATTTTGTCTGCATTTTCTGTTCGCTACACCACTCACTTCATAGCTGTCTTTGATACGCAACTTTCTTGTGCTGCCCTTTTTATTTTTTTTTTTTAGCTTCTTCCCTCTGTTTGCAGTCATGCTTGCAAGGTCAATACATTCTCTAGTTTAACGTGCCAGTTTGTTTCTTATTGACACTTCTCTGTTGCCATATGTCTGTGTCTCAGGTAAACTTATTGAGATTCACATCTAGTCCGTTAATGGAATTATTGGTTTAACTACGCAGATGAATAAATTTCTAATTTCCACATAGGAAACGCATTATAGCCTGTTGTATTAAGTTATCTGTTCCCTTCTCAACAATTTTTGTAAGCTGGGACAAATACCAAGTCTTACAACTTTGTCAGTATAACTTTCCCTCTGTACTCTTTGGAGAAGCATAGTAACGTGTTTTGGCTTCTAATATACTTGAAAGAAATGTTTAGTCATGTTACTTTCTGAAACAATAGATCTATAGCTTTAGTAGTATCTTCTTCCAGCCTTTATCGAGCCTCCTCTTCACAACAACCTTCAATAAATTATCAGTGAGGTTCAAGTATGCGTATCTTTGCTATGTACAAAGCACACTAAAGCTCAGGAGAAGCAAGATAAGCATTTGATCATGTCATCTACTGCTTTTAGATAGGTACTGTCACTTAAGTACCTGTTCTGGGAACCCTGCACCACTGATGATGTCTTCTCTATTTTACATAGTACAGGCTGTCGTGTTGTGTCCACTCCTGCTTTGAAACTTAGGGCACCACAAGGAAATGGCAAGTTTGTGAGCAGAAGAAACCTAGCTAAGACACAGTTGGTTTCTTCTGCTCATCAGCATTTCTACAAACTACTGTGTCCTCGTTTAACAGAGGGGAAGAGCACATTGTGATGGATGAAACACATGATATCGTGTGCCGTAGTAAAGATTTGGTGTTTGTTTTCTTTGAAGGAATTTCATTATCAATGTTATACATGTGAATGATTGATGGCTTCCCATATTTTAAGCTTTATTTAAAATAGCCTTAATTTATGGTAATTTTGGATTAATTTTGCAATGTGAGTAGGAGTTCAGTTTGTTTGATAAATTGAAAATCATCTGTCTGCTTCTGCTCATCTGTCACTGACCTAATTTGGAATTCACCATGATGCTAAAATGCATTTTGATACCAAACTTGGCAAAGTTGCATCCTTAGTTACTTTTTATTATTATTCCAAAGAATCTTGGTCCTTAAACGCAATGTTACCAGAATCCATCAGAGTTGAATTTTATTTTGCATAGTTCACCTTCCAACTCTAAATTAATATTTATAATGAACAGCGAAAATACTGTGGACGTGTTTAATGTATGAGTGTCCTGCTTTTAGAAGTGAACTTTACAGCTCATTAGTTGCTCAGCTCTGAGTTACTACATCAGTATTTTAATAATTTGCTGATCTTGCATTTCGTGTTGCTGCCACTGAATTCCCAAAGGAATGTATTGGCAAACTGATTTATTGGGAGGGTTTAAAAAAGAGTATCTTTTTCAGAAGCAGAAACCGTCTAATGTCTTCCAGTCTTACAATATGCCATATTTTATATACCTGCACATTTTTTCTTATGTAATTAAGTGGCTGCTGACAACTGGATATCTAATTGAAATGTGTCACATGCAAATTTTGAAAGACTGAAGAAGCTGCAGCAGGGTGAGATTGTGCCAGAGGCAGATAAGTACCAGCATTTTAACAGTGCTTATTTTTTTTTAGGTCTGCATGATTGTCGTTTGCCCGGCTTCAGCTTTCTTACGCTGCTAGATTGTTAATGACTTTCTTATTATTTTTGGAATTTTAATTAAGACAATACTTGGCTTTCAGTTGCTGTAGTCTCTGTAATGAATGTACTTTTTGTTTGTCATTTTTCAGATACAGGAGCAAAATGGCTCTTTAATAGAGAAGTGAGAACTTTCAGAGTAATATTCTCCTTTTTTCCCCTCCTTCTTCATCTTTTCCTACCAGTTTATGGTTTTGAAATATTACTGGGGTGCTGGTTTCTGCAGAAAACCTTCCCTTCCTGATCCCCATCTTGCCATGAGGGAGAACACTCTCACATCTCTGTTAGTTCAGCAGGTTTGAGTGATGCACTGTTGTGATGGCCAGCGCTCTCCTCCTCTTACCACTTTCTTGTCTCTTCCCCCTTTCAAAGGAGAGCAGAGGAACAGTTGTCTATTTGTCTTTCCCTACCCAAATCCAAAGTTTATGAAGTCCCTCACCCATGTGGATGTCCTTAATTCCTACTTGCATCCAGGTATCTAGGTAAAGTTTTGTGGGGCTTTCACTGTAGGCTCTGCTTATGGAATTGCTTGTCAATCTTCTTGAAACCTCTTTCCATAAAAATCTCTCCATGGTGTTAAGGGAAGCACCTACTATTGAGGCATTTTTATTACTAATAGTGATTCTCGACTTAAAATAATAGTAAATCCATAGAGAGCTGCCAAAGAGAAGCTAAAAGGTATGCTTGCATTTATAGATTCATTCATGGACAAGAGGACATATGTGTGTAGGCAAGATTTCTGCAGGAGTGCTGAAGCTATCAACTTCTAGCTTATTTAACAGAATGTAATAATTTTGTGTATTTGTATTTGATATATGGATTCTGTATTTAAATATATATTTGTATCTTTCACAGTCTAAAGCACAAAAGGACTGTTTATAATTATTGAAGAATTTTAGGTCGTAATTGAGCCAGCTTCCCCTTCCGCTGGTCTGGTTTTTGTCGTCTCACATGACTGAATGGATGCATAATATCCATAACTGAAACAGCAGGAATGTCTATGTAAACTTAAACCTTCAAGCCAAAGTTACCAGGTGATCTGCCTCTACCCCCATCTGCTATTCCCACTGGGGAAATGAGTGTGCACGATATATTGCAGTAACACATCAAAATCATGAATCTTGGAGGTTAGGATTAGAGACTGTTGCTTGAATGACAGGGTTTTTCAGGTACATTAAGTATTGGACAGTAAAGATTGTATTTTATAACTGTTAGGAAAAAATGCTGTCTGGTTTCCTTTTTTGTGTGTCTAGTGTTCTGAAGGAAAGGCTCTCATAGGTAGTGTTGGAGAGTCATACATTCCTTCTTTTTATTTCTGAAGATAATATCCTCTGCTTATCAGAAATCTCTTTGTTTGACAGAGTATCATTCTGTCCAAGTGAACTCAAGGCTCTTGTCAGCTGGAGGAGTTAACAGGCTGCTCTTTGCTTTGCATACCTGCAAGAATTGCATGAAACTCAAAGAGCGGAAAATATTTCTCAAGTCTTTCAGGAATAGTATGTGAAAGTTTTGAAAAATCTGAAATATTGAAAAGTATTTTTAAAATAAGCTTGCAACAATTGTTCTGAATTCAGTATATATTCAAAAACAAAGTAGTCTGTCCTTTTTTTACTGGAAGTGTTTTGCATCTCAGAGAAGAAAGAAGAAATGTGTTGTGTCTCAGTGAAGCCAGTTCCCATTTCATCCATCCATACTGACCGCAACCACCCAACTTATATGTTTGCTATTAAAATATAACAGGCAGCAGTTTTGTAATCCTTTCTTAAGTTCTTTTTAGACTCTTTTCTAGTACCCCTTATTGTTTAGGAGTAATTCAGCTCTGTAATGATGAATGAAGAGGCATGAACTGTTCATTTAACCACCACTGACTGATCTCGCTGTTCTTTCCTTTTGCCTCCATACTCCTCTCCTGGGTGACTGCCAGGGAAGGATCTCCATTTTCTTTAAGTGGTCCATACATCTGGTGCTCTTGATAAGTAATACGTGGAAGAAGTCTTCAACAATGGAATGCTGGCACAGATAATGGTGAAGGGATGAGTTTGAGGTGAAGCCATTAATTTTAGGACAGCATCCTTGGATTCTGGAAGAGATTCTCACCAGGATCACTGTCCAGGATCACTGACAGAGAAATGCAATTTTTTTACTTTCAAGACATGATTGATGGGGGTTGGGGATTTTTATTCTTCTCCCCCAGTCTCAAGGATAATTAGGCAATTTCTGTGTATTTATGTAATTATTAAATTATTTTTAAAAAGTCTTATCAGAGATGCAGAGTTCTCCCTCCTAAGGAAGAATGCAAATAAAGAAATTAAACCAGGAGCAGAGTGGTAAGGCTGCAGACTTGTGCAGACTTAGGGCAGCATTTCGGCTGGGATCTCGGCTGGCTGGCTGCTCCGATTCTGGCTTGTAACTGTGCAGCTGTAGCATTTCATTAAATGTAAAATTTGTGTTAATCTCCGGGGATTACTTTGAAAGGGAAAAGGATGAGGAAGCAATAACTCTGAGGTACTTGGCTTGCAGGGCTGGCGAGCCAGTTGCCATGTAACTAGTGGGCTCCTGGAGCTTAGGAGCTGCTTTGGCAGCAGAAGTCGAAAGCTTGTTGCATCAGAGCTGGCCAGCCTGAACCTCTGCTGGTTTTACCATTGGATTTTCTCATTTACTGGCATCAGTAACTGTATATTTAATTAATGTATAAGATTTAGGTAGTGTGCTCACATTGAATGCAAAATTCTGGACATTTGGATGCTTCTAGTGCTCAGCTGGAAGTAGTGTAAAGCACTATAGCTGTAAGTAACTAACTAAAAACTTCTAAGATGATATTTAAAATGAGTTTGTTCTGAAACCTTCAGTGTTTATGCCAGAGCCTTGATCCTGCGGTGACCAAAGTCCTAATCCATTCGCAAAGTCAATGATTGTTGAGATTGATGTTTAGAAGCTCTTGTGACCAAGAAGCAATTTAAATCATGGGTTGCATGTACTAGAGAGAGCAGGGTGTAGCATATAGTAATGAACATGATGGTACAAATCTTGCTACAAATGCTATCTCATTATTTTAGAAAGTTTAGGTTTGTCTGTATATGGATTCTTAATTCAAGTTCTTTTAGCCTCTAGGAACTCCATGACCCCTAGTGAGCATAGTCTATGACAATATTTTAAGATTTATTTCTGTATTTGAAAATTTGATCCAGTGAAGAAATAAACTTGTTAATGTGTTCTGCCTGGACTGGAAGGATGTTTCTGGATATTAACTAGCAAATTTGGATATTTTTTTGAAATAATCAAGAATATGTACTGTAGTTTTGTTTTTATACAATGGAAAAACATAATAGGAGTAACAAATTTAATATGACAACCTTAGGACAAACACCAAGAATGTGTAAACAGTCTAAAAGCTTTTTTTTTTGTTGGAAACTGTACATTTGGGCACAGATTAAAATGAAAATTGTTTGCAACATTGACGTGCTTGTAAATAGCAAATGCCATGATGTGTATTAAAATAATACCTCTGGCAGAATTATAGCTATATAGAAAAGCATTTAGAAGATAGTTTTTGAAATATAAATCCTAAACTAAAGGCAGACCTTAATTTTTACTTTCTAACCTGGAACTTTGTTAGCCTTAGTAATGTATCTTTCCATAAATACTGAAAGAAAAATAAAGTAGTCATTTTTAGAATCCATATCTGTGTGTAAACCTTATAATACTATTATACAAGCATGTGATTATAGCCTTCACCTTTTATTCAGTACAAATTACAGTAATTATGGTATAGATAATTTTAACATTCATGTTCTTGTCACCTATAACAGCCAGGAGGTACACACACAGGAAGCATATTTTGTCATATACACGTTTCCAGCTCCCATTCCTAATTATATTATGTTCAGAGCATGCTGAAAGCCTGCAGGTTTATATACGTAGTACTTCCCTATCAGCTTTAGTTTGCCACTAGCTACAGAAGTGATTTAAGAAGTAGATCCCTAAATGCTGCATCTGGCCTGCCTTTCTGCAGCGCGAGTCTTTTGGCTGCTGCTATTTGTAAAAGAAATTTTAGGACTTTGCTCAGTACATCAGTCTACAAATGAATAGGAGAACTTGTTCCCATAAGTAAAGTGTGAAAAACATCGCTGCTAACCATATCGTGTAGTTCAGTGAAAGTTCCGTTACGGGGAAGTGTGTTTATTCCATGTGGTCCCTCTGAATTCGTAGTTGCTAACCAGGACTGGGGCCATCTGAGACACAGCAAACCCCCTGGTGTATTTGCTTCCAGCATGTAATACTCAATTCCCAATTTATTTCTAGTGGGAAAATGAGTTCAGTGTGTGAATTTCTTGTCGTAAAACCGAATCGAAAGCCTTGTGAAAGCCCGGCTTTGGGATTAATTTCTGATTATTGTTGTTTTGTGGGCTAGATTTGTGCAGCAAAGTTTTTTTGGCTTGGTACAGGCAATTCTGCAGAAATACAGTTTCTCTCTCGCCTCCTTCCACTTCCTCCCTCCTGTGTTTTGGTCGATGATGAGACCTGGGTTTTATTTTTTTGGTCTGTCCTGAGTAGCTAATGAAACCTGTGAGTTTCCAAATGGTTCTCTGGGAAAATACAGTTAGCTTTATAGGTCTTCTGTTAAATTCAGCATGAGACAAGATTAACCGACAGGCAGACATCAAATGCCAGGTTTCATTGATTGTGCTGTGCAAAAAGCTTATACATTAGTAATGCAGAAATTGAAAAAAGAAGCATTTGGAGTGGGGAAAGTCCTTCATCTCATAATTCACAGACCATTTGACAGAATAATTGCTTTGATTATTTGATAATCAGATTTTCAAGGCTCTGCTCAATTATCTAGTGAATTTGCATGATATCAAAATATTCGTGTTGTTTTATCAGTAAAATAGTTTCAGATGGATAACAGCTATCTGTGAGAGTGGAAGGCCTCTGAGAAGAAAAATTCCTAGACAATGTAACTTGAGGTTTAGGTGCTTACTGAAATTCAGCTGTTTCTTAGCTGCTCCTGACTGTCTGTAGGCTTGGGGAACGCCTTAGACTGCAACCCTCTGTCTCTATTTTCTTCCTGCTAAGTGAAAGGCAGAGGGGAGGATTGGAGTTTTTGCTGTTTCTTTCTTTTTTTTAATGATTGCCTTGCTTTGGAGGACTTTAAGACTTCTGCTCCATTAATCACTAGCTGTTATTGACAGCCTTGCTGTCTTCTAAGGGTTTTGTGAAGAACAACTTGCTCTCACTATGTTGGTCAGGGATCTGCTGCTAGATTAAGTAGACTTTTCCAGTAGAATCCTTTAGTTTCAGTTGATTTAGGGTATGACGACCCAGCTGTATCTCTAGTTTTTGTGAAAATACCCAGGTTAATTTTGAACAAATAGTGTAGATGGTAGTAAAAACTGTCTGGTTCTAGCTGTGCCGCCCATTGCATTTTTTCCGTACACATATAGATGGTATTACTGACACAACTGCAGATGTGAAGCTGTTATGATAAACTTCATTCCCTGCCTAATCTGGAGGATTATACCAGGCTTCTCTTGAGCTGCACGTGCAGCTTTTGAGCAGGGTATTACAGGGTTGTCCCCTCTCAGTTCATTTGGAACCACTGGGAGAATGAACAGGAAAATACAAGTTGCAGATTTTGCAGTACAGTAAGAATATTTAGCTGTTTATTTTGGCATTGCTGTATTAAGCAAATGAGTGACTTCTTATCTAAACGGGATTGAGATACAGATGACTGTTAACTGATGGAGGCCCCATTCGGATACGAGTGATGTAGTCTGCAAGAAAGAAGAGCTCCTGAAAAAGTTTTCTGCCTCTGTATTTGACAACAGTTGTTGGGGTGTAAAGGTGAAATTGAAGCACGGTTCCTTGTGTCCGTAGGCCCCATTTGCATTCACTATAGAGATCAGTCCCTTCACGTGGCATTTCAAAGTGTCCGAGGTGAGTCTCCTGCCCTGATCATCCCACTGGAGGACCCTACACAGCTGCCAGGGAGCAGCAAGGGTGGGCTTGTTCCCCAAGGGAAGACAAGCTGGGAGATGAGGGTGGCTCACGGTGGCCTCGGTGGCCAGGGCACAGTCCAGCAGTACCTGAGCAGGGCTGGGATGAGGATAGTAACCGCTCCTGGTGACAGTCAGGGATCAGATGGCAAGGTGAGGTGACAAGTCAGGTCCAGGGTCCATCCGAGAGAGGGAGATTACTAGTGAAACACTGCGAGCCCCTAATTGCAACTGCAGCGTTCTGTTGTAAATATCCCCCCTTTAAATATAAGTTAGGTCGGTTTAATGGTGAATTTGCTTTAAAAAAAAAACCCAAAACAAAAAAAAACCCCACCAAACCCAACCTTATGGTTCACGTTGTTACAATCTACAAGAGACACCTTTTATCTAAGGGTCTTTTATAAATATTAGTTTGTCATGTTCCTGCTAATGAGCATTCAGGCTCGATATGGTGAAAATAATATTGTGCTTCTTAATTAAAAATGGGTTGACTTTGGAAGAAAACAAGAAAACAAATTTCTCAGACGTGTGCAGCTGATAGTATAGTTTCTAAATGAGTTTCTAAAAGCCTTCTGTTTTGTATTCACAATGAGATCTTCCTGTAAGTCTCTCAGGATATTTTCTTGACTGCTGTAATGTAAATACATTAAAAAAAATAAATCTGGAATGGTCTTTTACCATCTGTCTCTGCAACACAGAGCATACAGAAGGCTCCATCTTACAAGAGAGAATTGTCTGTCCCACTACAGAGCCCAAAGCAAGAAAGCCCAAGCAGTAAAATTTATTAGACATCCCTGTATGACAAAAATCAATAAAATACAATCTCTTGTGGTTTAATATGAAAATAAACATAAAGAAGCAGTGGCTCTCAGGAAAAATATTGAGCTACATGTATAGAATTTAAAATGTCAAGAGGAGAAGACTGAAAGTGGAGGATGTTGTCCAGTTCACTGTAGGGCGTATTTCAGAACCAAAGCCAGAAATAATAGTGCGGAGGGCAAGCTGTCTGGCCGTGTCTGAAAAACAAAATTCGTTATGGAGATGTTGGTGATGTGAGTGCAAGTGAGATGAAAAAGCACACTTTTCGTGGGTGCCAAACTTCGGGAGCCAGTGTTAAAACATTCAGTTAATTCATGGTTATGTATAAATGGTTATGATGCTGTGAATGATAAAAAGAATCAAAGCTACAGTTCTGCTTGGCCAGTTTCTTCTGTATTGATTCTATTATTTTCTATCATACTTAGTTTTAGGTACTACTGGGTATTAATGGTACTTTAATGATTTGTGCTGTGCAGTGCTGTTGGCAATGCGGGCACTCTGAGGCTGCTTGAGTGTACACTCTGTATTTTCTATGAAATACTTTGAATTTCTTTCAAACTGCATCTGAACACTGCATGTCCTAATCTTGTTATGTCTTTTTTGGCAAAAATTACCACAAAGCTTTAGCAGTATTTTAAATCCTTAAATTACTCACTGTACATTCAATTCTAACTCCAATGTTATTTTTATTTTTAAATCAGGGAATAAATAATAACACCTTTACTTTTAAGTTCAGCTCCATTTTTGAATAGTACCGGTACTGTTAAAGTAATTGCAAACTACTGTATTGCAGGGTTTTATTTACATGTGTAGAGTAGCATAATTTCCATTCTGATTGTACCTGAAGGCTCTTATGTGCTATAACTCATTGCAAGGATGCTGTAAAACAAATAATAATTCATGTGGTCTTTCAGCTTTCCCCTGCTTCCCTGGGTTACCAAAACTTGTGTAGGTGGAGCAGCATCACTCGTACGTGGACTCAGTGATGTAGTGCTTGTTGGGGACAGAAATATTATAGCCTCCTAGAAGAGCATCTGACAGACAGTAATTGTGAAATTACTGACATGTGATGCAAACCCAAATACTTGCAACAGTTAAACCCATCCCTGTTTTCTCCCCTGCCCCGAATAATGATGTTGGCTTTGATACCATGGCATTTTAATCGAGTGTGTCTTTGAGTTTTCCATGTGCGTGTTGTATATACATGGGCCTCGCTTTCTAAGCATTTATCTTCAAGTGCTTGATCAAGAAATTTTATTATACTTAGAAACAAATATCTATTCTCACCCACCACTGTGACGGTAGGATCTCAAGAGCAGTACTAAATAGGGTATTACTTGTGAAACTGATAGTAACAGTGATCTTTCTGGTCCCCATGGTTGCTTTTTCTGTCCTGCAGATTCAAAATCCTTTGCCAAGCAAGCTCCTGAAAACATATCTTTTAAGATTATTACATTTAATTAGTTATCTGTCATTTTAAGCTTTACCTAGTGACAACAGTGATAGGGGGAGGAAAATGCCAAATTTGTGTGAGGCTTACAGCTAGTTTTTAATCCTGTGATAAAGCAGCTAGTTCTAGAATGTCTGTGGGACTAGACATAAGTGAAAATTTATGTATAACCTATGTGACTATCAATCACTCTTACTGTTGGATGCGGGACTAAGTAGCTCCTCTTAAGCTTCCCATGTACTTGCACTGCATTTTCTCTGGTTTTATCATTTTAAATGACGAGGGCTAGCTAACTTCTCCTTGTAATCAGTCCAGTTTGTTGTGAGAGTTGCCACTTTATATGTATAACAAATCAAACTTAGAGGTATACTGCATATTTGTTTGCAGGTGTATTTCTCTGTGACAGCTGTTCTTTAAGACCCTGAGATCTGCCGTTAATTTTGAGTAGTCAGAAAGGCATCCATCTAGTCAGCAGTAGAAATTATTGCTGCTCTTTGATGAGTTTTCATTATTAGCATTTCTCAAAGGCAAGGCTGACTGAAATTTATGGCATCAGTTGGCCACACGAGACGGGGATGTTTCATAAATGCTGCCAGATGTCACTGAGATGAGCTCGTATGCAACAAGCAAATCCTTTTGGGAAGAGCTGTTAAAACTGCTATGGTGAATTCTCCTCTCTGAACCTATTTCTGTTGCTTAAGTCAAATGGTATTGTGACTTCTCGGCGTGCAATCGAAGTGGCCTGATTGCACCGCGTTCCTGCCGATGCCACGCTGGCTGAGCGGGGCAAGGCTGTACGCAGCCACAGCAAAGATGGTGTCTGCTGCCTGGCCCGCCTTGTACTATTGCAGGGACACTTCCTTAACCTTGCTCGAAATCCCAGTGGGAAGATAATGAATCAAATCCCAAATAATTTTTGAAAGGAAGATAAACCCCGTAGAGACCACCAGAAATTCCCTTTTCACCTTGTTTTTGAGAAGTGAGATTTGAGCCACGCATTGATGAAGATTAATTAATGTGTTGAGCTTTGAAGACATGACCTTGCAAACCCAGCAGTTGTTGCCGTTTCTTTAAAGAAATAACCAAGCACCAGGACCTGAGACTGCATGAAAAAAATTAATGTTTAGTTTGCAAAGTCATGAGCTAAAAGCGTAGAGAGTATGTGTTAAACTTGTCCATAGACTCTCTAGGTCAGCACATACCCTTGTCTTAGACCGTGGTCTGCCACGCGGTACTGTTATTTTTCCTGCAGACACTTCTATCTCGGGGCAAGGGATAGATGAACAAAGGAGCAAAATCAAGGTTGCAAGGACATGGTATGTTACAATTTTTTCATGCTTATTTTCCAAATACATCTATGAATCGTATTTAATTTTTTTTTTTGGTTTTGACTGGTTTACATGTGAGATAATTATATCCTTTGGGTTGGTGAATGCTGTTTCTGCACCATCTCATTCTGCCTTTCTACAGCCTGCATAGAGAATTTAATATATTTTCTTTGCCATTTGGGCCAATTTTTGTCCCTCTTTCCTTGGTTAATAATGCTGAGCTATGCAGGTAGTGTTTTATATTTAGAAAGATGCCCTGGCTATATTAGTTTCCAGTTTTCATAAGAGAGATTAAAACCCAAAAGCTGCATAATTTTATAGAACTGTGAAAGGTTTGCGTGAACTTTCATACATCCTATCGCTCATTTTAATAGTTGTTCTGTATTTAAACGCTATTGTACTGCTTATAATGAGCAAAACGATGAAGTAATTTGTCAAATATTATATTGACCATCGTTTATAGCTCTATTTTGTTATGTTATTATTCTGACTAGTCTAGAAATTGCTTTAAGGAAAAGAAAAACACCCCTGTAATGCAAGGTAACTTCTTTGGCTGCAGTTAATTTGATTTTTCTCAGTAGCAGGAGGTAGACTAAATGGCGTTAAAATAATGCGATAAACAGTGGCCTCCACATCTCACTATAGCTCCAAAAATGCCTGTTGAGTCTAGGTCAGCCTGCTTGTCTAAAGGAGAAACTTGGATATGAGAACTCTCAAACTTTTTCGATAATTACAGACGATTGTTCGATAGGCAGGTGGGCACCATTCAAAGGCAGTGGGGCACAGTTAGTGGAATGCAAAAGAGAAATCTTTGGTGTCCAATCCTACTTGGTAATTTTGCATTGTCGGAGGGAGGTTTCAGGGAGGTTCACAGGAGGTGAATTTCTTTTTTGTGTTCTTAACCCTCTTCAGTGACAGATGAAGTTGAAATGGTCTTTGGAGAAACAGTTATGCCTGTCTGAGGAAGGTAACTGGCAAGCACGCTGGGAAGATCTTAAAAGTTCAAAGAGAGTTACCCAGAATTAGAAGACAGCAGAGGTGTGAGAACTCGTGCATCCTGAGAAGATGCTCATGTATTGGTGAATCCAGAGAAGATGATCTGTGGGGGTTAGTCACGGCATCCAGACTTTGAGGGACTCGCAACAGAACTGCATATATTTATGGGAGGAGACGTAAGCGCTTGTGCTTCTTGGCATGTCTTAGTGCCAGTATTGCAGGAGAATGATGTAGAGGAGGTACCTCTTTATACATGGGTGATGCTCCAGAGAGATAAGTAGGAAAAAGGCAAGGAATTGCAGCCAGTCTGAGTATAGTGGGCAAGTTGCACAATTGCTTGCCCGGCAGGCTAACCCTAACAGGGTCTCCAATACACTCTGGCCTCAATGGGATGCGTTCTGGAGGGGATGAAGTAGACTTGGCTCACCAGGCTGCCTGCGCTAGGGGCCAGGCAAAAAGCAACATGCAAACCAGGAGTTGCTCCTGCCAGCCAGAAATGCAAAGGTTAAACCAGTTCTGCGGGCAGGTAAACCTTTGGCACAGAGCAAAAAGGATGGAGAGCAGGAAGAAAAGAGTATTCTCATGTACATGGGGCAAAACAGCTTCCTCTCTGAGAAAAGGCTGTGCTGTAAAGGGACGGGAAACCAAGATGAGGCATAAATTGTATTCAGGAGATACCAGAAACAAAACAAAACAAAAACCCCCAAAACCAGCTGCGGTACATCACTCTGCAATATGGTCTTTCTTGTATTTGTCAGAAGGGAGATATTTGCTGTCGGATTTATTTAGGATTTTTCCGAGTAGACTCCCTCAAGGAAGGAGGGAGATGCTCGTTCCTTTGTGCGTGTGTGAGTGAGATCCAGGCGCTGCAGCCTATAGCAGCAAGGAGAGACAACAACAGAAAGCTGGAAGCCTGCAGCTCTGATGGAGGAGCTGAGACACAGCAGGGATGAGCCTAGAGCAGCTCCTCGGGTCTCAGAACCACTGCAAAGACCTGGGGAGCAGAGGGGCTGGAACAGAGTCTGCTTCCCTCAAAGCCAGTGAAGGACTGACTGTGTTAGGCTGGTATCGGGGACCTTCTGCGGGGACTCCGCTGCAGGGATCCTGTGCGTAGGAGGAAGGTTGCGTGCAACCTTTTTCCAGTTCTGTTTCCTGGTCACTTAAGTTTTCTTCGGTTTAGGAGGTTAATTTTCCTTGTTTGTTTGTTATAATAAATTGTGGCTTTTGTTGCTGTTTAAAAGCTGTTCAGTCTTCTCCAAGGAGTTCATTAGAAGGTTGACATGGGTCCAGCTCAGAGCTTTGGCTGATCCTTAGTTGCTCGGATATCCTGCCTCTGAGAAGATCAAATCCGTCTCCCCTTCTGGCAGATAGTAGGAAGGATGGTGTGGGAATAGGAAATTTGATAAGGCAAATGGACAGTGGAGTAAGAAAAAGAATTAGGTAGGTCATGGGGGGGGGGGGGGGGGAATCATGGCATTAAAAGAGACAAGCTGGGAAGCTGGAAGGTGGGGGAGAACATGTTGGAAGAGGTGGAAAAAGAAGTAAAGAGAGAATATTAGAAATGGAAGAGGAAAAGTAGGTGACAAACTGAATATCCAGAAAATAATCCCCTGGATATGCCCTCTCGTCGATTAGTTGATAATGGAAAATATTGTCTTTAATCTTCCTGTCCTCTGAGGGCATCACCTACCTATAACATACGTATCAGGAAAGCACTGTAGGGTTTACATGATGGAGGACTACATTGTTGGTTGTTTTTTTTTTTAAAGGAGAATAAGTTTGAGTTTTATTTACTCATGTTTGGGAAAACATCATTTGAACTTTAAATAGTTTGAGCTGTATCACCTGAAAATGTGACTTAGGTGGTTTTTAAGTTATTTTGGTTTCTTTCTTAGTGGATAGTATATGTTCAAATGATTTATCTTTGATCTCTGTTTGATTTTGGTTTTTTTCAGAATTTATAAAGTAGCCTTTAATCTGTTCATTAAGTGTTAACTTTTTCCCTTTGCCTAAGGCTCTGTTATGAAATTGTGTAGAATAGGTGGTTTATTTCAGACAAAATACTAGTAAAAAATATTGAAGTTAAGCTTTTTTTTTACCTTGTTGTCAAATCCCTAAATATTTAGTGCAAGTTCCTAGTTAAGAATGCAGCTTTTGTCCAATTTCTGTAGAGTCTGGGACTCTTAGTACATCTTGAGAAGTTGAGGCTTAAGTGTTTAAACTTCAAAAACTAAAAGTAGGACAGTTTCTTCTTTCATTACTCACTGCAAAATCAAGTCAGGTGCAGCCACACCGGCTGTAAAACCGTGCTACATTCTTCTCTTTGATTTTTCTCATCTGTGACAGAGATTTCTGGTACAAAGGATCAAAAGTCAGACATGCCCTTTGAAAAATGAGAAAATTCAGAGTTGTAAAAGTAACACGAGAGTTAAAGAAGACTCACTTTTTAATTTAATAGTTAGCATTTCCTTAATTTTCTTTTTTACCCCTTTTCCCCCCATTTAAATATATCAAAACATTGAAGTACAAAGAGAATTTGGGATGAAAGATTAAAGATGACTCAGCCTCTATCAATGTCTGCCCTGTTTTTCGTAAAAAAAAAAATAAAAATCTTTTACCATATTGTAGGCACTAAAACATAGATTTTACCCACCAGAAATAATGAGACGTTTCAATCCTGTAGATTTTTGCTTGATGTCGGAAAATGGCACTTTTTTTAATGTTTAGGGAGCATAACACTTCGAACAATTTCATGCTTCAGAAGTGACAAGACTACATGACTGTATTATGTGGTATTTTACTTTGTTCCACTATATATTGAAATATCATCTGTAAAGCACTGTACAAGACTTTTTATTAACATGTTATGTTCCACTGTACCATACAAACCCTGAACTGAATTAAATCCAGCAGATCCCTAGCAAACTTCAATTAATGTCAGTGAAGAGTCTCCCACTGAATATAAGAGAAATTAAAGGACACCCTTCAAATGCTGATGGCTTCATTTTCTAAAAGTCCTGAAATGAGAGTGCACCCCATCTCAGGCAGAGCCTTTCATGGTATTGGAGCCTTCATTTGTACTCTTTTGCCTTCCAAAAGGCCAGTATCCAAATTTGCATCTCTTCCTGGGGCTGTGTAGTTGAAGGCTATGGAGATGTATGGTTTCACTTCAAAAGAGTATGCTTCCATATAGATGATGCTAGGTATATGCTGTTTCCAGAACTAGGTGAATCTTAAGGTCAGCAGTTGTATATAAGAAAATAGGTGGCTAAAAAAAGGGTCACTTACTGTTCTCCCATCTACTCTTGCCAGCATTAAACTCCTGCCGATAACCTTGTTAAAACCAGTCTCCTGGCTGAAATATGAGAGAAGTAAAGGAATCCATTAAGTTGCTTAAAATTTACTAGAATACTACTTGCTAGGTGTGAAGCACCTTGCCCTTGAGGACTGGACCTAGTACTGCCTAAACTTGATCATGCTAATCTCACAAATACTGTATCACGGTCGGTAAGTACCGTTTCTTACAGATAAGGTTGCTGAGACACAGACAAATAACATGCCCCCAAGTAATACAAGACCCAGAAATAAAAACACAGCCTTTATTTATTATGAAGAAATTAGGGAGTAAATTGCAAATGACTGTTTGCCTCTCCCTAAGACTGCTACTGCCTAGCAACGATTGCCAGATAGGATAAACATCATTAACTGTAAAAAGTTTAATGTCTAAAAGACATTAGGAGTGCTGATATGCAGTCTGGAGGTGTCTCTGTACTGTTTTAAAATATTATCTGGTGTTGCATTTTGGGTCTAAGAGTAGTCCCAGCCTTGCCCATGGTACGCGTATGCATGCGTGTGCACACTCGTATGTATATAATGGAATTTGTATTGCAGCAATGCTACAATTACGTATAGTAGGGAAATGCTTCTGCAGCCAAAATAAAAATTAGAAATCTTGCACGCTACATGCAGAAGCTTCTCAGGAAATCATTCGAGCTCACTCTTCCTGTCAGGCTGGGGAATATGCCTCTTAATTTCCCCTGACAGCAAACATAGCACCTCATCGGCAGCCCTAAAAAAACGACAGAACATCCCCGCCGAAAAAGACTGCCTGCCAAATGCTTTCACTGCCCCTGCAGCAAGGGGGACAGGGAGAGGAGGGGCGTGCTTCAGAAATGTCAGGAAAGTAGAATAATTTACCTTGCTACCTGTAGAGTCCCACTGTTATGCCTTGTATTGCCGCAAAACGTTCATCTCGTAGTCAAGGTGTGACCCTTGAAGAATTAATTTGCGCCAGAGGGTACGCAGCCGTTTAATTCTAAAAGAATAATTTATACTCCTGAATCTGGATAGTGTGAAATTTCTCTTACAGTGTTTGAGCCAAGGCAAACATCTCGATGCAAAATCTACACCTGCAGATCTCTTACATATTTAAGTGACAGAACAAATGCGGCTCAGTCACATACTGTGCTGTGTGCATTAACCTGTAGCAGTGGTAATCTCATCTGAAGTTACTGTGCAGTTTCTTAAAGGCATTGTGGTACTACTAATAACAAAATGTAAATGTATTGAAGTATTTGCTACTGCAATTTGGCTTAAATGAGTACGGTATTTTAAATAAACCTCAAAATTCTCTTGAATTTTCTCTTGATTCATTTCTGAATCGCACATGATTACGTTCAGTGTTCGTATGTCAGATGATACATCAGGACAGAGGCTCTTTATAGACAATTATCATAACATTTATCATTACTTCAGTAATGTACTGTATACTGTACTTCAATCTACTGTATGCATTACTTCAGTAATGTTCAGTAATGTACTTCAGTACTTGTATTGCTGGGCTGTTTTTCTTTTCTTTTTTTATAAACCAAAATTATGATGAGATGAGAACATTTTATCGTCGCTCTGCATATTTGTGGAACTCTTGCACCAACTTATTTTTCCCCACACTAAAGGAGTAACTTTGTAAGTCAGAGTGACAGAGATCAATGGTGTGTATATTTATAAGCACGCTACCTCTGGTAAATATACTAATATTGTATTTTTATATAAATATACTACAATGGACCAGCTTCCTATTACAGTGAAATTACACAGTCGCACCGAGGACTGCATAATTCACATTGCCGCATGAATGGTTCTAGTTCTCATGTTGCAAAGATAATTTTCAGGCTGCGAACTGGGTAGAAACTGGTGCTGTCGTGTCTGCATTAAGCATTCGGACAGCCTGAAACTCAAGCCTGGAGAGTTTTGAATGTCTCTTTTTTTCGTTTTGATGAGGATTAGACTTTTGGTATGTAGTGGAGTAGAACGTGTTGGAATAATTCAGGGTTTCCAAGAATTGCTGAAGTGATGATGAAATCCACGGCTGGAGGTTTTTCAGTCGTATGGCTGGGTGGTCATCTGTTATGTGAGAGAAACGGTCTCCATTTTTTATTTGTGAGATGGACATCGGCTAATCATTTGTCTAAAAGAGGAGCGAGAGGACCCTTGGGAAAGAGTGGGACACAGAGATGTTCCAGCAGGCCCAAGGTTGCGCGCCTTCTGCATCCAGCCCCGTAGAGATGGTGACTTCGGTAGATGATCAGCCCTTTGTAACGTACCCTCTGCAGGATGCAAAATCCTTCCAAGTTACATATATGTATGTATAGGTATATTCTGTAGACACGTATGTGTATTGCAAACATAAGTAACGTATATATGTGTGCCAAGTATAGTTTGGCATGCTGGCGTTCTGATCTGGATGGAGGTTTTTGTTATATATAGTTCTCTAAGTCTAAAGTGTTCAGATCCAGGTCTTGACCAGCAATGAAATTATGATTTTTGTTTAGGTACTTGTTGTGACTTTGAACATTTCAGAGCCAAGTTTACTGGCTGAGGCTTTCTCTTGTGTATTAAATTCATGACTGTAATGGACTTTCATTGGCTTGGTTTCAAAGATTTGTGCATCGTAGTGATTTGGGAGTTAAGAAATGTCAAAACTATGTGTGTAGCTACTTCGGTTTGAATGAGTTTAGCAAAACTTACTGGCTTTAGAAAATGCAACTGTTTTTCTTCTAAGATGTATCCAGAAAGCTAACAGATTAGGAAAACAACTTGCCTATCCCAAAGTTTTGCAGAATCGGTCGCCAAATGCCTGTTAAAATCAAACTTAATTCAGATAAAGAAATCATTCCTGATTTTACCTGTAATACCTTGCTTTGACTCTACAGAGTATGTCTGAGGATGTTGTAGCAGTAGGTTTTTTTATGTGTGCAAATTGTTTTTTAACAGACACTATTTTAAAATTCTATAATGGAAATATTTATTAGCAAATAAATATAAAAACAATCTCCCTAGGGCCAGGAGGGGATTGTGGTGGTAGTTGTTTTACCTTGCTTGTTTCTGGAAGTGACATGATGCAGTACTATTTAATGAAATATAATTTCTGCAGGGGTGGGATTTTGAAGTCCTTGAAAATATTAGCACTTATAATCCTGTATGGGTTAAGGAGTGAGTAATGCGGTGAAAATAAGTCCCAAGGACGTAATTATAGGATGCTGTTTGGTTGTGTACTGCTTGTCCTGCCAACATGAAGAAGCGGGCACACCGAGAAGAATATGGTTGGAGAAATTTTAAGAATATAATTGGGGCGTGCTGGTGAGACTGATACAGAGTAGACATCTCTTCCATCTCCTCTGGTGCCCCACATCAATTTATATCGCTCATTTGAAGATGTCTAGGCATGTCTTTAAAATTATCCAAGTTGGAGTTGAACTAGAGAGTGGGAGTAAATTATTCGTATTGCAGAATTCCTCTGTATTTTAAAGATGCTTACATTCAGCATTAATAATGAAGCTCCTAATTTAATTCAGTACATTGCTGCTCCTTGTAACCAGCCATAAATTCTCTACAGTCCTGTATATGCTGATATACTAGAAAATGATGCATCTTGTTTATTAGTTCAATAGTATTGAACAGCCAGGGGAATTCATGCAGGAGGCATTTTTACACAGGGCTTTCTCCTGCAAAACAACTCCAGCAATGCCAATGGGAGGTTGCATGTTTCTGTCTCGTACAGTGAGAGCTAGGAGGAAACTGGTTTTGATGTGCCTTCAAGTGCAAACACAAACCGTGTGGAGAGGACTTGTTTTCTTGTGCATCGTTCCCAGCAGCAGTGGCTTAGCAGACCAAGTTCATTGGTACTTGTTACCAACTCTTGAGTCTTTTGTGTGTTTTACAGATATAGCTGGCTGGAATTTGTTCAAGCATTTTATTTGTTGGGATACAAGAAAGGAAGATGGTTCCCTCGCTCTCTCCCTTACCAGTGTAGCTTGCCACAGTTCCTACAGGATGAAAAAGAAATGAGAAGATAGCTTTGAACACCTCTCTGGAAGAACTCCTAAAAGGACAGATCTGAATAGTTGTTTTTAGGAGTTGTGCTGCTGCCTTGTTTTCATTTTCAGTGTGATAAATGGGATTTTGCCTGCTCATATGGGTTCTCTTCAGAAATTAAAGCTATCACCTTCCAGCATGGACACACATTTGAATGTGGTTGAGCTACAGTTGAGTTACAGCTCAAGACGTCCCACTTCCCATCATCTTAGCTGCCATCATAGCGTAGGTCATGCTCTTAGCCTCTCCCCGCCAGAAGGAAGAAGTCATAGTTCAAGGAACAACGAAAGGTCCCTCAGGTCTGGCTCAGGTGTCAGCTGGAGTCCAGCAGTGCCATCTTCCACAGCATAACTTCAGTGATAGTTCTTAGATCCGATGATCTTACATTTATGATACAACGTAAGAAAAGACAAACAAATTACACGGCAGTACCGTTGGAGACGTACAGTTTTTAAGAGACTGAATGCAATCTTTTAAGACACACGGAATTCCTGAAGAGATTTTTTCTTACTTCTTAGTTGGTGCTATCACATCAGATTCAGTTTGCAACTTGGTAACCTTTATGTGGGCAAACGGTGGCATTCTAATTCCTAAATTTGCTTTCTGTCACTCATTTATGACAAAATGTGTTGTTATCTTAGCAGTACTACAGACCAGATCGCAGTAACGTCAGTAGAAACGTGTAATGTGATTTTTGCTAATAGCATATAGTGTAGCTCATGAATATTTGGCATTTTCTTCTTCTCGCTTGCTTCGTAGTTTAAAGAGAATTTTCGCATTTGAGCTTGTCACTTCTGATGCCGATTCATCCTTTAATGTCTTCCAGCTTGCCACTTTAGAATTCCCTCCAAAGAAGCTCTTTGGAAACAAGGATGAACGGGTGATTGCAGAACGACGGAGTCACTTAGAGGTAATGCCAACTTTTTAACAGGCTTCTGTGATGTATTTAGGTGGAGTACTCTCTGCTTGACCAACAGAAACTATTCCCATATGGTCAAAGTTAAATAGCCTGCTTGTAAGTATGAAGTTACTTGCTGCCTCATTTAACACAGGAGATGGCAGCAGTAGATTGCAAAGTAATGAAACATGCCTTAAAAAAAAAATTAATCCTAGTCTAGGGAAAAAAGCATCTCTTTAGAGATATTCATAGGAGGTGCATTTATTTAAGGGGGAAAGGTTGCGGGTGAGGTAAGTGTTCACTGTAGACAGATGGTCTCTGTGCAAGACAAGATTAAAAAAAAAATATTGCTACTTTAAATGCAATTTGTTAGCTGAAGATTTACTATTTTATCATAGTTACTATATCCAAATATCTCATGACAGAAGGAAAGCAATATTTAGGCATCTTTGAGCTTTATTTTGTAACCCAGCTTTCTGGATGTATTTTTTTTCTTTCAATTAGTTTTAAAAACTAATTTTGTTGTGGACAAGGTTACTGAGTTTATGAGGGTTTAGGTTTTTATCTGCTTCTGCAGTGCCATGTGGATGGCATAATTTTGACTCCTATCACACATCAGGTCTTTATATTTCTATTTTAATGCATGTGTTATTGCAGCCCAGGGGCAGGAGGTGGGGTTTTGGGAAGGAAGAAGAGGCGTGAACAAAGACTAAACCATACACCCCGCAACTATATTGTAGCCACATGGGGATTACCTGATCATGCAAGTCATTAAGAATTATATTCTTTGTAGAGCTAAAGTAGCATTAAGTAGAGCTTTAGAGAAATTAATATAAAAGTAGATTGCTTCCAAACGGACTATTTTCTTGCATGTTTTGAATTTTTTCTATGTACTTTATCTTTTCTTTGATCTACAAACAAAACATCCTCCCACTGACTTTTGATATGAGGCTGTCTTACATGTAGCGCACAATGTAATCTGTTTTTTATTTCATGCCCTCTACAGAGGGCATAAAAGCATGGCCACGTTAGAGTCTAGTACTCAATTTGCATATTTTTGTACCAGTACGAAATTTAATCCCTTAATCTTTCTGACCTTTCATTGATTTACTAACAGATTTTATTGTAATGTTTCTAAATGTTAAAACTGCTGTGTGGTCATGGTCATATAGTACTTAACAGCTCTCTATATAGCCAGTTTTTAGCTTAAAGTTAAATTGTATCTATTTAAATTAAGTCATTAAAACTTATTACCGATATATTTTGCAAATGTGATAGTAATAATATATGACTACCGTTCACATGAATATGTTTTGCCATATGCCAAATAGTACACTTGGTCATGCCACTCGATAATCCTGACAAATCACGCAGTGTTGGAGACACTGAAGATCCCCGGTGGCTAAGGGAAAGTTAGATAAAGAGGACAAGGAGCCAAACAACTGTTACCATCCTTGCCATGAGGAATTTGATGCAACAAGCAGGTCAAAACTCCCTTATGTCTGGCTCTCTAATCGTGGTATTTTTCGCTATATATTTTGCAGCAGTTTGCTCTGGGTTTGCCAACAGCTGGAGAGTTTCAGCTAACGTAGCTGCAGCCTCCTTGGTGAAGAGTGGGAGAAACCACCTAAGTAGCGATGGTTTCCAAAGTCACATAACGCTTTGAAGACTCAAAGCACATCTTGAGTTATACTGGGAAAGTATTTGGCAGGCAGAGAAAGTGCGATAGTGGAAGATGGTACAGGCACCGCTTCTATTTAAAATACTGGCTGTTACTGCCTCGTGGCTTTCAATCTGGTCTGAACCCTGAGCACACTTTAGTGGGCTAACTGGAAAGTAGTAAATGGGTGAATTGCCTCTGTAAGGGACGTGGTTGCTTGGCCTTTTGACCATGGTGCATTTCTCACATGGAAATTTGATCTGGTAAAAGGTGAAGGCATTAGACCTTGGTAACAACCAGAAACATGGCTTGTATTCAGTTGGCTTTCGTAGCTGATCCTGTACCTTGATTTGCTGAAAACCCTTTGCAATCTCTTTCAAGCCTCGCAGGTGATACGTTGTTATAGCTGTAGTGTGGTGTAAAAGCTTATTTGATTGTTCCACATGGTTAGTCAAGAGCTAATGAGCTAATACAGCATTTTTAGAAAAAGCAAAGCACAACTTTCAGGCCAAGAAAAATGTATATTCTTACGCGACATCTGAGCTGACTTTGTTGACTAAAAATAGATGACAGCTTGACAAATATCAGTCTGATAAGTGTTCTGAATAAATATTCTGTATTGTAAGATCATTAGTAGAGCTGTCATCCCAGTGGTGGATGACAAAGAAATTACTCTGCTCTTCCAGTTTTTACATTAAGTATTTACACATCTTGAATGGGCTGTGACTTCACATTGTTTTTCCTGAACTTTTTGGATTGAAGTGGGATAGTACAACTTTGGCTAGTCCAGTGCTTTCCACAGGTCATCTCTGAGCAACAGCAGTTTCTTTTTTTAATTTACATTTTTTTCTAAGCATGCATATAACAAATTAACATTCAAACTCCAATGTACAGCTGTGCGAGGGGTAAGACAACTTATGCTGTCCTATCAGTCAAACAGCCTGACTAGAGTATTTGCTGGAATTAGCAGTTGGTTACTGAAATGGCCTTGCAGGCTCTTTTTCTTTACATCAAAACTAAATATCAGCTCTCAATCTGATCTGGGAAAATGAAGCAGATAGTTTCGGAGTTATTGTAGGAGCAAAACTACTCTTCCAATTAACTAAGCGTACAACAATCAGAGAGCTGGT